>NC_135959.1:28965485-29282152 GCF_053455715.1 Rhinoraja longicauda | reverse complement strand
CATACACACACACACACATATATATATATATATTTATATATATTTATATACGTGTATATATATTTATATATATTTGTATATGTGTATATATATATATAAATATATGTGTGTACTTGTGAGTATGTGTATATATACACACTGAACTTTTTGTTTCTCTCTTGTTTATCATATTGTTTACAGTGTACTATGTTTACATTTTCTGTTGTGCTGCATCAAGTAAGAATTTCATTTGTTCTATCTGGGACATATGACAATAAAACACTCTTGACTTGAAACATGACCAAACTTGCCTTTGAGTATGTTGCTCCATTTTATAAAAGGCAGCAGCATGAGCCTTTCAGTAAATGCAGACTTTTATTTGGTTGTTGGTCTGTCAAGCCCTTATCATTTTCTGAGTGCAAATTCACGCTTTTAAAGTCATGGCAACAGTATCTAAAAGCAACAAAGCTACACATAACAACACTGCATCACAATTCCAAACTGGGTGCCACAGCTGAGTTAATGGCATTCTATCAAATAAACAAGTTTTGACATTTCTCTCGAAGCAAGGTCTGTTCTTTGAACATACATGAGTGACTCAGCACATGTATATTCCTTCTGAATGTCAGTCCCTCAGTCCAGACAATTTTGAATTTCAGAATAAAGGTTTTCAGAAAAAACTTTCAGAATAATTCAGAAGAATTTAACATTTTATAATAAAAGGACGTACCTTTAGAAAGGAGATGAGGAGGAATTTATTTTGTCAGAGGGTGGTGAATCTGTGAAATTCATTGCCACAGAAGGCTGTGGAGGCCAAGTCAATGGACATTTTTAAGGCAGAGATTGGTAGATTCTTGATTTGTATGTGTCAGGGGTTATTGGGAGAAGGCAGCAGAATGGGGTTGAGATGGAAAGCTAGATCAGCAATGATTGAATGGCAGAGAAGACTTGATGGGCCGAATGACCCAATTCTGCTCCTATAACATGAAATGAAGAATCTCTGCAGAGTGCAGCTTTTTGTAAGTAAGTTTGACATTGACTGCAAGTGCCTCAAATTTTGCCCATTTCCATTTAAACATTCCATCTATTTGATTCAATAATGCAAAGTTCCAATGCAGCATGACATCCAATGCTGGATGGCATTTGTCTGATTTTGAAAGGCTCAATGGTTCTTTATTGTCACATATGCACTGCGCAGTGAAATACATTTTGCATAGCTCACACATACATGAGTCGCCATATTTTCCTGTCCATTTCAAAATTCCAAAGCCTGGTCCACATGCTCGATGTACTGGAATGGATCCCAATCCAGGTAAGCCCTGGGCACTTGACTGGCTTGGCCAGTGAAACGGCATCCCTCTCCTCACCCCGACCATCACTGTGTCCCAGGGGTGCCCCTTGAAGATGATCTTGAAGGCACTGGAGGCAATACCCCGGTCCCTCTCCTACTGGCCCACTGCTTGCATCTGTCATTGCCAGCGGCTCCCTCTTCCTTCACTCTCCAGGCTAACCTCGCCAGCTTCCGAGTTTCTTCCCTGCAGCAGGCAGCAGCCTGCTGGGTCCTTCTTCCTTCATCGTGGCTGCGAATCAGGCCTGTTGCTGCACATGGCTGCGGGGCGGCCAGTCGGGTCTTTCTTCGCAGTGGCGCCGCGGCGGATTCCAGGAGCCTTGCATACACTTAATGGATGGCCTGCTATGTGTTATCGAGTATTGGGATTCTATCTGAGCATCTCTCAGACTGTGGAGTTGTGCTAGAAACTGCTTCTAGTTGTATCCATTTGAACTGAATAAATTACATCCTACATAGCAATATTGTCATGGGATCCAAAAGATCCTTCAAGTTTGACTGTGTTATCCTTTCCCAGTCTCCTCTACTTCTTCACCACTTTGAACCCCCAACCCTCTCATCGACCAACCATTCCCCAACAACTAATCTCAATCCCGGTCCAAATATGAAGGTCCCTATTCCCCTCTCGACAAATCCCCACCTCACTCCAAATGATTTATCTCACATGATTTCCCAGAGACTTGTGAACTGGACTATCAGAAGCTCCTCATCTCCTCTGATCACTCATAATGTCAGAGTACGTGAAGGTGCACAGGCTTGTTGAGCATGTAATGTTAGTTAGACAAAGCACAATGCCTTGGGCCATGTGCAATGCAGAATTTTGCAATGGCAGACCCATTGAGTCTGAAGAAGGGTCCCAATTCCAAACATCGTCTGCTCATTCCCCTCCACAGATGATGCCTGATCTGCTCCCTTCTTCCAGCATTTCATTTTTTACTCAAGATCCTGCTGTGTCTTGCTGTTCACTGCTAATCCACGCACCACCTTTATTAATATTTTTCAAGGTTACAACGAATCCCAAAGCCAAGCTGCTTTACTGTGTTACATTTTGATATTACTATATTTCTCATTATCTTAGAGAGTTTTTATTCCGGCAATTCAGTCATTTAACAAAGAGAATTCTGTTTAAATATTGAGGAAAAGCAGCATTGCTGCAAAGAAAGCTACGGCTTTTAACAAGTATAACATCTTGCATTTAGATGTCCCTCTTCACATTTAGAGTGCTTCACAATAAGGAGAAAAGGGACATGATGGCCACTAAGTACATAAGCAGCTCAGTTCATGAACTGGGTCATATCCACTTTATGCCATCAATATAGCTTATATGGCAAACACTTACAATGAAGAAAGGAGAATGGATTTGTGACAAATGTGAAGTATCTTTGGACTTCATTCTCTCAAATGGCTGAGACTTTTAAGGTGCATTTAACCACTATTCACCAATCTGGAACTAATCAAAATAGCATGGCTCCAACTAGGAAGTACTCGTTTGTCCTGACTAATATCAACAGGAATTTCTTTGCCATGCAGGCAGTTCCTATTTTAGGGATAGAAAAATGTAACGGTTAAAGTAAATGGGGAAACATAGTGCTCCTGAATCGTTTGTGCCAATTCTGGATAACTTTGAAAGGTAGTGGAGATTTGAAAATCATCTGAAAGCATACTTGTTTTACCTGTTGATATCCAGAACCAAAGCAATATAAGCTAATGTGCTTCAGAACCATTCAATAGACTGGTGTTTCATTCTGGAGCTGCACACTGACAATGTCAAACGTTTCAAAAAATGGTTGTAGAAACAATTTTAATTTAGTTTAGGTGAGAGATACAGCGTGGAAACAAATCCTTTGGCCCACAAAGTCCGCACCGACCAACGCTCTCCATACACTAGCCCTATACTACACACAAGGGACAATTTATTATTTTTTATTGAAGCCAATTCACTTGCACAAATTTGTACATCTTTGGAGTGTATGAGGAAACCGGAGCACCCGGGGAAAACCCACGCAGTCACGGGGAGAACATACAAACCCCGTACAGAAAGCGCCCGCAGTCAGGATCAAACCCAGGTCTCTGACGCTGTTATGCAACAACTCTACCACTGTGCCACTGTGCTGCACTTTGTCTCTTGTATATTTCCTAAATCTTGCATTTGATTCAAATTAGACCAGGCATAAGGAGCAAATGTTGACACCTGAAGAATGTGTAAGATTATCTTTTAAAGCGATATAAAGAGTTCCCTTTATTCTGGAAAATAATTAACATAGCTGTTCAAGATTCTGGAGGGCTTTGATAGGTTCATTAGGAGAAACTGTTTTACAATGACAGGATGGTCAGTAACCAGTGGACAGAAATTTAAACTAATTGGCAATTGGATTGTGAAAGGACTTTCAGAAGGTAGTTGGTAATTTAAATATTTCAATGAATGCATACCACAGAATAATTTATTCAATTTTTTCCAAACCAGACAGATTTCCCAAGTTTTAGAAAAAAAATCTGCAAAACTGTAATTCATTTGATATGGCAAACTTTGTTCCTTATATTTTAGTGTATATATTTGTATCCAAGCAAATTATACAATTGACTATGGTATGTTTGATTTTCCTTATCACTTAATGTGAGTCCAAGCCAACATTTATTCTAGAAACAACAACAGACTGCTTATTCCTGAAACAACTTGTCCCTGTTTGGCTTGGCATTAGCACTTTGTTGGCCTTTGGGTCTTGCTGATTGCAAATTGGTCATCATTTTCATACATTCCAATATGACAAGGATTAAAGTGTATCTCACTGGCAATGAATACAATGTTGGCTTTGTAAATACAAGTTCTTTCTTTATCTTTTGTCTCTAATAAAATAAAACAAATGCTAAGTGTATCAAAACTGGTTCAAGAACAAGCAATTGGGATCTGCAGTTTACAGTCAAACATTGATTGAAAAGTAGATTTTGAAGTTAAATTCGATTTTCGAAAATGGTTTTCCATCCGGGAGCATGCATTCATGAATATTATCCTCATAGCGAAATCTTACTAACTGACAATGACCATTCTTCACGAAGAACGGCGGTAAAATAATTTAGAAGCCTCCACGACTCTGGGCTTAAATAAACCTCGAGTAGGGATAGTACTTCCTCGCTAGCAGTGACCAAGCCATGGGTGAGATGGGGTTGGAGTGCTCTTGATTCTTTAATTCTCAGATTTCTTGAAGTGAACAATAGCCTGGGTTCTTTCACCTTCTCATTATGGCGTATATCCTATTGAAGGTTTTGACAAGTAAAGATAAGACACAACCGCAAGTGGTAGCCTTATAAGTGACTACTTTCATTATTCTTTACAATGAATCTTAGATTTCCCCAATTGAGATGTACTAATAAGCTCAGGCCTCTGGGAGAATGGACAGGGTAATGGGGCTTATAGGCAAGCACTTTCTAGGAGCTGGCACAGTCACAGTGAGCCAACTGCTCTCCTTCTGTGCAAACCAGTTTTTTGAATATTAAGGGAATCAAGTTATTTGGGGATGGTGCAGGAAAATGGAACAATGGTAGAAGATCAGTCATGATATTGATGAATGATGACGCCAGGCTCAAATGACTTGCTCCTGCTCCTAATTCGGATGTTCTGGTGTTCTTATTATTAATCAAAATGTTATTCACGTCCCCCTCCTTAAAACACACTGCAATGCTATCCATCTGATGAACTTTGAAATGAAATGAACTCATGTAATTTAGTTCAGAAAATATAAACAAAACAGACATTCAAAAATAATTATGTTCCGTGTGTTAATTTTGTTGGAAATATGCCTGGAGGATTGACTTGAGAAGGAATATGTCTCTGCCAGCCTCAGTTTTCTTACATTGCTTCCTTGTATTTTTCAAGCACTGCTGGTGCGGGACTGGTATTGTAGTACAAGGTTGTTATGTGATCCGTCTTATTAATACTAAACACAGGGGAAGGAAAAGGTCAGAACCCCCTGATCTGAGTAATGCACAAGAGATAATACACTCCTCTTGGAACAGATGGGAATTTAATGAGTGATTTATTTGTCTACATTCCTCTGAGTTTTATATGCAGAGAAACTGCAATAATTATGTTCTTTCATCGTGTGTAGCAATCTGTGGTTTAAATGATATAGATAGTTATTGATGTGGTTGAAGACTACATCATTTCTATTATCCTGGCAAGTTCTAATTTGCTAACTCGGGAAATCACTGTATAATGAAATTCAAAAAAATGCATTGACTGTGAAAAACTAAAGTGCATTATAATTTATGAAGGTGAAAAGCAAGGATTGGGCTTGTGGATTGTTTTCTGTCCTTTCATCTCTGGGGCCTTGGTTTGAACATATTGCAAAGTGACAAGATAGAGATTTGTTTTAAGAAGCCAAATGGACAGGAGTAAATCTGCACCAGATTGATTTCTGTGGTAAAGAAAACAGGACGGTGTGTTGTCACCACAGTTACAATTCTAATTTTCGAATCAAAGTCTTTTTGCTATGTTTGGGTAGGTGAAATGACTTTTGGCTGCTTCCAGATTGCACCCAGGACGGGCCAAAAATAAAAAACATCCCAAATTCAACACTGAGTAGTGTTATGTTCCCCAAGATTCCCAACACAGGCTAGGTTGCCTTTCTTGCCTGCTTTGGTTCGGCTGAAATGGCTGCAGTGGTTTCTTCCTTGGGCTGTGACACTTTGGGTGATTGCATTCCTGTTGATCAAGACGTTGATCATCCATTATATTGCAGTTTAAGTTCCAGTCAGGATGGTTTCATTGTGATGGCTGCTCAACTTCCTTTTCAACAGAAAAATCAAATCACACAACCACTAAACTTAAGATTACACTCAAGACTCTTTTTACAATGACTTTAAAATGAACAGGTGTTTACTTTTGTCCGTCCCCTCCAAACTGTAATCAATTCATCTTTTTCAAAGACTAATTTAAAAAGCTACGTTTCCACATTTACACTGGCTACTTCATTGACTGCATTTATTGAAATGGACTGTGTCACAAATCTGACGCAGTAACAGCAAAGCCAGCCTCTGAAGCCTAATGAACAGATACTATTGCAGATGAAGGACAGAGTGACTGTCTTTCAAAGCAACACACACCGCTAACTGAGCTGCTGACAAATGACATATGATGAAAAGTCAAGAGTGTGAACTATTAGAGGCCATTATGGGTCTCAGTTATGGATCTAGACTCCCAACATGAAACCAGTGTTGATACATCTGCTGATTGCAGTGATTGACTGTTGTGTCATATTATCTGCCTGGCTTCCCTACCCCTGTTTCGTCAGGGGATACTAACACCACTAATCGTCAGGCAAGACTCAATTGATTATCCTCAAAAATTTGCTTCTGCTATTGACCATAATGGAAAAAAATTGTGCCTCTGAATTATTCAGAATGAAAACATACACAGAAGAAATCGATACCAGTGCTTCTGATATTAAAGACAAATTAAACCAGGCAGTATAGCATGGCTGCAGGCAGATACTGTGCACTCTGAGGCACACTTTAAAAGATAAAAAGGGGAGATCCTTTTTCTTTGTCTGGTTGGTTGTTATGTTAGCATTTTCCAGCTTTGAACTGTCACCTCTGCATTCCCACACCGGAGTTTCAAGCACTGTATATTGGAAATTAGATCATTTGAAGTACAACTGAAATTCAGTGTGAGGTATACAGACTGGGTGCATTAGCAGTCTCACTTTCAGGTCTGTAATGCCTTTAGTTTAACAAAATGAAGTCTGCTGAAAAGTCTATGTGGTAGAAATATTTTTTTGTCACCACTGCTCAGTGGGCACTGTTTGATGGCACTTCCCTCTCGCTCTCCTTTGAATTTAGAGAGGATTAGAATGGACGGTCGATGCCATAAGTTCCATTGATTTCAGACAAGCAGAGAGAACTTTCTACCTTCATTGCAAGTCCAGTCAATTGTACTTGTTCTTGTAGCTTGGCTGCCTGCTGGTACTAGTTGAACGCTAATAAACTAAAGTTCATTTTTGCATTTAATTTTTTCATTCTAAATTCCCCGAGGGGGTGGGGGTATGGGAGGGTTCTGTTAGTTTTTAATATTTTAGTATGGAAAGTTTTGTAAATTTGTGGTAATTAAGAATGCCTTCGGAGTTCATTTAAAATGGTCTTGGATAAGACGGAAAAGACTGCAGGCTTCACCTCAAGGCGAGCCTATGCTAACAGTTCCAAAGCATATTTTAACTGTTGAATCTCTGTGTTAACTATCACACTAAAAATTACATAATACGTCCCAGCTGACCAGAATTTTATGAGACTAAGTACTCACCTTGTTATATATCATGGAGGATTAATGAAATCGTAAATTTAACAAGCTGGAGCCGTGCCAAGATATGGTGAGACCTTATTATTTGCTTATACTCTCGAATGTTCAGGGCGGCCTAAGCACGTAACTCACGCTGACTACATTTTTAGACTCCTGAGGTAATTACATATTTCAGGAATGGCAATTCTTAATGTTTCTACTGGTTTAGATATAATTCGGAATCAAACAACACCTGGGCATATTGCTGCCTTCCAGACTCAGCACTGAATCCTCGAACCTTAAGTAACTAACTCTTTCTTGCTGTCTGTATCAGAATTGACCATGTATATGCCTAATCCATCTTATCTTGGCTCAGATTTTCTTTCTCTGTTAGTATTGCCTGGCCTGCAGGACATGTTCCACAGCCCTTCTCTTAGCAACACGTAACACAAACATGCTTCTAATTGCCACTTAAGCTAATTTGATCTCATCTTGGAGGTTGGTCAGACTTGGATTGTTTTCTCTGGAGTGTCAGAGGCTAAGGGGTAACCTGTTAGAAGTAAATAAAATTATTATAGAAACATAGAAACATAGAAAATAGGTGCAGGAGTAGGCCATTCGGCCCTTCGAGCCTGCACCGCCATTCAATATGATCATGGCTGATCATCCAGCTCAGTAGCCTGTACCTGCCTTCTCTCCATACCCCCTGATCCCTTTAGCAAAAAGGGCCACATCTAACTCCCTCTTAAATATAGCCAATGAACTAGCCTCAACTACCTTCTGTGGCAGAGAATTCCACAGACCTACCACTCTCTGTGTGAAGAAATGTTATAACATAGGCTAAACAATCAGAACCTTTTTCCCAGCATGGAATATCAAAGACTAGAGGGCATAGCTCTAAGGGGAGGAGGGCAAAATCTAAAGGAGATGTGTGAGGCAAGGTTTTGTGCACAGAATGGTGGGTGCTTGGAGCATGCAGCCAGGGGTTATGGTGGTGGCAGACACTATAGTGGCATTTAAAAGGCTTTTAAATTAACACCTGGACATGCAGGGTTTAGAGGGATATAGATCACATGCAGGCAGAGGAGATTAGTTTGATGGTATCATGCTCAGCATAGACATTGTGGAATGAATGGCCTGTTCCTTTGCTATGCTGTTCTATGTTCTATCAAAGATATTCCCTTTGTTTTTGCCACCCCTCTGCTATGAAAACAAGCATGTTTTCTCACTTTCCCAGTTCTGACAAAGGGTCTTGGACATGAAATATTAACTCTTCATGGATATTCCATAACCTCCAGAGTACTTCTGACATTTTCTGCTTTATTCCATTTTATTTAATTTATTTTATTTTTGGCTCAGTCCACTGTTTCGCCAATTACAACTGTTCAAGTAAATCATCAATGCACATTACTTGTAATTATATTCCTAAAATCAAATGCTGTTAATGTTGGACTCCAAGGAGATCAATTTTTAAGCAGACTACAAGCAAATACCTATCTATCCATCTACACTTGAACTCACATCACTTATAAAGAACATTAACTGCTTGCATCATGGTACGACTGTAGTTATGCCTCTACTGTGACATGACACCCAACCAACGACAACATGTAAAGGAAGCAGAAACATTACATAACATAGTATTATTTTTTATAAAGGTTGATAAATCATAAGCCAAAGTTACATCTTTAGCTATGACCTTCCTTTAGGAAAATTAGAGTTATTAACAATGCAAGTGGTGAATGCACATTAAAAACTATAGACTGTCCCAGTAAATCTAATGCATTCATTTCAAGGTGTATTTTGTCTTATAATTTCCTAAAGACTAATAAAAGACTCTTCCATTTTGCTTTCAAAGAACAGAGACATTTTGGCTAGAAATCATAAACTTTCTTAAAAAAATGATAACCTGTAAAATATTCCTGTTTGCTTTATTCCCTTTAAATCTGGTGTTTAGTGCCATGCAATGTCACAGCAAAGGCTTGACTAAAGTCT
The DNA here is from genome assembly GCF_053455715.1 of Rhinoraja longicauda. Classification (NCBI taxonomy): domain Eukaryota; kingdom Metazoa; phylum Chordata; class Chondrichthyes; order Rajiformes; family Arhynchobatidae; genus Rhinoraja; species Rhinoraja longicauda. The sequence continues at coordinate 29,272,562 of NC_135959.1, read as the reverse complement.
TTACATGTACGTAGCATGCATAATGGTGCATTGCTCATTTCTAAATGGATGGGAGGATGATGGGAGTAACATTATTTCTGTAATGTTGTTGTATAAATTATTCATCATTTTAAGGTACATGCACTTTCACTTTTCATAGTGTTTCCTTGACCCTATAATATGAATCATTCGGATATTGAAATTTCATTTTCTTTCCTCAAAAATACTGGGCACCTTTCAATCGGTTATTTATTTGTCAAATCCTAGGACTGAATTGTTCAGTGGATCATTTCAGAGGTGTATGAATACACTGAGCAATGTTTCAAACTGCATTTATGATTGATGTATAATTAAAATACGTGATGATTAATATTAATATTCAGTATGCAATAGTCTGTGTTTCTTGCACCCATCTTAAAGATTTTTCTACTTGGTATCTTTTGACTGATGACATTTCGTCTGCTTTACTTTTATATGTTGAAGGGCAAGACAACAAATGCAACAATGCAACAATGATTTTTCGATGAATGCAGATTTGCCTGACAATTAACAAATGGTAGACACAAAAAGCTTGAGTAACTCAGCAGATCAGGCAGCATCTCTGGAGATAAGGAATAGTTGACGTTTTGGGTCAAGACCCTTCTTCAGCCTGAGAGTCCAGGGAGAGGAAAACGAGAGATATTGAAGGTACAAAGAACAAATGAATGAAACAAAAAGTAACAATGGACAAGGAAAGGTAGAGCCCACAATAGTCCACCTATTCCTTTTCTCCAGAATGCTGCCTGACCCGCTGAGTTACTCCAGCTTTTTGTGTCTGTCTTCGGTGTAAACCAGCATTTGCAGTTTCTTCCTACACAATTAACAAATGGTGATAGGCGCATCCATAAAGTTGCTGTAAAAACCCCAAGTGTCGATAGCACACAAACAAAAGCTTTTCACTGTACCTCAGTGCACATGACAATAAACTAAACTAAACCTTTATCATGTATCTGTACACTGTGAACAGCTTGATTGTAATCATGTATAGTTTTTCCGCCGACTGGATAGCACACAACAAACGGCTTTCACTGTACCTTGGTACACGTGGCAATAAGAAACTAATCTAAACTAACTAGTGAGTCAATTTGTGCAGAGATGAGGTGAATTTTCTTCATTCAGAGGATGGAAAACATTTGAAATTTACTATGGAACTTGGTCATTATGTTCATTTAAAACAGATGATAAAATGTCCATGCAGTAAACAATTTAAATTATATTGGGATAGAGCTAAAAACTGGTGCTGAGGTGGAATGAACCTGATGAATGGCAGAGCAGGTTAAAAATATTCCTATTTTTTGTGCTCTTGTGTGACCTAGTGCTTGGTACAGCCCACTTACAGGTACCTGTGAAATGACAAAAGAGGAAACACCTAAGCTGGTGTTGTAGTCAAATTGAACATGTGGCATTGGCACACTGCCATTTAAATCATGGAACCACTGCCAGGACTCATCTCAATTCCACGCAGTAAGATTTTTACAAGTGATTAAAAAGAAGGTGACTTCATGAACATGACTACCAGGACCACAGCCCTGGTAACTTTACTGAGAGTTTATCATTTGGAATCACGTTGCTGACAGATTTTCAACAAACACGAAGAAACACAAGTTACACTTTGCAGTGTTACAAGGCAAATTTGTGAGCATCTAGAATGATAAATTGGCACAGAAAATGATCCTTACCCTTCGTAATTAATTTTGCGTTTCTATTTTTGGGAAGAAAATCAACGAGAATGTTTTTATATCTACAGTGATTTTTTTTGTCTTTACTCTCAATAAGGCAATAAGCATTCCTAATTTTGTCAGTGAGGAAACTGATAGGTTTTCCAAAGCAATTATGTAGTCACAGATAAATGGCCCCTCTAAGTCTGCCTATTGGTTTGAAAGCTTTCTCTTCAGCAGCTTAATAATCACTCATAAGGGGTGCAGTTCATCATCAAGTAATTAGCATTTTCATTAACTTGCTTATTGTCAAGGAAAATGAACCTTGATCAGCTAATTTTTCCTCAATGAGTTGAATATTGTAACATATCTATAATTAATGTGTTTTATGCCACAAACGCGTAATGGAGGAGGAATCTGATCCTGCTCCCAGCAGTCACTGTCAGTAAATGTTTGATGAATAAACAAAGACTTTCTAATGGGAAGTGGTGGCAACTTTTCCAAGTGTACCCAATACAGACTTAATTAGGATTCCCAAGATGTAGTTTAAAAGTGCGAAATAAATGTAGTGTTGCCACACCAGAATTACATTAAATAATAAAAGTACTCAATGTGGTGGTGATTAAGGAAGTTCAGGTAAAGCTAAAGTCAGTTATTGTTTGTGTGGTTACTGGAAAGATTAAAAGGCCATGAAGAAATTATGTTTGCCCATCTATTTGTCTGGGGTCCATCTGGAAATGGACCAGTTTCACCATGGCAACATCATCTACAAGTGATGGAGCGTTGTATTTCCAATGTAAATTTACACCATTGCATTATATTTATCAATAAATAATTAATGTAGAATTATTTTCATCATTTTGGAAAAGGTTTTCAGTTTATGGAAAACATTTTCCAACAGGGATATTGGAACTCTGGAACATAACTGGGAACATTTGGTGTAACGATACTTTTCACCAGTTTCATTCTAGATGAAATGAGTAAGTGGGGCCTCGACCCGAAACGTCACCCATTCCTTCTATCCAGAGATACTGCCTGTCCCGCCGAGTTACTCCAGCATTTTGTGCCAATCTTCTTTCGAGATGAGAGGATTTCTAGATGAAATTGAACTGATTTGTTGGGGTTTTTACTGCTTCTGCTGCTAATTTGCTTCCACATTAGGTTATCAATTGTAAACATACATTTATAGCTTATTTCAAGCTGCTTGTCAAAATGCATTGCTCCTATAACATGAATGCATCGTGGAACTGTGCAGGTAGGCATTTGCTGATGCCATTCCCAGTGCAACAATGTTTTATCACCGATCTTGCAGAAGTGGGCTGCAATAATCCAGCCAACACTATGGGTTAATGACACAAAAGTAATCCTCCTGTTTTGAAGTAGGAAGAACTTGCTACTACCCAGACTATTTACGTAAAGGGTCCTCGCTGACTTGCCTGTTTGTGGGCGAATGATTGGAAATAGAGTGGGCTGGAAAGAATTGTGATATAGTTATACATCAATCTAACAATAAAATAATATATCAGTTAGGTTAGCTTTCCCCCTGGGAAATGGGTACATTGGCAGCAGTTCCACTGTTCTGCCAGAATGACAGACAGGAAGAGATAGGGTGCAAAAGTCAGGCTAAGTTGCCAGAAAAGGCAGAAGGACTCTGATTAAGTAGTCACTCCTTGCCAGAGCCTTTCAGAAGCAGAGTTACAATGTCTGCCATATTGGAAAGCATTATCTATGGACACATGTTCTCAAAAGAAATCGAGCATTTCTACGTGAGATGTACTGGCCTTTAAAACATCTAGTTATTTTTGGCAAGGAGGTTGTTTTAGTAAGCTTTGGTTAAGGATGTAATCCCGATCACCTCATCGACCTTATAGGTTTTGCAGGATTTTTTCTGTGCTTTCCCTGTAAATGCAACACTAAATTCTGGGTCTGTTTTCTTTCTCCTTTATAATCCCTGTATATTCATGAATGATTTGATTGTACTCATTTATAGTGTAAATAGTCTGGAGAGCACACAAAACAAAGGTTTTCACTGTATCTCTGTACACCTGATAATAATAAACCAAATACCAATTTCTTAATCTCTCCATTATCTGGTGTCACTTCTCATTTTCCAGCCTCAGTTTCTATGTTCCCCCTCTGTTCCACTCACCTGGCTCCTAACTGCCCATTGTTTTTAAGAAAAATCAATTTTATACCTATCACCCACCAGCCTTTATTTCTATACTCCTACCTTCCCCACTCCCATTGTGCTCTATTTGCTCATCATTCCATATCTCACCTGGCTCCACCTATCTCCATCCTCTTATATCTTTATACTGGCTATCTTCCCTCTACACTTCCAGTCCCGATGCTGGTTCATGAACTATGAAAGGTTGATGATCCCTTTGCCTACATTGAAGCTGCCTGACCCAACAGTTTGTTTTTCCCTGCAGATTCCAGCATCTGTAGTCTCTTTTGCTTTCTGCTATCTATTTCTTTATCTCACCCTGGAATCTTTTTACACCACTCCTGCATTGTAAAGATGATACAGAGAGGACTCCTGTTGTCCTTCCAATACTCTAGTGTAATCATGCTGTAGCCTGTCATTGGGAATGGCCCAGAGTAATGATTCTACCACCAATTTCCCATCCTTTGCAAAAGATGCCCTACAGTGATGCCACAATCAAGCTCTGAACTTGAAACACTGATGTGATGTGCCACCTGCTGCTTCATTGTCTTTCTTCTCTCCAAGTACATAATGCTTCTTTTTTATATAGTGAAGGGATCAGTAACCAGTGCCAGGAGGGGTTATTCAATTACTCTTGGCTATCTGTTGGCCAATTACTAGCCAACAACATTTCGAATTTGCCACGGAGATGATGATACTCAGCAACTATTATATGCTAAAGTAGATAGCTAATTTCCCTGACAAGACAGTTAAAAAGTTATATGTGTGATGTATTCATCTTTCCATAGTACCACTCAATTATTTGGGACATTAATGAAAGATATTCCAGGTTAAGCTTGAGAGCTTGTTTATAATTGCCTCATTCAAGGACAGTGACCAAAGGGGGAAAAATAAATAGTTGCACCACAATACAGCCTATTACGACTCAGAGATAGACACAAAGTACTGGTGTAACTCAGTGGGTCAGGAAGCACCTCTGGAGAAAAAGGATGGGTGATGTTTCGGGTTGAGACCCTTCTTCAGATCTGACCTGAAACGTCACCCATTCTTTTTCTCCAGAGGTGCTGCCTGATCCGCTGAGTTACTCCAGCACTTTGTGCCTGTCTTCGGTATAAACCAGCATCTGTTGTTCTTTTCTACACTATTACAACTCAGGTTTACTCGGTATTTTGGTTTGTTTAGCAATGGTGTCCAATCTAAAAACAATTTTGCTCTATAGAATTTGTACATAGAAGCCAGCCATCAGAATAATTACATGTAAGCACTTATTATTTTCCAATGTTCTATAGATTCAGGATCAGTTCCTGTGGATTGGAGGGTAGCTAATGTTATTCCATTTTTTAAGAAGGGAGGGAGAGAGAAAACGGGAAATTATAGACCAGTTAATCTGACATCAGTGGTGGGGAAGATGCTGGAATCAATTATAAAAGACGAAATTGCAGAGCATTTGGATAGCAGTAACAGGATCGTTCTGAGTCAGCATGATTTACGAAGGGGAAATCATGCTTGACTAATCTTCTGGAATTTTTTGAGGATGTAACTAGGAAAATTGACAGGGGAGAGCCGGTGGATGTGGTGTACCTCGACTTTCAGAAAGCCTTCGACAAGGTCCCACATAGGAGATTAGTGGGAAAAATTAGAGCACATGGTATCGGAGGTAGCGTGCTGACATGGATAAAAAATTGGTTAACAGACAGAAAGCAAAGAGTGGGGATAAATGGGTCCCTTTCAGAATGGCAGGCAGTAACTAATGGGGTACCCCAAGGCTCGGTGCTGGGACCGCAGCTATTTACAATATACATTAATGACTTGGATGAAAGGATTAAAAGTACCATTAGCAAATTTGCAGATGATACAAAGCTGGGTGGTAGTGTGAACTGTGAGGAAGATGCTATGAGGTTGCAGAGTGACTTGGACAGGTTGTGTGAGTGGACGGATGCATGGCAGATGCAGTTTAATGTGGATAAGTGTGAGGTTATCCACTTTGGTGGTAAGGATAGGAAGGCAGATTATTATCTGAATGGTGTCGTTAGGAAAAGGGGACGTACAATGAGATCTGGGTGTCCTAGTGCATCAGTCACTGAAAGGAAGCTTGCAGGTACAGCAGGCAGTGAAGAAAGCCAATGGAATGTTGGCCTTCATAGCAAGAGGAGTTAACTATAGGAGCAAAGAGGTCCTTCTGCAGTTGAACAGGGCCCTAGCGAGACCGCACCTGGAGTATTATGTGCAGTTTTGGTCTCCAAATTTGAGGAAGTATATTCTTGCTATTGAGGGCGTGGAGCGCTGGCTTACTAGGTTAATTCCCGGAATGGCGGGACTGTCGTATGTTGAAAGACTGGAGCGACTTGGCTTGTATACACTGGAATTTAGAAGGATGAGAGGTCATCTTATCGAAACATATAAGATTATTAAGGGGTTGGACACATTAGAGGCAGAAAACATGTTCCCAATATTGGGGGTCCAGAACCAGGGGCCACAGTTTAAGAATAAGGGGTAGGCCATTTAGAACGGAGATGACAAAAAACGTTTTCAGTCAGAGATTGTAAATCTGTGGAATTCTCTGCCTCAGAAGGCAGTGGAGGTCAATTATCTGAATGCATTCAAGAGAGAGCTAGATAGAGCTTAAGGATAGTGGCGTCAGGAGGTATGGGGAGAAGGCAGGAACGGAGTACTAATTGAGAATGATCAGCCATGATCACATTGAATGGTGGTGCTGGCTCGAAGGGCCGAATGGCCTACTCCTGCACCTATTGTCTATTGTCTATAGACAACTTGAATAGTCTCCCACCCAAATGCCATTAGATTTGGTCTTTATGATTTTTAGGCTGTGGCAGTACAAGGGTGTAACTAACAGAAACTAGTCTTTCAATTTTCCTCTTTAACAGTTGGGTTCTTGAATGTCTTAAGAGTCACATTTGCAGGGTATTCCATCACAATCTGACAGATCTGAGTTGTACTTCGATTAGACTTGCAATGTTGTTCAAGTGTATGCTTTTTAGATGTTGGTTGGGGCACCGCTCAATTTATGAGAGAAAATGGTTCAATTAATATATAAGCAATATTTATTTCAGCAATATATACTTAGTACCACATGTGCGAAGGAGAGCAGTGCCTGAGAAGGAGGGGTCCTGCTGTGTTGACCTAATGTGTAATGTGCTACAGGGCTTGGGTATGTAAAAAGTTTTGTGTCTCATAAATTCAGGATATTCTGTGATGCATTGCAATCAATTAAGTACTTTTGAAATGCTATAACCAGACCTGAAGCATGAATGCATTTAACTTGTGATAATTCTAAATTAAAATAAAATGGAAAAGTTTCCAAGCTTGCTTATAGGTCCTTGGGTTCCTCGTGGCTTGCTGAGGAATCAAGGGACGTTTAAATGAGCTTTTAAAACAGGCTGTGTGCAGCATCCCCAAGACTTACAAATCCATAGATGCCTAGCTTCATCCTAAAAGCCTTTGGAAATATTAATGCTCAGAACTCCCCATTGAAACTCCTTGGAGTAGTCAGAACATCAAATAGAGAGGACAATAGACTACGCACTCAGAAGTGATAAAGAACCATTTCATAGTTTTAAAGCAAAAGACAAGACTAAGATAAAATTGATCAAATCAAATATGTGTGTGCATGTGCGTGCGTGCGTGCCTGCATATGTATGTGTATATGTGTATTGAAGAATGACCTATCAAAATGTTATAGATTTAATTTTTGTAATGTAAAATAACGAGGGTTCAGGGTCAACTTAAGCAATTTGTAATGTAACTATCATGAGCATTGATCCTCTGAGCAGACATGAACAGCCCAGTCAGGTAATCATTGTCAGAAGTTATGTTCAACATCATAATTGTGCATATCAGTGATATTTAAAGCAAAACCATGTGTGGGAATGATCTCTTGAATGGATGGAATCGAGCTCCAAAGATTGATCATTGGAGGGAATTGGCTTCACAGTCAAAATTAGAGAAATGTACATCTGAGTTGAAGTCACAGTTACAGTTAACGGTTATAACTGTGTAAGGTTGTTGGAATGCAAAGTGTGGTATTTTGTAATAATCTGTGTTATATAATCTTAATTTAATACTCAATAAGATTTTAAAGGAGTTTGGGGTTTGCTGCTCAAGATATAGAGGATTAATGTGCAGTGTTGTCATTTGGAAGCATGCTAATATCAAAAGAGTAGTGGATATTTATGGCAGAAAATTGTACCCTCTGTCAGTGGATTATCAACTTCCTGACAGACAGGAAGCAGCATGTGAGGCTGGGAAAGCACATCTCGGACCCGCAGACTCTCAGGAGCACCGTAAGACTGCGTACTCTCCCCTCTCCTTTACTCTCTCTACACCAACGACTGCACCTCCACAGACTCCTCTGTCAAGCGGAGTTTGAGTTTACGGATGACACAACCCTGATTGGACTGATCCAGGATGGGGAGGAATCTGCCTACAAATAGGAAGTGACACAGCTGGCATTCTGGTGCCTTCGTAACAACCTGGAGTTCAATGCTCTTAAGCCAGTGGAACTGATTGTAGACTTTAGGTAAGCTCCCCCTCCCCTCCCCCCACTCACCATCAACAACACCACCATCATGGTCTGGTTTGGCTGTGGAGTCATTTAAGTTCCTTGGAACTATCATCTCCAAGGACCTTAAATGGAGGGCCACCATCGACTCCACCATCAAAAAAGCCCAACAGAGGATGTACTTTCTGCGGCAGCTGAGGAAACACAGCCTGCCACAGGCAATGATGGTCCAATTCTATACTGTCATCATTGAATCCATCCTCACCTTCTCCATCATGGTCTGGTTTGGCTCAGCCACCAAGCACGACATCCGGAGGCTGCAACGAATCGTTCGATCAGCAGAGAAGGTTGTTCATAAGATCATAAGTTCCTAAGTTACAAGAGCAGAATTAGGCCATTCGGCCCATCAAGTCTACTCTGCCATTCAATCATGGCTGATCTATCTTTCTCTCTCAACCCCATTCTCCTGCCTTCTCCCCATAACGCCTAACACCCGTCCTAATCAAGAATCTCTCAATTTCTGCCTTAAAAATATCCATTGAATTGGCCTCCTCAGCCTCGGTGGCAATGAATTCCACATATTCACCACCATCTGACCGAGACTGAAGAAATTCTTCCTTATCTCCTTTCTAAAGGTTTTCTGAGGCTATGGCTCTGGTCCTAGACTCTCCCACTAGTTGTTGGCTGCAACCTTTCCTCCATTGACGAACTGTACACTGCAAGGGTCAGGAAGCGAGCGGGCAAGATCATCTCTGACCCCTCTCATCTTGGCCACAAACTCTTTGAGGCACTTCCATCTGGAAGGCGACTCAGGATTGTCAAAGCAGCCACAGCCAGACATGAATACAGCTTTTTTTTCCGCAAGTAGTAGCTCTACTCATTACCAAAAAGTTTGTAGTCACTTTTTGCTCTGGTTTATTTCACTCACATGTTTAAAATATTGTATTCTTAATGTTTTAATGTTTTATGCTTTATTCTTAATTGTTTACTGTATGTTCGTGTTGTTACTTGTGAGCGGAGCACCAAGGCACATTCCTTGTATGTGTGCATACTTGGTCAATAAACTTTTTCATTCATTCAAAATAATGATCAAATAATCTGTTCTTCGCACTATTGCCTGAGGGATAAATGTTGGCCATGACATGTGCAAACTCACATAATCTTTAAAATTTGTTGAAAACTTGTCTCAAGATCAACTCCTGTGAGATTTCTGCATTAATGAACCAGTCTATCAACTTCCATACCTATGGCAGATGTATACAGGAATGACTCTGAGGCAACTGCCAAAGGACCGGTCTGCCAAAGGATGGGTGGCATATTAGCAGTAAATTGATCACGACTGACCTAAATTTCAATTCTACTTACTTACCTATCCAGTAATACCCTTGTCTAATAAAGTTCCACCCATCTCAGGCTTAAAATATGATTGATCTAGCTGGATTTCCATATTCTGAGTGTCCGTGCCACTTTGCTTAGAGGGATAATTGAGATGATTTGCATGTGGCTATCTTAAGAATGCTCCAAATTGTAGTCCCAGGTTATGTACAACATGAGCTCAAAGAACAAGAATAGAGTACAGTGATCTCATTAACAACTTGTAAATTTGAGAAAAACCTCCCCAATTTTTAATGAAAATTAGAATATTGGGCTTTACATCATAATTGAAATTCCAATTGTGAAATGGGTTCATAATTTGTATTACATGAGCTGAATAAATGAGAATTTTTCAAATGCCCTCACATTGTCGTTAACATTTTTGGATTAACATTCAAGTCGATCTAGGAGATTTTTAAGTAAGACCAGGCTGTAATTAGTTCACTGTTTGCACAATTGTATAAATGATGAACCTCTGATATTCCCTCTGAACACTCTCTCATATTCCATGACCTCTGATATAACATACATTGTTTATGTCTTCCTGTCTAATAAATAATCCATAAAATGCACGTCTGCAAGATACCCGTCACTGTTCAGTGAAGAGGTTGTGATGCATTTCCCACAGACACCTCTACAAATCTGATCCCTATTTGCACCTACAAATACAAAAAGCAATTCACTGGATTATCCAGAAAGATTAAACAAGCATGCCAATAACATATTTTATTTTAAAAGTCACCATCAAATTGAGTTTATTTCCAATTTATAACAGTGTAAAAGTTAATATATTAAAGAGCTGGATAATTTAGAATTTATCCTGTGCATCCGCTGCCATTGAAATCTGCATACTTTTTCATAAATAGAACCCATGCACTAAAATTAGATGCACCTGAGGGATGGCAAATGTGTTGATGTTAAAAATTCACTATTGTTTCAAACAGTGTTGAAATACAGTGCATGCAACTGTTCACAGCTGGCATCAATGAAATCGAAACTGCAATCCCTTCAGGATAGTTAGACAAATACTGACTTCAGTTAAACCCAATGATTTTTCCCTTCCGTTCAAGTGCCTATCCAAGTCTGGTTGAAATATTATTCAACAATACATCCCTTTCAGAATTGTACTGTGATGTTTCTTTAATGTGCAAGGACAATGCTTTGGTACATATTTTACCAAAGAATGTCTTTGTACAACATACCATGTAAATAGTCTCAAAACATGCTCCATAACTCATGTTTGTCCTATCTCCAACATTATTTTCTTCTCAGAAGTCATAGATTGCGTTGCATTCTTAATACCGTATGATCAACTATTCTTTCCAGTGAAATATTGTAAAAGACATTGTTTCTTGGGGGAAGTTGATGAGAATGTGGGCAGAGTTTAAAAAATTGAAATTAATATAGGATTAGTGTAAATGGTTGATTGGTAGTCAGCACAGACACAGTGGGCTGCAGCCTGTTTCGGTGGTATCTCTCTATGACTCTATGACTATGTCTTCAACTCCATTATGGTCTGTTCCCTAGCAATTGAATGCATCCATATCCCTGACCATAGTCATGGAATTGTACTGCTTAGAAACAGGTTCTTCAACCCACTGCTCTAAATTGATCATCATGTCTATCTCTACTAACACAGTTGACTGCATTAATCCCATATCCATCTCTCCCCTGCTCATTAAGATCCCTTTTAAATGTTGTTACTGTTTCTGCCTCCACCATTTCCTTTGACAGCTTATTCCAGATACCAACTGCAATTTGTGTAAGGAATTTACCCCTCAGATCCCCTACAGAGTCACAATGTCCCTCAGTCTAGGGTATAGCGATTCCAGCATCTGCAGTTTCTTGTGTCTCCATGATCTTTCTTCTCCTGGCCAGTGGAAGTCTCAAAAGTAGTCAGTAGCTAGCAATGTGGAAGAGGAATCTGATTTATATGGATGATACAAAAAACAAGGAAAAGGACAGTTTCATGTTATATTTCTCTTTGGCTCAATTCTGCATTTTCTTCCACCCACAGTAATAGTTTACTCTTACCAGGGGCACACTATTAGTTAAAAAACAAGACAGTGAAAGAATACTGCAGGTGGATGGGAATTTGGTTACAATCGGATCAACCACTATCTTATTCAATGCTAAAGCAGGATTGTGGGGTCAAGTGGCCTACTCCTGCTCCTAATTTGTATTTTCTTAATATGTGAGACTGGACATTTCCATCACAATGGAAATTGTGATGTCTCCAAGATTTTCAGTATTCAAGGGGGTTCCCAAATGGGCGGAATCAAGCCTCAGATGATCTGGTAGCCTTGAGGCATGGTTGTGATTGAAGTGGAGGTGCCTCGAGGAGAATGAAGATCCTATGTGATGTTACTCTAAGATCAGACTTACTGGTGTGTGCTTAATGCAGAATCACCGAAATGTGACAGGAAATGTGGTAAACATTTATAGCCAAAGTGCAACCAATGGAAACAATCCAGAGAGGGAAGGTCAGAGGCAATGACTTCCTAACTTCCATAGGGAGTGTATAAGCAAAAATATCCAAAAGTCAACATGTATGAAAGAGTGCAAGCAAAGGAACAATGTTGAAGCATTTTAAGAGAGATTGAACTTAGAAAATACTGTTATTATGTTTACAGTTACTTGGGAATATATACTGTTTATGATTGGCTGTTTTAGTCGGTGTTAAATTGTGTGTTCTGATTGATGTTTTGAAAGGCATCTAACACAATGTTGCGATTGTGGAAAGAGATGTGAGATTAGTTTTTTATACAGCCAATTGAAGGGGTGATCCATTGGGAATATCAGTGCTGGGAGCAGATATTGTTAAAGTGTTGTGTTTAGTTCAATGCATGGAATCTGTAGTTGAGAAGACTAGAACATGAATTAATTTATGTTTAGTTGCATCCAAGAAATTTATGGATACAAAATATACATAGTATTTGTGTGTCTTTGTAAATAATTAGTTTAATAATTTCATATGTTTCTATATAACTGGAGAATAGATAACAATTTATCAAATGCAAATCATTGTTGTTGGTTTGGGTTTGTTATTATTTTGTTATTATTTTAAAGCAAAAGCAATGAAGTATATATGGAGTATGAACATCCCATTCAGAGCTGTGCATATCATGCAGTATTACTTTTGATATACAGTTGTACAAGCTAATACTGTAACTCGAGTGTTGAGCGTCTTCAATAAAAGATGTTTGTTCTATAGTCGTTCTATCCTCGCTTCTTGTCTTACAGCAGTATAAAGAAGACCACAAAGACTGTAGTCTTTCTTGCACATGCATGTGCATGTGTGAGTGCTTGTGAGCATGTGTTTGTATGCATGTGTGTATTAATGTCTTGTGTTTCTCTATAAAGAATTAATTAACTGTGACGATAACATGAGAGTCACTAAAATCACTGTCCTAGACATCAGATAGTATTGTTAATAAGTAGCTACCTAAGCTTCCAATTGAACAGATGCTGAATGCAAACTCAGGATGAACTGGAAATGCATTGATTGTCATTTTGTTGAAGACAAAAGAAACCGGGGAAATATGTTTATTAATTAATAATTAATAAAATTAATTAAAGAGTTCGCTAATTGAATAATTAACACATAATGATCTTACCAACTTAATTCAGAGAGCAACTAAAATTGAACGATAAATGCGACACTTGCCACTCACATTTATAACCTGTGAATGAATAAAACAAAGTCAGGAATGAGCTGTTACCTATAAGAGTCTGCAAAAAGAAGGGAAACAACAATAATAATAAGTATGCCAGAATGAATCTGTTATTACTTCAAGGCAAAAGCCCATAAAAAGCATATGTTATTCAAACTAGAAAACAATGCAATTTACATCTCCTGGTATGAATTGCTTGATTTCAAGCAAAGTTTATATGGCCAATTTTTTGTCAGTTAAGATGGAGAATGTTTGGTTTCTTTCAGCTCACCAGTTGATTTAAAGCAAAATATAATAATAAAGTAAAATAAATAAATTCCCTCTATTACTATTATGATGCAACTATTTAATAAATCAGTAATATTATTCTATTCTAAATCCATTGCCTATGCATTGCTGTGCGATCTATGCATTTTATCTTACGCAATGCATTTAAGCCTTGTATGTTTCAGCAAACTTGCCAGTTCAATATTCACATAAAAATTTATTGCTTTCATAAAGACCACATTGAGGTGCTAGAGCTCATAGCTGTGGTGCTATTTTGTCACTGCTATGGCTACTAAACTCCGACTTGATTTCATACAAGATTATACAAGAAAACCTGCTTATACCACTGTTCTGGCAGTGAATGGGTACAATATAAAATAATAAGGAAATAATAAAACCATATTCAGCAACAAGTGTTAGCTCAATTGTGCCTTTTTTGTTGAATAAAAAATACTGAGAGACCTCTCTTTATAGACTAGTCACTAGAAACGCCCCATTCTGTTTTAAATCCTACTGAATAATTAATTATAATTATCATGGTGCAGTTATAATCTGGGATAACAATATATCCTTAAGGTGAATGCAATATATTTCCACGGCATGCAAGACAATGCCTAATATGCTAAAGAAATATTGATACAAGATAATTGTCTGGATTAACTTCAGATAAATGATCTTTAATACAGAATACTTTATGCCTTTATTTTGTTGCCGAACTACAGAAATTAGACGGTTTATTTGCTGCCTCTGAAATATTTGTATTAACAATAAATGCACGAGAAAGTCAGATACAAATTATTGGTTAATAATTGAGAAGTACCATTAAAATTGCACTTAAAATTCAAATAGAAATGCATTAATACGATGATTAATTTTAACATCTGCATGCTTTATTTGGAAATAATCTTATTTGTAAAGCAGTTGGGAGACTATTTTGGAAGAGTTTGAACCATTGAGTGTGAAGAAGGGTTGATTGAACACATAATTGTAACTATATTAATCCTAAAAGGTGATTCTAAATTATTTTCCTAACATATTTTACCCATTTTATTTTTACTATTTAAATTAAATGGGAAATCATAGTCATATAATCATACAGCATGGAAACAGACCCAAGTGCCCCAGATAAGTTAGTCCCAGTTACCCGCATTTGGCCCATATCCCTCTAAACCTTTCCGTTCCAAGTACCACTCCAATTATCTTTTAAATGTGTACTGTGCATGAATCAACTATCTCCAGTGGCAACTTGTTCTATATACCCACCAACCTCTGTGTGAAAATGTCCCCCTTCAGGTCCCCATTAAATATTTCCCTCTCACCTTAAACCTATGCCCTCTAATTCCCCTACCCTGCATTCATGCTGTCTATTCCCCTCAAGACGTTATACACCTCTCTCAGATTACCCCTCAGTCTCCTGCACTCCAAAGCATTAAATCCTAGCCTAAACAATTTCTCCCCTGGGCTCCGGCCTTGAGGTCCTGGCAACATCATCATAAATTTTCTCTGCATTATTTTCAGCTTAATGGCATCTTTCCTATAGCAGGGTGACCAAAACTGGACATAATACTTCAAGTGTTACCTCATCAATGTCTTGTGCAACTGTAGCACATTAGGATCATATATTCACATAGCACGGAAACTGCCCA
Organism: Rhinoraja longicauda; assembly: GCF_053455715.1. NCBI lineage: Eukaryota > Metazoa > Chordata > Chondrichthyes > Rajiformes > Arhynchobatidae > Rhinoraja > Rhinoraja longicauda. The sequence continues at coordinate 29,257,239 of NC_135959.1, read as the reverse complement.
ACTCATTCATGTCGACCAGGATGTCGCAGCTAAGCTAGTCCCATTTGTCCATATTTGGGCCAGACCCCTTTAAACCTTTTCTATCCATGTACCTGTCAAAGTATCTTTTAAATGTTGTTATTGTACCTGCCTCAACTACCTCCTCTGGCAGTTAATTCCATGTACACATCCCCATCTGAGTGAAAAAATGTCCCTTTTCTTCCCCTCTCACCTTAATGTCCCAATTCTTCCCCTCTCACCTTAAACCTACTGTATATCCTCTGGTTCCTCATTCCCCTACCCTGGGTAAAAGGTTGTGTATTCACCCTATCAAGCCCCTTCATGATCTTATACACTCCTATAAGATCACCCCCTAGCCTCCTGGACTCCATGGGATAAAGTCCTAGCTTGCCCAATCTCTCGCTCCAACTGAGGACCTCGAGTCTTGGCAACATTTTTGTGAATCTTTCCAGAGCTCTTTCCAGTGTAATGACATCCTTCCTATATCAGGGTGACCAAAACTGAACTCAATACTCCAAATGCAGCCTCAACAATGTCTTGTACAACTATAACATAACATCCTTAGGGCAGCACAGTGGTACAGCGCCAGAGACCCTGGTTCAATCCTGACTGTGGTGCTATCTGCATGGAATGTGTACGGTTCTTGTGACTATGTGGGTTTTCTCTGGGTGCTGTAGTTTCCTCCTATACTCCAGGTTGGTAGGTTAATTGTCTTTTGTTAATTGTGTAAGATAGAACTAGTGCATGGGCCATCGCTGGTCGGCACAGACTTAGTGGGTCGAGGGGCCTGTTTCCACACTATCTTTAAACTAAATCCCAACTTTAAATCTTAATTCCCTGTGAGATGAAGACCAGCACAGCAAAGGCCTTCTTCACCACCCCATCGACCTTTGATACCTCTTTCAGGGAACGATGTACTTGTACTTCTAGATACCTCTGCTCTACAACATTCCCCAGGGGCCTACTGTTCACTGTGAAGTCCTGCCCTGGTTTGACTTCACAAAATGCAACAAGTTGGCCCACTTGCCCAGCTGATCAAAAGCCCACTGCAATTCGGGTTAACCATCTTCACTGTCTAAGATACCACCTATTTAGTGTCATCAGCAAACCACACCTTGTACATGTTCATCCAAATCCTTGATATAGATTACTAACAGCAATGGCCCAGTACCGATTCCTGAGGCATACCAGTAGTCACAGGCCTCCAGTCTGAAAAACAACCTTCCACCATCACCCTCTGCTCCCTACCATGAAGCCAATTCTACGTCCAGTTAGCTAGCTCTCCTTAGATCCCATGCAATCTTACCTTCCATTTATCAGAGTTAATCTTTTAAAAACTTTCAATTGTTTTTGTATCTTTTAATACTTTAAAGCAATTTTAATGGTTTTAAATGTCTGTAAATTACAAATAATTAAAAATTCTTACAAATGTTCCCAAATTTTGACAGGTTTGCTCACTTTGCTTCCTGACAAAGGCCATCAGAGGTTTCAAAGGGTGAGAGCTTCATTGTGTATACCAGCTGAAGTCTAGTCACTGCATGTCACTGCTTGACTCACTGAGTTACTCCAGTAACTTTGTGTCACCAGGTGAGGTCTCGTCACTACTGAAGCATAGCTACATTTCACATCATTTCCAGGATTAAATGGCCACGATCATTAGAACCACATATCCATAGAAGGTTTTCATGGGTGCGGGAAGAACTTGGGAAGTAAGTCCATGCAGAAGGTTGAAGCAACCCAAAAACTTTACGTGTTTGCCATTGCGTACAATTAGCGACAGTTGGTATGTGTGGTTCAGGTCTCCATTCCATTGTCAAACATCCACAATTTTCTTTTGTATCACAAAATGCTGGAGTAACTCAGTGGGTCAGGCAGCATCTCTGTAGAGAAGGAATGGGTGAGGTTTCGAGTCGAGACCCTTCTTCAGACTGATGTAATATTTTGTGATACCTTCGATTTGTACCAGCATGTGCAGTTATTTTCCTACACAATTTTCTTTTAACATTTCTATAAAATCTTCTCTTCTTTATTCCTTCGGGTCAGATTGCTTATACTGTGCCCTCCATTTCAGTCTAAAAGTACAATCTATTCATTTTGGACAGAACAGAAAAGAGTCAACTATGTAAACAGACTTTCTCAATGGTATTTTCAAAGGTACCATGATTAATATATTCTTATTGAAACAATTCTGCAGTTTACTGAGTTTATTTAGGTTGATAAATATTGTTAAAAAATATAATTTATTAGAATTCCTGTATTTATTTGTACATATATGTACTTTTTATTTTTACTATTAAAGCAATGATAAATAGTGACTTTATTTAATGGACATTTTCTATTGTTCTTGAATATCTCCCTGTTAAAAGCAGTTGGAGAAGATGGAAGTTTGAAATTATTTCCTGGTGCTCTTGTATATCACTGGAGTGTTCTGAATGCAAATGATATTGATAGGAAGTGACATTTGGCGCCTGTTGTCACCAACTTATGGTAATTAGTCTTATGTCTTAAGTGGTACCAGGACCAGTGCATCCAAACACATTCCATTAACATATTGCAGCTGTCATCAGTGAGGAAACATAATGGAGTTAGTGGATCTGTGAAACACTGCATACCTTGGCTCAGTCAACTGAACTGCCCATAATGGGGTCATCAGGGATGGTTGGAGTGAGCCTGGATTGGAGCCAGTTGGAACTTTTTTTCTCTCTCTAGGTTCACTCAGTATGCATTATACATTGGTTTCAAGGTCACTCTGTCAGTAAAATTAAAAAAATGTGTCATTTATTTTTACTCTTCCCACTTCCAGCACCTTTTATAATCGGACCCTGCCACTTCTCAGCATGCACCTATCTATGGTAAGTCTTTTAATAAAATGTTCGTCCAGGTGAAGCAGTACTGCTGAAGACAATGAGGCTGAAAATTGGACTGGTCACACCTGTTATGTTTTCATTGGTCAATGTTGCTGCATACTTTAATCATTAAAGACAGATTACTTGCAGGATGACTGATTGCTCTGTCAGTCAGGAAATCCCTGCCTGCTTCATCAAAGAGGATCATTGATCATCATTGATCTCATACCTGTGTTAAATGTTGACTTTGGCTTCCAATGGGACAAAGACCATCACTTTTAATCTGACCTCAGTAAGCCTCAGAAGCTTCATATGGGTGTCCAGGCAATTTATGTCAAAACATGGAGAGAGAAACTTATTTTGTGACAGAAATAATGTATTGAATGTGTGTTTTGTGAAAGGATAAGGGAAGGATAATATTCCCTTCATATAGATCTGTGAAATTTTCAGATTATGTCAGTGATCCATTGCATTCAACAAATGGTCTAAAACAGCAAAGAAGAATTCCTCAGGTTGCAATCGGGTTGAGGAGCGTTTTTAAAAAACGTGTTTGAGGTTTGACTACATACTGAAATTCTGCTTTTCTTCGTCATCAGAATAGATTATTATATACGAAATTCATATACAAAAGGATTTATTTGGTATCCATCATTTGGTAGCATTAGCATCATTCTACATTCTGAGGGAGAAAAAATATTTCAAGAAGGTTTGGGAAACATTTAGTTTATCATGTATGATTGTATTTCATCACTGTAGTGGAATAAAAATTAAAATAGATTTCCCCAAACCACAAGTGATGATCTGTAAGAACTTTGTAAAGGTCATGTAAGAAATTATCATAGTTTGATGACACTCTTATGTACCCACACAAATATTTTGTAATCTTTTAGTATCTTCAAAATTGTGATTATATAGAAAACTAGACCAAGTAGACCCGTTGGGCCCAAACCTCTCCTCCATTGGTGCAGCACCCTCTCCTACCCCCCTCCCTCCCCTCCCCACTTCCCCTTCCCCTTCACCCTCAACCCCCCCTTATCCACCCTCCACCCCTCCCTCCCTCCCTCCCCCTCCCTCCCCCCTCCCTCCCTAGCAGATAGATTTAAACTTTAAAATGTGAATAACTTAAAAAATATAACACCGATTTCAATAAAACTACTTGCTTTACCGTTAAAGCAACAACGGTGAGTAAGTTGGGCCTAAAATTGTCACGCTATCGTGTACTGTTTTGGCTGTAGTTCGATCACAAATAAACAAACAAACGAGAGTTTTAGTATATAGATATAGAAACGTTAGAAATTCTAACACTTTTTTAATAATCTATAAATGTTTGACTGGAATACTATGTTCAACTATGTTTAACTCTTGGCACAAATTAGGGAGGATGCCATTGGACTCCAGAGAATACAAAGATTTACTTGAATGATACTTGGAATAAGTAGAGAGTTTGAGAAAATAGGATATTTCTCCTCTAAATAGAGAAGGGAAGACATAAATGAATACTCGTCATAAACTCGTCATAAACAAACTGGTGAAACTAGTTTCATCTGGCAAAAGATCAGTTAGGAAAGGACATAAATTATGAATAATTAGAGTGGAATACATTTCTTTGCACAGAGGGTTGCTACGTTCTGGAAAACATTAGTGGAAGACATAGTGAAATCAGAAACTTTTAAGAAGAAAACGGAAATGTTCTGTCAGAGAACTAATGAGCAGCATTATAAGAAGAAAGCTGGAAAATGCGTCTAAATTGACCAGCTGTTTCAGAGAGCAACACAGACCAACTGTCCATCCATGCTGTGAGTTTCCATGATTCCATTGTGCAATTGGAATCCGTCCCGACATAAACTTTACAATAGGAACCACAGCTTTCTTTGGTAGTTGTTTTTTGGCCAATGGGCCACTTTAGATTTAATCATCATCGTGATGACATTAATTCCACAAGGCAGAATGGTTTATCATCTACACACATACAGAAGGTTGGCTGTATGAATGACAACCCAGGTATCCCCACCTAAAGATATTTAACAAATATTACTTGGTCTTGGCTTCCTGGAAATCTAATGCCTCAAAGGGCATGACAGGACTGTCATTTGGAGGAAGGTGTAGAATCAAACCAACATTCAGAATAAACATTGGATCTGCTGCACAAAACATGGAAGGCTCAAAACTGCACCTACAGGGAGTATGACAGCTCAGGTCAGTTGTTGCAGAAATTATGTACTGTACCTTTAGTTTAGTTTAGTTTGTTTAGTTTATTGTCACATATACCAAGGTAAAGTGAAAAACTTTGTTGCGTGCTAACCAGACAGCGGAAAGATAATACACGATTATAATCGAGCCATCCACCGCGAGGTACATGGTACATGAACTTCTTCCAAATGTGATGTTGAAAAGACTTTCCAAATAATGTTGAATATTTCAACATACTTATTTTAAATGTGACATTTCAGAGTTATACACTTGCTTTCCTCAAGAACATAGGCCTGGTTAACTAAACTTAATTGCATAATAAATGTCCAAAAACTATATAAAGGAAAACTGAAGGGGCCACAGATCCATCTGAAGACTTAGTTCAATTAAGAGCCAATCAGTCAATCCTTGCTTTTGAATTCAGGTTCTAACTTGTCAGGTATGAATGGCAATCCAGACTTTCACATAGAAATGGGCAGAAGGACATTATCAACCTCCCCATCACGAAGGAGCAAAGGTACAAACCGGTAAATTCCTCTTCTTTCTCACGTTAAATGCACTCTGCATCCAAATTTAACTCTATGGACTATAAATGGGTAGCTATAACATAGATATACAACTATATTTTACTGCACAAGTACAGTAATTTAGCATGAATTTCTAACCAAAGTTTCTGTCCCAGACTGTTTTGTGTGCTTCCCAGTGGATAGCTCAAGTGATGGGTGGAAAGGCATGTCTCTTATTGGCTGTTGAATAGCTCGTCTGAATGAGAGATCTCTAAAATCATGAAGTATATTTAGAAAAGTAGCCTGTCATTACAACCGTTCTCTTTCACAAAAGTAAGAATACAAAGAAAGTAATATCCCCGTTGCAAATGGGATACACTTGCATCAAAATTACAAGCCAAATGACACTAAAAGTGATATATAGTGGAAAGTGAAGAAGGTTATTTAAGATTACAACAGAATTTTGAATCATAGTTTAATTCAGATCAAGGTATTATAGTATGACAAACCAGGGCAAAACTTACACAATATAAGGTCAGGTCCTGAGGAGTGTTGGAGAACAGAGACCTTGGGATGCAGCTACACCATTCAATGAATGTGGTGAGACATGTAGACAGGGTGGGGGTGTCTAAAACAAGAAATCATAAGGTGAGAGATAAAGATTTAGAGGGGCTCTGAGGGGATCTCATACTTTTGTCCCGCATAATTCACCTTAAAGGAAGTCATGATAATGTGTGTCAGTTCTTATCTTGAGTGCCATAAAATAGCACCATTTTCAATTTTTTAATTGCAATATTACGATTAAGAAAGCAATATCATCACCTTAATATCATCATCACATCTACTTAATATGAATAACAGCCAATATGTTTTAAAGAAGCTTTGTTTATTTTTGTCGATATTTTACGAGAAAGGATATAATGTGATGCCATTTATGCTTAAACAGCACTAATAATATCAGTAAGGAACTAGCTAGGAAATGTGTTCAGCCTGAGAGTATGTGGGCACTGAATTCTCATTAGTAGTTACAGCTATTAACCTTGGTTTCTTCAACTGAAGCTACAAATTATTCCTGATCAGAGTGATATACTTAGTAAAGATTGAATATTGTTGGAACGTCATTAGTACTTAAGGTATTATTTTGTAAAACTTAATCAATGGTATGCTGAAGCTAATCATGAATTTTATCAATTATAATTCTCTTCCAAAGGGATTGTTGGCATGATCCACTATCTTAAAAATGTTCCACACCTTCCTCTAATTATATTTTACCCATTCATCTCTTAGTACGTATGGACTTCATGTAGAAAAGGTCTCATCAAAAATAGATGCGAGGAGGATAAATACATTAAAAAGTTTGCAGTCTTGCAAAGTCAAGCAATCATAATTTGAGTATAATTAAGATAATATGGTTGTTGCATTTCATGCCTTCCCTTTAAGGGAAACTTATATTAAAACAAATTGGAGAATATCTTTATTTTATATTGGCTTGCAGAGATATTTTTTTCTTTGATCAATTTCAATAGCTTAGCGAAGACTCAAGAATACACTGTGAAATATCAAGTTTTCATTGCCCAAAACATGATCTTGAAATTCTTCTTTGCTGTTAGGAATGCGATAAAAGTCAATACATGGTGGAGAAGGGTAAAGTGGAACATGGGCATCCCAGTAATCATTACATATATACACATATGTATAAAATGTGTGTTTGTTTAATGTGCTTCTTCAGATTACCATCACATGCCCTGAGAGGCATTAGCCAATTTATTTTAAACAGGTTTACAGCTTTAGCAGATTAGCAAAGAGACAAATTCCAAACAAATATGTCAGGAGTGTGAAGGATTGCATTTAATTCCATAGATAAATTAAAAGATGTTACATGAATTTATTCAGTTTATTATTGAGATATCCTTGGCAATACCATGAGTTTAACCAGCATGGAATTACAAATCTTTTTGTCTCCAAGGATGAGAAATGGAGAAATCAGACTGAGTCACTATATTTAATTGTTATAAAGATTTCATGGGCAGTTGTGATTATATGGCGTGCACATAATAAATTGAGTATTTTTTGCATTCAACTTAACAATTATTCTGCGGAGCCTTATTGGGAAATCTAGTTCAAAGAACAATTTTCAAATGCTGAGCTGCTTCATATTGTTATGTAAGGAGCTATTGGCCAAAAACATGTGACACAAGGAACTGCAGATGCTGGTTTCCAACAACAACAAAAAGACACAAAGTGCTGGAGTAACTCAGCGGGTCAGGCAGCATCTCTGAGAACATGGATGGGCAATGATGAAGTCACAAAATGTGTTGAGCCTGCAAATTGTACAAGTTCTGTAGTGAAATCTAAATATTGGTTGTCAGCAGAACTGTTCACAACATTTAGCACTGGAACAGCATCTAGCCTGATTTGTTAGATCATGTTAGATCATGTTAGATCTGTAACTCATGTTAGACCTGTACCTCAACAGTTTATTCCCATAACCTCGGATAAAAATATGCCAATCTCAGAATTCAAACATTATCTGTAGTTGTTGAATTCAATATTATTCTGAGTGCTATTAATTATGCAATTTAATTTTATAATTTAACCCTTAAATATTGTGCATTAGATACGTATGCTTCCTGGTTTAGAGAATCCTGATCTGAATGCAATATTCTAGATGGGGTCGAAACAAAGTTTAGATTTTAGTTTTAGTTTTAGAGATACAACGTGGAAACAGGCCCTTCGGCCTCCCAACTCTGCACTGACCAGCGATCCCCGAACACTAACTCTATCCTACTCGCACGAGAGACAATTTACTATTTTATCAAACCAATTAGCCTACAAACCTGTACGTCTTCGCAGTGTGGGAGAAAACCACAGCACGCAGAAAAAAACCCTGCAGGTCACAGGGAGAGCGTACAAACTCTGTACCGACAACGCCCGTAATCAGGATCAAACCCGGGTCTCTGGCACTGTAAGGCATCAACTCTACCGCTGCGCCACTGTGCCGCCCAAAATCTCTTTACCACAATAACATATTTTTCTCCACATGTTGTGATCAATTATAATTCATGCCTCTGGATCAATGAACCATAGGTTTGTCTACATTGTTCCATTAATTTAATCATTGTACTACCAGACCCTAGATATGGAAGGAGTAACTTCACTGCAATGACTGCCCTGATATTAGAGACTTTTCAGGAGTGAAATCAGGAGTGAATTTTCCATACAAAGTTTAATGGAAATCTAGAATTCTCTCCCCCAAGATGTAATGGGTGGGCATCAGTTGAAAATTTTAAATTCTGAGATTGGCATATTTTTATCTGAGGCTATGAGTCAAAGGTGAATAAACTGTTGAGGTGCAGATCTAACATGACCTAACAAATCAGGCTAGATGCTGTTCCAGTTTATATGTTGAGACATGTTCTGCTAACACCCAAAATTTAGATTTCAAAAGAGAACCTGTACAATTTGCAGGCAATATCACATTTTGCAACTTCATCCTTCTAAAGCAGGGCCCTAACTCAAAATGCCGTCTATCTATGTTCTCAGAGATGCTGCTTGACCCACCTAGTTACTCAGAGAAGGCTTACCATTGCTATCTCATGAACAACTTGGTATGGGCAAAAATTGACAGCCAACTGGGCCTCTACTCACTGGAGTTTAGAAGGTTGAGGAGGGACCTCATTGAAAGAGGTCATTGCGTCAGAATTAAAGGGCACTCTTTTAGACAGGAGGTGAGGAGGAACTTCTTTAGTCAGAGGGTAGTTAATTTGTGGAACTCTGCCACAGAGGGCGGTGGAAGCCAAGTCAGTGGATATTTTTAAGGCAGATAGGCAAATTCTTCATTAGAAGAGTGTCAAGGGATATGGGGAGAAGGCATGAAAATTGGATTAGGAGGCAGAGATCAACCATGATGGAATGGCGGAGTAGACTCGATGGGTCGAATGGCCTAATTCTACTCCTATAACTTGTGAACATATCACATGAATTACTTTTAAAAAGTGAAGTGGACTCCCAGTTAATATGTTATACTTGTTACAGAAAAACTGTGCTACCCTTTATCTAAACAAATTATAATTTGGTCACTACTTCCTTCCAGGACAAACGGAATGCAATGTTGATCTCAACACCTCATAAGACGGTCATGTTGTTCAGATTCAAGCAAACCTGTGAATTGCAGCAAAATTATTATTTTTTGTTTCCTATCATTTTTGAATTTAGCAATTTTGTCCACTTTGTTGGTCAGCCAACAGATCGTTCACTTTGTTTGCATTTTATTAACACAAAATGAAATTGGGCATTTCAGGAATGGTGGCGATGATCCATTTTATATAAAAACACAAATCTCAAAAATTTTGTTGCATATAGGAAAGCAAATGCAGTTGCTTAGCTTCTGGGCATGAATGCAAACCAAGACTGTTTTTATGAAATTGAAATTCGACTGATATTGAAACTGACATGTCTGGTTATCCCACTCCAAGAGGTGTTACACCCTCTCCTTCCTGCCAGCCCTTGTTGATTGGTGCCAAAGTGAGCCATCGCGAATGCTGGGTGGCAGCACTTCACACTAAAGTCTGAGTGAGGAGCTGTGGACTTCTGGCAGTATCATACTTCACAATGATGTGAATGGACACTTTAATCATTGCTTCTGGTTGTTTCACCATTATGGATGCTGCACTGGTGATAACAATTATCAAGACAGATTAAAAGGTATGTGTATTCTACAGAGAATTTCCTGAACCCGAAGTACTGAAACCAAGTAGAAGGCTTCAAAGCTGATATGGTTTTGATGTCTAAGAAAATCATACAGCTCTGCGTATCCAGGTAGAAGATTGACATTTTTGAAAGTCACAAGAGATGAGCATTCTATATTGCATCAAGACCACAAGGAACATTGGTGGCAAATGACAGGAATTGATTGCTATCCTCCATGCCTGTTCAGTTTTGCAGAATTTATTTCCAGTAGTTCGAGTGCAGCATGAAAAAAGGCACAGTCAAATTCTGCCATGGCCTTAGGGCATGCTACCTGGCTCTCTATCTTCTCTTCAATTAGTGGGCCTCCTGACTTTATCCTGAGATGTGGTTCTGACTGGGGAACCAAGATACTAGCCAGTATTGATTGGACATAATGCAGTGTGAAAGCTGAATAAAAGGCTGTGTGATCAAAAATGCTCCATCTGTGACAGGCCAAGGATACTGACAAGTTCCCATTCTTTTTTCGGAGAAGTTCATCGGTTTCCATAAAATACATTCTTTGGATAGAACTGGCCAGCAGACCTGGTGCCAAAAGGACAGACAGGTTGACATGTGACAAGTATGTGCTGGATTTTATCACACCTCACTCAACCTACTGCCTGTAAGAGATACCTTTGAGTGGAAACTGAATTAATATTATGCAAGTTTTGTAAAAATAAATCTTTACTGGCTTTCCTGTCAGCAACAATAGTTTGCTAGCCTTTTTAAAGATCACTCACCTCTTTTCATTTTTTTTCCAGCAGAGGCAGAAAGTAGAAAATAAAATAACGAATATAGAACATAGAACAGTTCAACGCAGGAATAGGACCTTCGGTCCATGATGTCTGTGCTGACCATAAAGCCAATTTAAACTGCACACCTGCCTGCACATGGCCCATATCCCTCCATTCATAGAGTCATGGAGTCATAGAATGATACAATGTGGAAACAGGCCCTTTGGCCCAACTTGCTCACACCGGCCAACATGCCCCAGCTACACTAATCCCACCTTCGTGCGTTTGGTTCATATACCTCCAAACCTGTCCTATCCATGTACCTGTCTAACTGATTCATAAATGTTGGAATAGTCCCTGCCTCAACTACTTCCTCTTGCAGCTTGTTCCATACACCCACCACCCTTTGTGTGAAAAAGTTACCCCTCCAATCCTGATTAAATCTTTTCCCCTTCACCTTAAACCTATGTCCTCTGGTATTCGATTGACCTACTCTGGGCAAGAGACTCTGTGCATCTACCTCATCTATTCCTCTCATGATTTTATACACATTCCATGCCTGTTAATGTGTCTGTCTAGACCAGCGTTTCTCACCCTTTTTACCCTTGCGGAACCCTTGAAATAATTTTCATGTCTCAGGGAACCCCTACATAAAAATTATTATATATCTTTATTAATCTGATAAATTGATAACTTGATAAATAACACTTAAACAAATAAAACTGAGGCAAAGAAAGGCAAACAGAAGAACTAACCTTGGAGGAGAGAGAGAGAGAGAGAGAGAGAGAGGGAGAGAGGGGGACAGAGAGAGAGAGAGAGAGAAAACAACACACATAAACTTTTCATAAACTAACAAAAACATACATAAACACAAACTTTTCATAAGCTAACAAAAATTAACATAAACACACTTAAATTTTTAAAATTCATATAACATCCCTAAATGATGGACAAAAATGACTAATTAACGTGGGTGAATGAGGGACTGTACCTGAACGCCAGGAAGCACAGACAGGACTGATGGAGACGGTGCATGCGTCTGTACTCGAGTGACTCACGTGTGATGATACACAAAGCCGTCACGTACAGCTCCTGTCCACTGACCACTAAACCGTTTCATACTGGCACCGTATAGATGTCGCTAAATATATTCCCTATGAATATTATACTTTTAAATGATATAACAGGTTGAAGACTTTATTATAATACTCAAGAATTGTCCAAGAATATGCCATACGTGTATAATAAAATTACGAATATGAAATTAAACACAAAAATGACTCATAAATGCATTTACATATGAGTAGCTTATTCATCACTATTTCTCTCGGAACCCCTAGTGACCTCTAGCGGAACCCTAGAGTTCCGGGGAACTCTGGTTGAGAAACGCTAGTCTAGATGGGTGGCAGGTGAGTGGGAGAAATGGATCGGTGAAAGCTTTGCAAGCCAGCATAGACTTATTGGGCCAAATGGCCTCCTCTTCAGTCACAGGGAAATATGATAAAGGAGAAATAAGAGGCTTTCTTGAAAATATATATTTTTATCTCAGAGACTGGCAATGTTTTGATCTTCAGCTTGACATTTAAAAAAAAATATTACAAATATACTCAGGTACATAGAAGTTTACGATGTCTAAATAAATCAGAAACCCTGCTTTCCATTCATTTCAACAGCTTGTCTTGACAGCTTTGAAGACTGAGTTGTATTGTTTTGTTTCCACCTGTGAAGAAAGAATGCATTCTTGCACCAAAATAAAAGAGATTACTGCTGGTTTATGTACCTAGGGAGAAACATCAGAACTCTTCCACAGAGATACTTGTTGGTTAACGTATGCACTAGATAGCCTGTCTAACTTTAATTGATTGAAAAATGTACTTCTATAGTTTTTATATGGAAGCAACTTATACGGAAGTTATCATAGTGTAACTTGATTGCTTTATTGGGCTGCACTGTTTCTCGGTATGAGAGACTGAAAGAAAGGCTTTTTTACTAGGTGACTTTCATAAACTTGTTGTGTCCAGGAACATTTTATGGAGAAATTAAAATAGTTTAGAAATCATTATGCTAATTTGTGTAGAGGAAGATTCCACTAACAGAACATGGGAGTGATAAAATAAATTGTTTTAGTAATGTGTTGCAGGGATAGCTATTGGCTAATGCAATGGGAATAATTGCCCTCCTTTCATTTTGATAGTAACCTAGGATTTAATACGATCACTGAAGGGGGCAGTCAAAATCTTGCCGTATCAACTCATTTGAAAAACAATACCTCCAGAAGGAAAACACTCCCACAATGTAATTCAATGAACATAATTTTGTCTTGAAAGTCAAACTACTTGTTGGTGCTAAAGTGGCTGGAGAGGCTATGGGTTAAATGTATAGGAAGGAACTGCAGATGCTGGTTGAAACCGAAGATGGATACAAATTGCTGGAGTAACTCAGCGGGACAGGCAGCATCTCGGGAGAGGAGGAATGGGTAGTGTTTCGGGTCGAGACCCTTCTTCAGAATCGAAACATCACCCATTCCTTCTCTTCAGAGATGCTGCCTGTCCTGCTGAGTTACTCCAGCATTTTGTGTCTACCTTAGGCTGTGGGTGAAATTCCATGTCTGACGTTCAGTTACAGTACCTTCAATTAAACCAAATTTCTAAAGCCTAGGAAAACACAGAGTGTTGATATATAGGACATTTAGTACCACTGACTGGGCATGAATTACTTGACCCACATTATTTCCCATGTTTATATTCCATCAAAGTGCACTCTGCACCAATAAGCATGCAAATAAGTAAATAACTCATTTCAGTTTAACATGTTATCCACAAAGGAATCCTAAAATTTATTCCAATTGCATGGAAAATTAAATAAAACAACTACGCTGAACAATGATATCTTAATATAATCATTTAAAAACAACTATGTAAAAGCATGCCCTCTCACAACCTGCAGATGAGGAACAGATTGAAAGAATACTGGTCTTTCATTACTCTACCTCACGCATTCATGCACTGACGGATGTATTACTTGCATGCTTATGTTGAAACGGTGAGAAACCTGCATTAGAATTGCAACAATGGATAAGAACGGTTGCTCTATTCACTTGCCCATCAGGGGATGCTAACATTGTAGGTTGCTTTTAGGACTTGTAATGCAGAGGCCTAGCTAATGATCTGGGGATGTGAGTTCAAATCCCACCATGGCAGCTGGCGAATTTAAATTCAGTTAATTAAATAATCTGGAATAATAATAAAATCATGCTGAGAAACACGAAGCCACTGGAATCTTACAAAAATGTGGTAGTCTTTCGGGAAGGGGAATTGGTGCTTTTGCCTCGTCAGGACTACATATGACTCCAATCCCAAAGCTAAACAGTTGACTCTTAATATATCTGAATTGCCTAATGTGTCACTCTATTCAATAGTGTTTAGGAATGGACGTTAAATGCTGAGCTTGAGAGCGATAACAAAATAAAATCAGCAAAAATGCTGGACTAAACATATACACAAGCATAAAAATAGTTTAAAAAAATTATAAACACAAATACAGGCCTTGGAATAAATCTTCACGCCAGACAATTGGTATTCTGACAAAGTTGCAGTTATTGCAAATGTAATCCATTAAAAATAAAAGGGGTTAGTGGCTCCATTAAAACTGTGGTAAAATGCATATTAAGTTCCTGTACATTATGATTAAACAGCAAAACCTCTAGGCTCTAATGAAGGCTTTCCATTTACTAGTCTGTACTATATCCCACAAGACATGATCCTGCAGCACTCAGTTTCACTGGATATTGACATATATTCTGACATGAAGGAAGGGTGTGTGCCAGTCATTCTGGTAGTGCTATGAAAGGAATGCCCATGTGGTTGGAAGTAGCGCGTCAGGGCAATTTAGGGCAATTCAGGGCCACCGTAATTGTGACCACCTTCAACAGAGGAGATAAATCCAATTGCAGTAACTGCAGAGATGTTTTCCTACTGTTTGCTACTGGGGTAGTCTTATCCAGAGCCTTCATCAACTGTCTTTTCGTGGTCCTGAAGAGCTGCTCAACGAATGGCAGTGTAGATTTTATTTATCTGGATGCTTCATAGACATGATCTTCATTGTACGACAACTCTAAGAACTCTTAGGAGCATGGATGTATAGAGGCTTCTTGGATGCAAGTCTCTCACAACGTAACAGTGGCAGTACAGTAGATAGGGTGGTAAAGAAGGCGAGCATCAGTTGGGGTATTGTATAAAAATCGGGAAGTTTTGTTGTAGCTTTATAAAACCTTGCTTCGGCCACGTTTGGAATATTGAGTATGGTTCTGGTTGCTGCTTTACATGGAAAACGTGGAAGCTTTGGAGAGGGCGCAGAAGAGCTTAATCAGAGTGTTTCCTGGATTAGAGAGTATTAGTTTGAGAAATAAATTGGACAGAGTTTGTTTCACCTCGAAGGTGATGTGGCAACCTGATAGAAGTATATATAAGTATATGTGGTGGCACGGTGGCGCAACGGTAGAGTTGCTGCCTTATAGCACATGAGACCAGAGACCCAGGTTCGATCTTGACTACGGGTGGTGTCTGTACGTGGTTTGTGTGTTCTCCCCGTGACCTGCGTGGGTTTTCCGGTTTCCTCCAACACTCCAAAGACATACAGGTTTGTTGGTTAATTGGCTTGGTAGAATTATAAAATTGTAATTTGTCCCCGGTATGTGTATGATACTGTTAGTGCACGGGGATCGCTGGTTGGTGCGGACTCGGTGGGCCAAAGGGCCTGTTTCCATGCTGTATCTCTAAACTGAACTAACTTTAACAGTGGAATAAATAGGGTAGAAATATCAAATCTTAGTGAGCAGAGCTTTAAGGTTAAAGGGGGAAAGTTTAAAGGATATTTGTGAGGCCAATTTTTACCCAGAGATTGTTGGGTGGCTGGAATGCACGACTAATGAAGAAAATGTAAACAATGTTTAAGAGGCATTTAGACAAATGCATGAACAGGCAGTGAATGGAGCGATATAGACCATGTGTAGGCATTAGATTAATTTGACATCATAGTTGACACAGACATTATGGGCCAAGGATCCAGTTCCTATGTTGTACTGTCTACATTTTATTGATTGCTGTTTGTCTCACCTTGTCCAAAGATGATTTTTCCACTTAAGTTTCTCTTGCGGCTAGGTTGTCTTCAGGGAAGGAGGAAGTGGGTCTGCTCTACTCATGTGTGTGAAGATGCCCTGGTTTCTCCATCCCACCCTCCTCTGACCACTCTCTCTTCCGCCAGCTACACTGTTCAAACATGGAGGTACGTTCAAGGAGTTTCAAGAAAGTTCAAGGAGGAGCACTTTATCTTTCAGTGAGACTATTTTAGTGAGACTACCAACTCAACATTAAGATTATTAATTACATATCCCAAGCACTGCTCCCATTTATTGTATTCACAGCATCTGCTGGATATTGTTCTACTGTTGTCATTCAGAATTCCACTCGACCCATGATTTCTGCCATCATTTGCACACCTTCATCCACTTAATTAATTTTGTCTTTTCCTCTCCTTTCACTCAACAGTTGCCAATTTTGATACCCTCGTTATTACGGTTCCCACGGGACAGCACGGTGGTGCAGCGATAGAGTTGCTGCTTTACAATGCCAGAGACCCGGGTTCGATCCTGACTATGGGTGCTGTCTGCATGGAGTTTGGATGTTCTCCCTGTGACCACATGGATTTACTTCAGGTGCACTGGTTTCCTCCCACACTCCAAAGATGTACAGTTTTGTAGGTTACTTGGCTTTGGTAACTTGTAAAATTATTCCTAGTGTACACAGGTTAGTGTATGGGGAGATCGCTGGTCAGTGTGGACTCCATGGACTCTGTGGGCTGAAGGGCCTGTTTATGTGCTGTATCTCTAAAGTCTAAAGTGTAAAACTCTAAAGTCTTTATGAATAATTTTGGTTATAGCGACAGTGTCCCCATAGTAATCAGACATCACTGTCTCTACGAGCTCCGGCTGCTAGTTACACTGCAGAGGCTATTGAAGTCGACAAGCAATTGCTTTGATCAACAATTAACCCTTTTAAAAAATGTAACAAACAGTCTTTATTTTTAACATGCAGTAACAAAAATATTTTTTTAGCTGTTAAAAAGAACTTTGTATACTCAACAGTTAGGAAGTATTTTTGGAAGGAGAAATGGAGTTAATGTTTAAGGTGGATGGCTTTTCATCCTGTACTCTGGGCAGGTAGTTGATAATGAGAGTATCACTTAGAGTGAGACAGGGTTTCTGCACCCTGCCACCCCGCCATCCATTTTATTCTCAATCTCTGAATGCGGGAATTAGCAGCAGGAGCAGGTGTTCTTGCACCCCACCCCTTTGAAATACTACTTTTAACGATTTGTTCAAGTCAATATTTGTCTTCTTTTCTCATCCAAGTTTATATTTTTTCAGGTTGTGTGGGGAGAAGGCAGGAGAATGGAGTTGAGAAGGGACCAGCTATAATGAATGGCGGAGTAGACTTAATGAGCCAAATGGTCTAAATAGGCTTCTAGAACTTAGGAACATGAATTCCCCAGCTGTGCTGGACAAGCTAGTGTTGGGTGGCCTTCTTGGGCTGCTGTGCTCCATGTGGTGAGGGAGGTCCCACTGCGCTCTCAGTGTCTGGGCTCCAGGATTTTGACCTGGCGCCTGGGCAGTGATGAAAATGGGGGAAACACGCTTACTTGGTTATAGCGGGCAATCTGCAATGATGCACACCATTCTCCTACTATGGTCTGTTCACATGAGGATTTACTGTATTATCTCTATTTCCCTCTCTATCAATGGTACCTTGAACATCTGAGCATATTCACCACTTTCTACTTGCATTCCACAAAAGGATGATTTCTGTGAACTCGCTACCCAAGAAAACGGAAGATCAGGTATGAATTATTTAAATTGATGCAGGAACTTTAAGGGTTGATTTTGTACAAACGTTTATATGTTAGAATTAATTCATGGTCATTAATACTAAACTCTCAATATTATTCTGATGTGCACTGAAGTCTGTTTCTGAAGTTCATCTGCATTGAAAATAATTCTCACATTGGAGATGTGGTGCACATAACATAACTGCTACAATGCTTAAAGCAAGCAACCACAGATAAAATTCTACCCCTTCAAATTTTCTGCTTAATAGATTTTTTTTGGACAATAAGGAGAATTTCCATGAAAAGCCTTAATTTAAAGAGACATCTTAAAGGTTAATGCATAAGATAAGGATAGAATCAATTGCTGCTAAAGTTAAACATCAGAAAAGACGTTTCTGATATCTAGGTATTTCGGATACTTACGATCTAATTTACATAATTTTGTTCACAACACATAAATAAGAATGGGTAAAAATATGTTGTTTAAAATCTCTTTGTGAATTATTTTAAATCAGCTTCTGATGAACAAATGAGTGCATGAGATGAAATACAACATGTATTTCTATGATCTCCAACCCAATGTGTAGCATTTGGAAGGCAAGAATAATGACATGGAGAGTTTATAGAGTAAAGTGGTTAAGGTAAATATGTCTTATGGCACCAATATGAAATATTCCAGTTCACAAAATGTGAGTTTTATATTTAAGAGCCACAATTGCCAGATAATATACATTGGAAATTATAAAATAAATATCCAATGATCTGGAAAAATGGACACTCAAAACTCACTGCATATGGTAGCTTGAGAAAAGGCCTGATGTTAATTCAAAGTTGGGAAAAGTGAATCAATATCAAAATCTAAATCATGATATAACACACTAAGAAAAAAAATCAAGAATGCATCAGAATGCTAATGGACTGGGCAGTTAGGTGGCAAATGAAGTTTAACAAGGGTAAACGCAAGGTAGAAAAAATAGAAAGAGAAAAAATATGAAGCTTGTTGGGGAGAAATGGAAACAAATATTGGGTTGAGCTAATCATTAGAAGTAGTATTTCAAGCAGACAGAATGAGTAAAAATGCTAACAAAACCCTGGAAGTTATTCCAAAGGTATAGAATTCATACATAATGAAGGTGTGTTAAATTATGTAGGAGTCTGCAAGACTGCTTTCACATTGAGCATTGTGCATAGTCCTAGTCTCCATATTATAAAAAAGGATGCAGAAGCACTGGGAGAAATGTTAAGATGCACATGGATAGTACCAGACAGGGAGGCGGCAGCTACTGGGAGTTTGTATTTTTATATATAAAACTGCAGAAGAAACATGATCAGGATCATTACAATTATGAAAGGACTGGTACATGTTGGATGTGGAAAGACTGCTTCAGATTGTGGGTGAATAAAAAGTGGGTGGGGGGGTTAAATTAAAGCTGTTTACCAATAAAACCCAAAGAGAAATAAGAAGACACATCTTCATTCAGAGAGTGGTTGGAATGAGGAATGCACAAAACCACAAAATGGTTAGTGGCAAATAACTTAGAGCCTTTCAAAAGGAAACTAGTTAGTGAAAGAAATATAGAGATAAGGCTGGTAAATTAATCATGTGAAGGTTAGTTGGCATTAATGGTTGACTTACCATTGTGCATTCTATGCTACGAACATTCCAGTTGTTATCCCATTATCTTGGATAGACAATAAGAAAAAACACTAGTATTAGTATGGCATAAAAATAAATTGAATCTTAAGTCCTTGGTAGATTTTATATTGAATTGTCTGGCTGAAACTGTTGAGATTAAGATGTTAAAAGATCCCCTTGCATATGTTTGCTTCTGAACAGCATCTTCTATTCAAATGTAAACAGCATGGAAACCAGATGATGGATAATCCTCACTGGAACTAAAAATGAAAGGTCAATTAAATCAATAGAACGGAAGAGCAGAAGGGACCCCAAGGCAAAATGGCAATCCAAAATAGTGAGCATCTGTGCTGCACTTAAACAACCACACAGCAACGTTGGCAACAACATCTTTGGGAATGCTTGGTTTATTTTGTTCTTTCCTGCCTCCTTTGCTGCCTACAACTGATCTCTAGATTAGAACAAGAAAGACTATGGAGGTTTCGGGTCGAGACCCTTCTTCAGACTGAAGGGTCTCGACCCGAAACGTCACCCATTCCTTCTCTCCTGAGATGCTGCCTGACCTGCTGAGTTACTTCTACATTTTGTGAAATAAATACCTTCGATTTGTACCAGCATCTGCAGTTATTTTCTTACAAGACTATGGAGGTAACCATCAAGGAGAGAACTTTGGCAACACGGAACAGGGAAGGGCGAGCCAGCAGGTGGTGCTAAAACAGTAGGGATCTGATCAGTGAGGAAGTTTTGGATTAAGACATGAGGCAAATGTGAAGAAATGTGACCCGATAGAAAACAACTTCAATAATGTATACAAAAAAATGGGATGTGTAAGATTATATGTTTCTTTGCTTATTGAAAATTAGAAAAGTTGGTCCTGTTCTATTATTAATTTTTCAGTGTCTGTAAACATAACAAATTACTGGCCTGAATACAAAGGATACTAAACAAAGATGCAAAATGGTATTTTGGTTTATCTTTACAAAGATTTCAACAGTCCTTCATGAGGTCACTGCTCAGAGTTGGATAAGGCAAAATTCATAGTTATTGCATTAATATTATGCTTATGTGCATCTAGTTTTCAATCTTAATACATTTTATGGCCTCTGTATTTAAGATTTTAATTGTCACTCAGAAAAATGTATACTCTCCCATAGCTGGCACAATGTAAAAAGATTTATTTCATCAACTGTCATCGAGTCATAGACTCCTATGGTACAGAAGCAGGCCCCTTTGTCCCACCATGTCCATACCATCCATCAAGTACCCATCCATATTAATCTCATTTTCCAGCACTTGGCTTATAACAATCTATGCCTTGACAATTTAAGTGCTTGTCTAAATATTTTTTAAGGACTTACATCCCAATCCACTGTCTGCCAGATTCAAACTACTATCTGGGGGAATATTTTTTTTGTCAGATCCTCTCTAAACATTTTAACCTAATTCTATGCCCTCCAGTTCAAGATAAACATATGACTTTGTTTTTTTAAACTTTGGATGAGGATTGTGTATCTTCCAGAATGATCACTTACATTTCCCTAGCCTTTGCACAGAAACATTAAGAACAATGCGTCATAATATAAAAGAAGAAAATCAAGCCTGCTTAAATGCAAATGAGAAAATGTTTAAAAAAATTGTACATTTGAAAGAACCAAAATCTCAGAGATTTAATGGCTGGGCAAAGTGCATTAGCTAAGACTAAAGTCACAGTGCATGTTTCCAACAGCTGGGATAATAATGCATCGACAGGACAGATTTATAGCAACACCTTTGTTTCTTTTTTTACTTCCTTCCAAGTAATCCTCCGTCACTTTCAAATTTCAATTTACAGATTAACAAAAGCCTGTTATAAAAAATGTAGAAAGTTGTATTTCTTTTAATGACAAAATAACTATGGTGCAAGTTCATTCTCCACTCACATCCTATCAGTTTTACAAAAGCTGTAGCTTGTAGAATTATCTATTTATAAGTGTTAGAGATATTTAGAGAAGGCGATGAAGAAAAATGTTAAAAAGATGAATGAAACATTTGTAATGCTTCAAGGTTTCACAGCAGTACTAAAAATATCACTTCCTAAAAAATCTTAAGAAGTAAACCTCCAACTTATGCATTTTCTTTTTGGGACTCCATGTGAGAAAAAGGTAATAATGATGATAAAAGGTTTAAAATCTGCAGTAAGAATATTGGCGTATTACAGGAAGGTTAGGGTCCTTAAGAAGATTGGAGAAATTAAGAACAAAGGAATAGAATTATGTAGAACCAAAAATATCTGTTAGTGCAATATCATTACCTGTAAAAATGCCCTTAATTCACCTCCCCTTTTCCCCACAGAGGAGTATCCATTTGCCTCATTGTGCTGCTTAACAGTTAAATCAACGGAGTCTCACATGAGTGATACCAAGCATTCCGGTTGACTGATTTCATGAAAACTAATCATGTAGTCATCATGAAGATCAAATATTTCATCAGTAATTACAAGCAAAACCAATTTGATAAGATTGCGAGAAGCAGCAAACCGGATATAATGAATGAATGAGAAACCATTTCATTGTCATGTCCAGGTAAGAAAATACTTGTCTGTTTCTTTTGTTAAACATTAACCATATCAGCATGTGAAACATCACTGTTTAAAATTTATAATTGTCATAAACATTATTTTACATTCATTGTATGGAATATTAAAAATAAATTCAGTTCTCCGAGTAAAGGAAAATTTTAAAATCATGGTGGAATTATTGATGGGAATCAAACAGATTGTAATTTTTTTTAAAAAGCATTTATATGGCACTTATCACTTTAATTTCCAGATGTCCCAAAGTAATATTAAACCTGCAAAGTCCTCCTGAAGTGTCATCATTGTTGCAATATCGGAAATCAACCAACCAAATTGTCCACAGCAAGCTAAAACAACCAGCAAAGCTGCAATGACTGATTAACTACTTTTGTAATGTTGTTGAGGAGTAAATGTTGGTTAAGATGTTCAAAGTTACTTGAAATTCTTTGAAATTTTTTGTTCATCCACTTACTAAGGTACTTAGAGAATAGTTGGTTATTTAAACAAGTAAAATGTTTTTGTTGAACAGAATCATATATCCAAAGACATTGTGGGAAGCTAGAGTAAAAATTGCAGGCAATTGCAGAGATAAATGTATCATCATTTGATATGGGTGAGGTGCCGGCAATCTGGAGGGTTAATGTTGTGCCTCTATTTAAGAAGGGCTGCGAGGAAAAGCCTGGGAACTGTAGACTAGTGAGCCCAACATCTGTGCCAGGCAAGTTATTGCAGAGTATTCTGTGGGATAAGAAATAGATGCATTTGAATAGAGAGGGCTGATTAGGGATGATTAGGTCAGCATGGTTTTGTACGTGGGAGATCGTGTCTCATGAATCTAAATTTTTTTGAAGATGTAACCAAAAAGGTTGATGAGGGCAGAGCCATAGATGTTGTCTATGTGAATTTCAGCAGGGTTTTTGATTGGGTTCCACGTGGTAGGCTGCTCTGAAAGGTTAGATAGCATGGGATTCATGGAAAATTAGCTTCTTGGAAGGAAGCAGAGGGTAATACTGGAAAGTTATTTATCAGACAAGAGGCTTGTGACTTAGAGTCATAGAATCTTACAGTATGGAAACAGGCCCTTCGACCTAACTTGCCCACACCAGCCAACATGTTCCATCTACACTAGTCCCACTTGCCCGCATTTGGCCCATGTCCCTCTAAACCCATCCTATCCATGTACCTAAATTTTTCTTAAATGTACCTGGCTCAACTACCTCCTCTGGCAGTTCATTCCATACATCCACCACCATTTGTGTGCATAAGTTACCCCTCAGGTTCATATCACATCTTTCCCCCCCTCACCTTAAATCTATATCCTCTGGTTCTTGATTCCCCTACTTGTGGTGTGGCTCAGGGATGGTGGCTTGGCCAATTGCTTTTGTAAAGCCGGAAATAGTGCAGAGAAGATTTAAGAGGCTGTTGTAAGGACTTGAGGGCCTTAGCTATGGGGAGAGGTTGGGCAGGTCAGGACTTTATTTCTTGGAATGCAAGAGGACGAGGGGTAATATAGAGGTTTATGAAATCCTGAGGGGAATAGATATGGTTAATGCAGAGAGTCTTTTATCCAACGATGGGGAATCAAGAACCGGTTTAAGGTGAGAGGGGAAAAACTTAATAGGAACCTGATGGGCAACTTTTTCACATAGAGGGTGATAAGTATTTGGTAGGAGCTGCCAGAGGAGGTAGTTGAGGCAGGTACTTTAATAACATCTCAAAGACATTTGAACAGGTATATGGATAGGAAAGGTTTAGTGGCAAATAGGTCAAAAGCGAGCATGTGGGACAAGTGTGGATGGGATATCTTGGTTGGCATGGGCAAGATGGGTCAAAGGGCCTGTTTCCATGCTGTATGACTATGACTCTATGATAAGGATTCAGTGAGAAACAAGCAGAATCTATCTACTACTGAACAGGCAGGTTACTTTCCACAGAAGCAGACAGTAAATCTCTGAAATATTCTGCCCTGTATTCATGCATCAACAATGTACAGAAAGCAATTAGCTACTGTTGCAAGTTTCTAAGTGGTATCATGCGGTACGACATGTCATGGAAGTCATGGACTGAAAACTTTTAAATCTGCCTAGGAGATCAGATGGGGCCCTGATTTAACATGCCACTCAAAAGACATTGCTCCCATGTCTAAATACTTCATCTCTTCTGGAGTACTGGCCTGGCAACTTGTTTTTAAGTCTCTGACTAAAACTTGAATCCAGTGATCGCTGATTCAAATGTTAAAACTGTCATCCACTCAACCACAGCTGAGGCTGCTGACAGTCCTGAACAAAATGATAATACCGATTAGCTTGTACAATCTCAGCACGTCCTTCCAAGCTCTAAGTGCTGTAACTGTCCCTTATTTTGATTTATTTTAATGACGCCACAATTTTACACTCATGTTCTTCCTAAATCAGCCATGTGCTATTTTCAGCATTTGTCTTCAAAATTGAAATTAAAAGTACATTATTTCCAAGTCTATTATAATAAAAGCTATAGTAGTGGAAGCTCGTGAGGGCTCAGTTTGCATGTGTAGATAAAGAAAGAGCATTAAGATTTCAGGTCAATGAGGTTTCTGATGAAAAGCCATCAACCTGAAGCATAAGTTCTATTTCTCTCTCCACAGATGCTGCCTGATCTGGTGAATACTTCTAGATATTTCCATTGCAGATTCCCAGCATATCCAGGATATTTTTCTAGTCTTAATCTAACAAATTCTTTTGCAGGATTTCAAAACTATGGGCTTGACCTATTTCACTGAGGCTTTTCTTCACATAAACTACATTAAAAAAGATCTTAGCGTCTGTCACTCAATTATCATTTAACGCATTCCATCTTTTTTTTAAACTCAATGAAGTCATTTATTGCTTCAAATAAACACTCTTGCTGAGTCTTGCAGTTTACATTTGTTCTTAGGAGGACCTTGCAATGCACAGTGTTTCCCACGTGATCATTCACTGCTAATTTATTTTTCCATACCATAAGTATGTTAGTGACACAACATCATTAGAAGCAGAAACACAAGAGACTACAGATGCCGGAATCAGGAGTAAACAACAATCTACTAAAGGAACTCTGCAAAATGAGCAGCATTTGTGTTGACCATTCTTTTCTCTCCACTTGGGGGTGGCACTGTGGCTCAGTGGTAGATTTGTTGCCTTACAGCGCCAGAAACTCGGGTTCGATCCTGACTATGGGTGCTGTCTGTATGAAGTTTGTACGTTCTCCCTGTGACCGCGTGGGTTTTCTCCGGCCGCTCCGGTTTCCTCCCACACTCCAAAGGTGTACAGATTTGTAGGTTAGTTGGCTTCGGAAATTGTAAAATTGTCCCTTGTGTGTAGGTTTGTGTTTGTGTATGGAGCGATCGCTGGTCGGCATGGACTCGATGGGCCAAAGGGCCTGTTTGCACATTATATCTCTATAGTCTAAAGTGTAAAGTGTGCAGAATCACCCAAAGTCACTCAACCCAGCTTTTTGAGGAGAAATTAGTTTTAGTAGCTTCTCATACTGGCATTAGTAGCTTCTCATACTGGTTGGAATGGTATGATATTTTCACTGGAGGCCCCCTTTTATAAGTGGTTTTATAACATACTTCTTTCATGGATCAGGTCAAGAAGTTGTTTAAATATGTACTGTTGTTGAGTTGTTCAACAGATTTTATGTTGCTAGCAATCTTTATCATGTTTGTAAGAGCATTGTTACACAAATATCTCAAGAGTCAAGGCTGTTTAATGGTCATACGCATTGGGAATGGAACAATGACATTTTTATTGCTGCAGCTTTACAGGTACACTAACACAACAAATAAATGTACAATAAACAATGTTATCAGTTATAATATGTAATCTAGCCATAATACTGCACCAATCTGGACTTGTGTGTATTTTTAATCATGCGTGCACACGTTTGGCCGTTTATTCATGTGTGCTTATTTATGTGTGTATGCATACACACAGGCAGTTAGCTTGAGCCCCAAAACAACTGTGTGCACTCAACCTAATTAGTTAGGGGATCTGGCTCCTGCTACTTCCTCAACCCGCCAACTCCACTTACGACACAAGAATTTGACTGAGATTCATGAAAGTCAACAGAATTTCAGAAGTGGGGAATGATGCACAGCTGCCATTACAGTGCAGGTGACTGAGGATGAATTTCTACCCTCACTTACGTACAGCTTAACATTTGGCTGAATAATGATGGCCGCTTAAAAACTTTGTTCTTCCTTTTGTTTTGGATTCAAGTTTCCAGGACATCACAATTATTTTTTGAGTTTAGTTTATTGTCACTTCTACCGAGGCACGGTGAAAACCTTTTGTTGCGTGCGAACCAATCGGCGGAAAGACAATACACGATTACAATTGAGCCATCCATAATACACAGATACATGATGAAGGGAATAATGTGAATAGTTTTTAATCATTGATGACACACTGGTCAACCTGAGGAGCACCTTCAGCAACAGACTGGTTCCACCAAGATGCAGCACAGAACACCACAGGAGATTCTTTTTCCCTGTGGCTATCAAACTGTACAACCCCTCCCCCTTCCCTCCCACCCCCCCCCCCCCTCCCACCCCCCCCCCCTCCCCTCCCCAAATCGTTGCACAACCCCAATCCTGGACTTCCCACTCGTCACTTTAATTTCATGTTTCATGTATCTTGTTGTGTTTTATGACTGTTGGCAGAGCAATTTCCCTCCTGGGATTAATAAAGTTCTATCGTATCGTGTCGTATCTTTTCTCTCCACTTGGGGGTGGCACTGTGGCTCAGTGGTAGATTTGTTGCCTTACAGCGCCAGAAACTCGGGTTCGATCCTGACTATGGGTGCTGTCTGTATGAAGTTTGTACGTTCTCCCTGTGACCGCGTGGGTTTTCTACGGCCGCTCCGGTTTCCTCCCACACTCCAAAGGTGTACAGATTTGTAGGTTAGTTGGTTTCGGAAATTGTAAAATTGTCCCTTGTGTGTAGGTTTGTGTTCGTGTATGGAGCGATCGCTGGTCGGCATGGACTCGGCATTTAGTGCAAGATAAAGTCCAGTAAAGTCTGATCAAAGATAGTCTGAGGGTCTCCAATGAGGATGACAATAAACCAATGAGGATTATCAATAAGCCAATGAGAACACCAATAAACCAGTGTTGGATTAAGCCAAAAGCCTCACTGTCCCGTCTCTGTTAAGTTGCTTAAAGTTTAAAGTAACTGATCAACTGACAGCCAGTGCATCTGAGTCCATGGATGGGAAATGGATTAATAAGGAATTGGAGAAGTACAGAAAGAAATATGAATTGGATGGCTTTGGAGAAGTGTTAGGGAATGGCAATAATAAGATTGCAGATTGATCTCCTGGCCTGTAACCATTCAATGCCTATTTTATCCAATTCCTGGGGCACCTCCATTGCCAGAGTGAGGCCACATGCAAACTAGAGAAAAAACAGCATCTCATATTCCGCTTGGGTAGTTTCAACCCAATGTTATGAACATTGAAGTCTTCAATTTTAATTAACCTCTAACAACCCTCCACCCCTCCCCTCCTTTCTCCTCCACATCCCCACCCCTTTCTCAACCCCCTCGCCTCCCCTGTGCCCCTCCCTGACTCCCACCTATTTCTTTCTTCTCCCTTCCCCTCCCCTTCATTCCTTACTCTGGCTTCACAATTTGCAACTCTTTAATCCTGTTTCACTCCTTTCGCTTTTATCTCGGACCTTTGTTCCAACCATCTGCCTATCAAACCCCCCTCACTTGTGTCAGCCTATTACTTGCCATGCTTTGTTCTGCCTCTCCTCTCTTTCAACTTCCCTCCCTCCTCCAGAACATGGATAGATGCCTGACCCATTGAGTTACATTTGTGTCCTTTTAGATAAATTCCAATTTGACTATTGGCATACTTCAGGGGAGGATCAAACCTCAAATCTATCCCCCTTACCATAGTTTTACACACATGGACTGCTCAATCACATTCATCAATTAGTAACAATGCCACGTTATTATGCTAAATTAAATAAGAAATACTACCTTCTGACAAGCTCCTTTGATCCTTTCTTTTCATGTATCATATGTCATGTACACCCTTAGCTCTTGTGTATCCTGAAAAAGACACAGCTTCCTCCAGATGTTACAGGAAAGAATATCCATTAATGCATATTCTGCTGGTTAATACCATATGCCAGCAGCTATAATGTACACTGGATGCTTATAAATTTGACAATCAGCATGCAATCTACTAATTATTTTGAGAATTACTGAACGCCTTTTCACAAGATCAATAAAGTCACCATAACATCAGCACTAAATTTAGTAACAGTAGGGAATCAAGATTCTAGTCTTTAGACTGAGCATTTACAATCCCAGCAAGAACCTTGGCATCACCCATGGTTTAAACTACAGGGTGTGCAAGGTAACATGGACTAAATATCACTTTCTTTTGCTTCGAGGGATGCTCCACCTGGCTTAGCTAGCAGTCTAGCTAAAACGCCAATAAACTGCAAAATGTAGGTTCACAGGGATAAATGTACTTCCAGTTCAGTTTAACACAAAGAATTCATGTCTGGTTGTATTCGATGTGTGATATGGTCACAGTAGTGCATTGTATTTCACCCTCAAAATTCAAGGCGCCTTTCCAGGCAAAATTTACTCCAGTGCCGAGGTGAAGGTAATCTGGTACCGATCAGCACAGTAAACCAGTAAGAATATGGTCAGCACTTTGGTTCATGACACAACAATACTAGCAAGAAATTTTCATGACTGTTCAGGAAAGAAAGTTAAGTTACTGTGACCCTACTCCCCAAACACAGAAACAGATTTAAACTGCAGCAATTCCTGTCTAATGAATGATTTGTCACATTTTAGTTTAGCTTAGTTTAGAGATGCAGCATGTAAACAGGCCCTTCAGCTCGCAGCCCAGCGATCCCTGTACACTAACACTATCCTACACACTAGGGACAATTTACAATTCTTACCGAAGCCAAGTAACCTACAAACCTGTACGTCTTTGGAACCTGGGAGGAAACCGCAGCAGCCGGAGAAAACCCACATGGTCATGGGGAGAACATACAAACTTTGTACAGACAGCACCCGTAGTCAGGATCAAACCCGGGTCTGTGGGGCTGTAAGGCAGCAACTTTACCACTGCGCCCCCGAGCCGCCCCTAAATAAAAACCAAGATTTAGAGGAACCGAGCAATGTGGCTTTAAACATCAAGATTCCACATCAAAACATATCTTAATTATCCAAGCATGAATGAATGTAATTAGTCCGTTTAATATTGTAGCCCTCTCTGACACAATACAGCATGATACACCTATAACAGAATTAGCAACTAAAAGATGATGGTAGTAAAATCTCTCTGGCATAGAAAATATTTAATTTGTATCTGCTCTAGTGTCGGGGACGACGCTGGTTTCGGCGGTGACCACACTGACACTCGCAGTAGAGTTAACTCATATGATTTATTCTATTTACAGTGGTAAAGAAAGTCCAGAACTCCATGCAGTGCTGTCCCCCACCATCAGAGCACGTGCGCGGTGGCACTGATGATCTCGGGCTTGTCCTGGCAGCTCAGCCCTAGTCTTCGAAGGAGGAGGTGTTGCAATCTCAGCCTTCTCCCTGCAGCTCACCTGCGCCTTGAGAAGGGGCTCTGGCAGTCTCAGGTTTATTGCACCGTGGATCAGGTGGATCATACCATCTGCTAGTGACTATTGATAGCAAGGAAGCACCAAACGCATCAATAGAAATGTACAGGTAAGGATTTGGACAGGTTGAGTGTGGAAAGTTGTAAGTGAGAATGGGAGACAAAAGGTGCAGGAATCATCCACAAGGCCCACGACGCTGATCCACTATTGATCATGGTTGATTCTCCATCTCAATATCATGTTCTTGCTCCGTCCCTTATCCCTTGATCATTTTATATCCAGAAATCTATCTATTCCATTCTTAAATATAGTCAGTGACTCTAATCAGTGACCCACAGGTCGATAGGGTGGTCAACAAAGCTTTTGGTACATGGGCCTTCATCAGTCAGGATATTGCGAATAAAAGATAGCCACAAAATGCTGGAGATAAGAAATGGGTGACATTTCGCTAGAGACCCTTCCTCGGACCCGAAACGTCCCCCATTCCTTCTCTCCAGAGATGCTGCCTGCCCCATGAGTTACTCCAGCATTTTGTGTCTATCTTTGGTGTAAACCAGCGTCAGCAGTTCCTTCCTAAATATATTGAGAATAGAAGTTGGGATGTTATGGTATAGTTGTACAAAACGTTGGTGAGGCTGCATTTGGAGTATTATGTTCAGTTTTGGTTACCCTGCTATAGGAAGGATGTTGTTTAGCTGAAAAGAGTGCAGAGAAGATTTACGAGGATGTAGCCAGGACTTGAGGGCCTAAGCTATAGAGAGAGGTTAGGCAGGCTAGGACTATTCCTTAGAGCACAGGAGGATGAGGGGTGGTCTTATAGAGGTGTATCGGATCATGAAAGGAATAGATAAGATAAATGCACTGTCTTTTACTCAAGAACCAGGGGACATAGGTTTAAGGTGAATGGGGAAAGATTTAATAGGAACCTGATGGGCGACTTTTTCACATAAAGGGTGGTGGGTATATGGTATGAGCTGCCAGAGGATGTCGTTGAGGCAGGTACTATAACAACACTTAAAATGCATTTGGATGGGTGCATGGAGAGGAAAGGTTTAGGGAATATGGCCAAATACAAAAAGGTGGGACTAGTGTAAATGGGACACCTTGCCTGGCATGGGAAAGTTGGGCAGAATGGTCCATGTCCGTGCTGTATAACTCTGTGACTCGACTTCCACAGGCTACTGTAGTAGAATTTCACAGGTTGACCATACATTAGGGAAAGAAATTATCATAAACATCTTCCCCCATACCCTGAGATGTTGATGCACTGTTCTCCCCACATCCAACCTTTCTAACCCTGTCAATATTTAAAAAAAATTCAATGAGATCTCCTCTTATTTTTCTAAACTCTAGTGAATGCAGGGCTAGACAACCCAATCTCTCTTCTCCTATGACAGTCCTGCCGGGAACAATGCAAGTTACATTTTGATGCACATTTTGCCCAGATGATGTTTCAAAAGTATTTTTGGCCAAGTTCATGGTTGTTGCGGGAAAACTGAATGAACAGCGCTACTATACACAGCATTGGTTTAACACAATGGTAAAGATTGAAATCCGACATCGAGGTATAAGAATTTTCAGCTAAATTCTTTTATGCTCCTCCTAATAGAAACATAGAAAATAGGTGCAGGAGGAGGCCATTTGGCCCTTCGAGCCAGCACCGCCATTCATTGTAATCATGGCTGATCATCCACAATCAATATCATGTGTCTGCCTTCTCCCCATATCCTTTGATTCCACGAGCCCCTAGAGTTCTATCTAACTCTCTTTTAAATTCATCCAGCGAATTGGCCTCCATTGCCTTCTGTGGCAGAGAGTTCCACAAATTCACAACTCTCTGGGTGAAAAAAGTTTTTTCTCATCTCAGTTTTAATTGGCCTCCCCTTTATTCTTAGACTGTGGCTCCTGGTTCTGGACTCCCCCAACATTGGGAACATTTTTCCTGCATCGAGCTTGTCCAGTCCTTTCATGATTTTATACGTCTGAAAGGACTGGACACGCTAGATGCAGGAAAAATGTATCCTGTACCAGATGTACAAAATGTAAGCATAGGTTTTTAATAAGTAGTTTATTAAGGTTAATTAAATTAGTGTAACATATGTCTTAATCTATTTGAGGCAGCATTTTAATAGAGAACAAGAACTGGAAATCTCATCTTTATTACCTGACAAGAGTAATGATGTCGACCTTGGTTGATTGAGTTTACATATTCTTCTGTGAACAGGTTGATTGGCAAATGCTGACAAGCCAATAATCCAGTGGAGGTGCATTTCAATCAAGAATGAGCAATCAGTGCAAACCTAAATGCCATTATAATTCTAGCGATATCAAAAGAAATGACATTTGCCTAGGCGTCGCCTTTCATTGTTACTTCTTTTCTGTGATCTATTGCATTTGTTCAGTCAGATGAGCTTCACACTCTCTAAACCTTTATTCCATTAATATTAATCATTCTGCTGTTAGGCTTATTAATGTGCATTTGCCGCTTTTTTATGATTTCCTCTCGTGATCACTGGTGTTTCTACAGGTTGCAATGATCATCCACCAACTAGTTTTTAGTTTAGTTTAGTTTAGAGATACAGTGTGGAAACAGGCCCTTCCGAAATGACCACCAATCCCCACACATTAATATTATCCTACACACATTAGGGACAATTTTATATTCATATCAAGCCAATTAACCTACGTTTTTGGAGTGTGGGAGTAAACCGAAGATCTCAGAGAAAACCCACGCAGATCATGGGGAGAATGTACAAACTCCATACAGACAGTGGTCGAATCCGGTCTCTGGAGCTGCAAGTGCTGTTACGCAACAGGTCTACTGCCGCGCCACCATGCCATATGTCAGTCTGAATAACAGGTATTCAACCAGAATAGATACTTATTCCCAAGGAGACACAAGAGACTGCAGATGTGGGATACATCCTGGTACACTTTCCAAGTGGAGTTACTGGATTGTCATTACGAGCAGGATCTTGACTCTTCCATTTTTCCTTTCCAACATTCCAGAATATCTTTGCACTTCTCAAAACATTAACCTAGCTGAGTCCATAGCCACATACAGATTTACATTGAGTGCTAAGGAGCACCTTTAGTAAATAGGTCATTAAGTTTTGTGAATAGGTCATTAAGTTTATGACATGCTATTAACAACAATATCACTGGTCTTTCAGAAAGCATGACTCTAAGGCTTATATAGTGCAGAATCTGGTGATGAGATGAGACTTAGAATGGGCTCATGCTACAAATGGAGGCACTGAGTCTGCTTTTCAAAATCAGCTGCTTCCTGCTTGCAAATGGGTAACTCCAAACCGCAGTGGTAAACTGAATCATCAATTGAAGAGAGAAATGAGCATTGCAAAGATGAGAACAACTTCATTATAGGGATCCTGTTTCCCTTCAACCATGCGTAATCTTTAGGAGAAGCATGACTACTTGACTTCAGCCTGATGGGACTTGCCTGTTTTTGTTGCTGTCAAATCCAATTTGTTGCATGTTCTGATAAAACTTTCAGGTTTGGATTGTGTTGGACTGTGCTGTGCTGTGCTGGTGCATATTAGCTCCTCCAGATCAGGACGATATGTTTAATATTACCAGATATATCCTCTACAGCAATATAGACAATGCACAGGCAGTCTTTTTTTCTACTTTTCTAAAAATGCCTCCAGATTAGGTCAGATATGGAAATAATTGTAAGTGTTGATAGTTAGATCAGGCTCTGTTTGGGGGCTAAGGAGCAACTTTAGTTACTTGGGTTAGTTTCTGGTAGAAATTTCAATTGATAACCATGGTGACCTCCCTTATTTCTCAATATTTGTACACTCCAAGTAAATCAGCGAATGGATTTACACTGAACCTAAGAGAATCCACTCCTGCACACTGCTGAGATGAGAATAACAGCAAAATAATTTGCACTGAGAAGCTTCAAACTGGAAAACTCTCCTATTGTTTCTTATTTTCAATCAATAGTCAATAGTCAATAGTCGTTTATTTGTCACATACACATAAATGTGTAGTGAAATGAAACATTACCCGCAGTTGAAACACTAAGACCAATAAGAATAATCAATAAAAATGCAATAACACATACAATCATACACTAACATCAAACAAAAGAAACATCCATCACAGTGAGTCTCCTCCAGTCCCTCCTCACTGTGATGGAAGGCCAAAATGTATTTTCTCTTCCCTGCCGTCTTCTCCCGAGGTCAGGCTGTTGAACTTGCCACGTCGGGGCGGTCGGGGCTCCCGACATTGGAGCGCCGCGCCAGACGGTGAAAGGTCCACGGCCTATTCCAGGCCGCGCCGGACGGTGAAAGGTCCGCGGCGGGCCGACCCAAGCCCCGTGATTCGGGGCGGGCGAACACGCTGCCTCTGCCTCTGTCGGAGCTCCCAATGTCGGCCCCCACCCAGGGGCCTGCGGGCTTCCGACGTCCACGCGGCCCGCGCCGGAGCCTCCGGAGACGAGTCGCAGCCGCTCCCGTAGCATCCGCAGGCAGCCTGTGCCGCAGGTGGTGAGTCCGGGCTGTGGGCTCTGCGAACCAGAGCCCCAGGTGGTCCCAGGTGCATGGCCGGTGGTAGGCCGCAGCGGGAACGGAGACACGACACAGAAACAAAGGTCGCGTCTACAATTTGAACTGTTTTGAACCTAATAACAGGTTCAGATGTAGTGACAGGAATATAGG
Source organism: Rhinoraja longicauda (assembly GCF_053455715.1). NCBI lineage: Eukaryota > Metazoa > Chordata > Chondrichthyes > Rajiformes > Arhynchobatidae > Rhinoraja > Rhinoraja longicauda. The sequence goes on along the minus strand of NC_135959.1, from coordinate 29,222,857 downwards.
ACAGTTATGAACTCTCAGTGTTGGAAAGAGCTGAATGGCTGAGAACAGTAAGACAGATAAATGTGTCAATGTGTCTTACTTTCCCCATTGCTGATTAATGCACTGGCTAAACATAATAGGCCCCTCTGAGATCAGGTGGCTAGAATTATGTATTTAACCTATATAAGACTTATGCGAGAAACATAACATAACATAACATAACATAACATAACATAACATAACATAACATAACATAACATAACATAACATAACATAACATAACATAATATAAATGTATGAAATATATGCAACACTAAAATCGTTAGAATCAACCAAAGCCAACCTGATTTTCATCAAAAAGTGCAGGAAGAATTCAACGGGTCAGGCAGCATAGAACAAATTGAACAGAGAACATAGAAAAGTACAGCACAAGAACAGGCCATTCAACCCACAATTTTGTGTTAAACATGATGCGGAGCTAAACTAATCTCATCTGCCTGCATGTGATTTATATCTCTCCATTCCCTGCATATCCATGTGTACATCTAAAAGCCTCTTAAATGGCACTATCATATTTGCCTTCACCACCACTCCCTGGCAGCTTTTTCAAGCCACCAACCTTCCACTGCGTAAAAAGAAATTCACCCCTTACCTTAAAGCCATGCCCTCTAGTCTATGATATTCACACTCTGGGGATAAAGGTTCCAAAAGTCCAGCCTATCTATGCCTCTCATAACTTTATATAATTCTATTAGACATCCCCTCAACCTCTATCCTGCTAGATAGAGAAAACAATCCGCGTGTCCCACCTCTCATACCACCTAATCTGGGCAATTTACTGGTAAAAATACTATTGAAGGAATGAGTAGATGATGATTCATGTCAGGACCCTTCTTCACTCTAATTGTAGTAGGGGGGAAATAGCTGGGGAAAATAGGTGTGGGACGAAGCGTGGCAAATGAAGGGCAGATGCAGGTGGGGTGGGGGGGGGGGAGGTGTTGTTTGGCAGATGGGTGGAGTAAGTGACAAAGGCTAGAGATGAAAAGGAGACAATAGGGCAAAAAAGGAGGCCGCACAGTGGCACAGTGGCAGAGACGCTGCCTTTCAGTGCCAGAGATCTGGGTTCGATCTTGACCATGGGTGCATCTGTATGGAGTTTGTATGTTCTCCCTGTGAATGTGTGGGTTTTCTCTGGGGGCTGAGGTTTCCACCCACATTCCAAACACATGCAGGTTTGTAGGTTAATTGGCTTCTGTAAATTGCCCCTAGTTTGCAGGATAGAACTAGTGTATGGGTCACTAGTTGCCATGGACTCGGTGGGCCGAAGGGCCTGTTTCCACACTGTATTATTTAAAAAAGGGGTGTCTAAAGGAGAGAAGAAGTGGAATGAAATGTAAAGCTAGAGGGAGGGATATAATGGTAAGAAATAAAGAGACAAGAGACAAGAGAGTCAAAAGTGTTTATTTGTCATATATACTGACAATGGAACAGCGCAATTCTCAATTGCAGCACAATGGTAGAACCATAATCAGAATACACATAGATAGTGTATAATAATCAGTCAATAAGGTTAGAACTCATATTCTAGTTCAAAAAACCCCAAAGTCCTTAGTGCAACCAAAGGCAGTCCATGATTTATAGCTGAGGTTAATGCTGTGTTCAAGAGTCTGATGGTTTTTGGAAAGAAGCTATTCCTGAAACTAGTGGATACAGTTTTTAGACTCTAAACCTTATTCTTGAAGTTAGGAGTGGAACAAAAGCACAGTCAGGGTGGTGTGGGTCTTTGATGATACTGGGTGCTTTTGTGAGGCAGCATTTCTTATGGATCCCCTTGATGTTGGGGAGGTCAGTGCCTATAATGGAACGGGCAGTGCCCACCAATGTAATCTCCTTTGTTCCTGAGTGTTCGAGTTGCCAAACCAAGCCATAGTTGCAAACAGTCAATATGTTCTCTACTGTGCACCTGCAGAAGTTCAAGAGACTATTTGTTGACATACTGTATCTCCTCAATCTTCTAAGAAAGTAGAGGAGTTGATGATGAAGTGTAGATCAGATAAATTTCATATCAGAGGTAAATAATTGTATTGACAGGGATGGTTGGAATCTGGACACGTCAGTGGTTTATTTATATTAGCGCTGTGGGGCTGATGAGTAATGGTTTGTGAATGATCAAGAAGATTCTTGGAACAGATCAAGTTTGGATTTAAAATGAAGCAATCCAGATAGACTACATGTATACAATTATTCAAGTGATTGACAACTTAAATCAATACTTTAAACAATTCATGAACCAATTAACTGATACCAATGGAGCATTTTGAATCTCAATGAAGCAGCAATCTTTTTCTGACTATTTCTATGGATAAAAGATGTAACCCTCTTCAACTCCACAGTCCTCCAAAAGTATCTGCACTCCATCAATTTTGACCTTTTGCTCAGTCCATACTTTAAGCATTCTATCATTGCTAAACCCCACATCTAAGGAGCTTCCTGAAAGATCTTGCTCCTATCACTCCTCCATTACAATTCCCGATGAAACATACTCAGTTTTATCCCATTATCTGTCTCATTGTTAAATATTGTTTGCCAATCCTCTCATGACCTTGATGGCTGAGACAATGGTGGAGTCGAGGAGCAAGGGGTAGTGTAGAATGTGGGACTTGAGTGTGGTGATCCAGTGACATGGGTGGGCCACAACTAGTCCTGCCCTCAAAACTCCTCTGGAAACCTTTGACAGGTGGTAAAGCCTCACCACTGGCATTTGACAAAGCTATCAAGATAAATGTTCTAATCAAAGAAGTAAATACAAAGTATAGTAAAGAATTTAACCAATTGAGTATGTATTTTTAAAATTAAAATTCTCAAACATTTTTTTTTTTTAATAAATAAATATAATGAGTGAAGTAAACACAAATAAATTAATATATTAAATTATTGCCTTTCTTCCACACAGTTGAACAACAAGTGGATTCACAGATAGGCAGCAGATCTATTTCAGCTCAGGCTCTGAGTGCAGATTCCCCAATGTTAATGGTTTCTGCCCCATCAGTGTACTCCACATGGAATTAACAGGTAGGGCTTGGCTGGTGCGATCTGGTCTGCCATATTCATCAGAAAGTCCTAAAATCTGCAGGTTGGCAGTAAATCGCAGAGATTAGCAGATACGTTGAAGCTCACCAAGCCTGTGTTGTTTTGGAGATTGGAAATCCTTTGCTCCCCAATGAGCTTGTAAATTGGGATTCCTACCTACTCTGTGGTTGGGTTGTTCAACAATCTTCCCAGCACTAACCATGGTCACCCTGTAAATTGGAAATTAGAGTCGAGTACTTCCAGGCCACCATAATTCAAAACTACCAGCTGCTGCTTGGATGATCCCTCCATTGCCTCAGATTTTCCCGACGCATGGCTTGTCTTTGTCTACCAACCACACACCACCACTCTGTTTTCTCTGGGTTTCCAATCACACTTTAACCCACACCCGCCCCAAAATTGTTGACATAACATGGGCCACACTCTCATTGCTTCGGACTCACCCAGTTATTACTATAATCACCTCCCCACTCCTTCTTCCCAATGCCTTGGACAATCCAAGTAAGCAACAACCACTCTCCCTCCACCACAATTACATCAGAGTCCCTTAATGGCTGATCCCCCACCTCACTTGATTATCCATTATTAATCACGTGGTGAGGGAGTGCAGGTATTAGTATGGTGAACCACTTTGACCCTAATTGGATGACCAGCAACAAGAAGTCCAGGCAACAACTTCTCAGATGTTGGTACATACTCCCTTGCACCTTCAAACTTATTGCAGGTGGTCTGCTAACTTTGCGAAAAATAGAGAGAGGCAGTGTGGCTTTGCTGGAATTGGAGCAGGGATAGAAAGAGAGAGGAGAGTGGAGATGAATGGATGTAACATAAGGACTGGCATGGGGTGTGATGATTCAGAGTTGAGTGGAGAGAAAGAGGAAAGAGGAGGCAGAGGGGTTGGTGATGAATGGTGAGGAACGGTTAATTTGCAGATTGAGTCATCGGTAAGGAAGTCAAATGCAATGCTAGCATTCATTTTGAGGGTACTAGAATACAAAACCAGGGATGCAATGTTAAGGCTTTATAAGGCACTGGTGAGGCCACATTTAGAATATTGTGAACAGTTTTGGGTTGCAAATCTGAGGAAGGATGTGTTGGTTTGGAAAGGGTCCAGAGGAGGTTTCGGTGAATTTTCCTGGGGATAATTGTGTTAATGTATGAGAGATGTTTAAAGGATCTGTGCTTCTGGAGTTCAGAAGGATCAGGGGAGGATCTCATTGAAACCCATCAGAAAATGAAAGGCTTAGACAGAGTGGGCGTGGAAAGGATGTTTTCAGTAATGGGAGTCGAGGACCTGAGGAAACATATTCAGAATAAAATAATATATCATTGGAATGAAGATGAGAGGGAATTTCTTTAGCCAGAGGGTGGTGAATCTGTGGAATGTATTGGCACAGTCGGCTGTGGAGGCTAAAACATTTTTAAAGCAAAGAGTGATGGGTTCTTGATTAGGAAGGGCATCAAAGGTTATGGGGAGAAGGCAGGAAAATGGGGTTGAGAGGAAAAATAGATCAGCCATGATTGGATGCGGGCAGTAGACTCGATAGGCCAAATGGCCTAATTTTGCTTCTATGTCTTACGGTCTTATGGTCTTCTGGTATAAAGAGAGAGAGGGAGAGCAAGAGAGAGAAATTAGGGTAGGGAGGAATAGTAAAGGGGTGGTGCTAGTAGTTTATTTTAGAGACACAGCGTGGAAACAGGCCCTTCGTCCTACCGAGTCTGCGCCGACCAACGCTCTCCGCACACTTATGTTATCCCGCACACACTAGGGACAATTTACAATGATACCAAGCCAATTCACCTACAATCCTGTACGTCTTTGGAGCATGTAAGAAAACCGGAGCACCCAGAGAAAACCCATGCAGGTGACGGGGTGAACGTACAAACTCCATACAGACAGCACCCATAGTCAGGATCTGCTGCTGTAAGGCAGCAACTCTACCGCTGCACCACCGTGCTACCTGGTGGTGATAGTCGTTGAAACAATCGTTGTACTTTAAACCATAATAGTAAAATGCATTGGAAGATGCTAACAATGTGAATGTGAATAATTTCTCAGAACCATAACTTGTATTTCTGAGAGTTAAATGGAGATTACTTATTTATTGTCGACCCTTAACCTAAATCTTTGTAGAACCACTCACTGAAGCTGTTGGACAGGAATCAACGGGATTCATTTAATATTGGCATGCAGACAATAAATTCTATCAATTGCCGTGTTCTTGCCTTTGTGTTACACAATGATGTTGTGGAGGAGATTTGGTTCAGTTTCCATTGATACATTTGGTTGTATACCTTTTTGAAACACTGGGTTTTCCTGAATTTAAAGTGGCAAAATCACCCCATAAATGTATGAGAAGCATCAAAGAATAATAATTTCCCCTTTTATATATTCCTATTCAGAATCCGTCTCATAAATGAGACTCAAATTTTGCAGTCTACCAGTTTATTGATAATTAGGAATGGATAGAATTCCAGAGAAATGTGCAGCTTCCAAAACTGCAAATAGAAATGAATTTCACAACAGCAGCATTATTTTCTTCATAATACTACTGTTCACATTCTTCTGAGTTTGAACCATTGTTATAATTCTATTTTGATGTACCATTTTGTAAGCTCTCTTGTATTTTTAATGACTGTTTTAGTATTACTTAAGTCTGTCAGCCACTCAAGATGATGAAGGCTTGGTGCTCTGGCAACCTTCCCATTTCTGTGTTCAAGGTAACTGCAGCAGGAGGAATTTTAAAAGCGAAGGGTGCATATGTTTGGTTTTGTTAAGGCTTCAAACATAAAGCACAATCCACAAGCAGCTTGCCCTTTCAAGTAGCTTTGAGGGGTTTTGAAGCAATACTCTCCATCTGATAAAGATGTAATTGCCCTGGCAGAACAAAGAATGGAAAGAAACTCACTTTTGCTTTTCCTTTGTCATTGTACCCTCCAGGAATTTGAGTATAATGCCCCAAAGTTACTGCAGTAATGGTTTGTTTGCAATCTTGCCTTTCAAACTTGTCAATGTTGTATCAGAGCATTTTAACATGCAGTTATCGGAAATGGACATGAAAACTGAGATCTATAAGAGTTGGCAAAGAAACGCTTTCACACAATTCTGATGTGATGCAATCGTGCGCATTCAGCCTCAAAGAATGAATTGTGTCCTCCTGACACTTGTTCATCTCAAATCCCGTTCCTCGAACATTATGATCACAATATAGTACACAATGTTTAAAGATGGCGAACACTGGCATCAGCATTAAATATGCATCTTATTCTGTGATGCTCAGTGAATGTTATAGTCGCACAGTCATTCGGCACGGAAACAGCTCTTCAGCCCAAGTCCACGCTCACCAACATTACCCATTTACACTAATCTTATGGTAAATTCCCCCTCCATTTGCATGAACTCTTCACAAATTCTTCCACTCATCTACACTTGGGACAATTTACAGTAGCCATTAGACCCACCAACCTGAATTCATCTCAGTCCATTTCTTCAAGTGGTACATTTGTACATTAGTCAGATGGCTACTCTTTGTGGTTGAATGGACTGCAGGTATCAATATAATTGATCTTGTGTCCATGGCATCTGAACTTTATTCATATGTGTATTGTCCAGCATGGGTAACAATAGTTACTTTAATTTATTCTTAACTCAGGGGATTTATAACTAGTTTCAGGCACTGTGGTTGATGCTTCTTCTGACATCAGTTAACTGAATGCAAAGCATGGCCTGAATTTGGAAATTTCATTAATTATTTGATCTGAAAGCTGAACACTTGGACATCTATTCCTCCAAATAACAAAGGATAATAAAGCATGCTAGAAACAACTATAGACTATGTTTAATTTCCACTGAAGTACTGACAAATAAATGAACACCACGACGGGTCATCTTAGGCATGAAATAATGAATTTAATCCTTCCATTACCAGTGATACAGGTTTTACAAGGCAGGACACTGCAGAGGGATGAGGGCAGTGAAACATTGCTAAAATGCTTTAATGCATATATGAAGGATACATGCATACTACAATAAGCCCTTGGGCAGGTTGTATTATTTTAGAGTCACTGACTACATTTATAAAACATGATATCTGTGCTAGTAAGGAAAATAAATCTCTATGAAATATAAAAACAAAAGATTTTATACTAATACTAATTTTAAACATGTGCTTCTTTTATTTTTTTCTGAATCTACCGGATTGCAATCAATCATGGAACTAATCATGTGCCTTCAACTCAGAATCGCCACTGACTATCAATCCCTAAAATCTGCTTGCACCAATTTAACGAAATTCCCGGCTGTTAACTAAGTCTGATGAGCAGAGATGCCTTGCAATGTCCACTTTAACCCCAAAGTAATCCTTCTACTCACAATGAATCAGTAGTGTAGATTGCAAATGTTGGCATTGTTCATATAAGATCTTAGGGCGGCATGGTGGCACAGTGGTAGAGTTGCTGCCTTACTGTGCCAGAGATCCGGGTTCGAACTTGACTATGGGTGCTGTCTGTATGGAGTTTCTACGTTCTCCCAGTGACCCCGTTGGTTTTCTCCGGGTGCTCTGGATTCCTCTCACATTCCAAAGACATACAGGTTTGTCAGTTAATTGGCTTCAGTAAGAATTGTAAATCGTCCCTAGTGTGTAGGATAGTGCTAGTGTATAGGGATCGCTGGTTGGCGCACATTTGGTGGGTTAAAGGTCCTGTTTCCGTGCTGTATCTCTAAACTAAACTAAACTAAACTAAACTAAACTAAACTAAACTAAACTAAACTAAACTAAACTAAACTTAATCTTATCTTTGTACTTTCATTGCTGAAACAATCTCCTGACTGCATTACATACCAATGTCCTTGTGCACATCTTTTAGGTTCAACTGATCCAAGACACTTTTGGGTCTCTGCTTCTACTCCAGTTCTTTCTGTCAATTTTCTTCTTTCTCTTCTAGTTCCACAATTACTGTAAAGGGCTGGGCATAACTCTGATGCTCTGCAATGTACAACAAACGATAACAAATCTGGACACCTGCTAAGTACAACAAAGTTCTTTGATGGCAACGATGGCAGTAGAAGCATTACTTGAATATGGTCATCGTATTTTCTAATCACTGCAATACCCTCCTACATCTTCATCACCACTGCTACTTCTTGAATAACAAAAATGAAGTGAGTGCCGGAGGAGGAACTCATCTGTGGAAGGACGGGCCAGGCTCTATCTGTGGAAGGACGGATGTGTGATGATTTTGGTTGGGAGCCATCTTCAGACTCCCATGCCGGGTTCACTGATTTTGCCTATCCTCAGCTGCCTCCAGACCAGGGTCACTGACTCCACTCTCCTATGCTTCTTTAATAAACACCTTAAGACCAAACTCTTTAATTAGGCTTTTTGTTCTTGGTTCCAGTACCTCCTCCAGCTTCTTTTTATTTGTTTCAATACAGTCCTGTGAAGTTGCTCCATCCAAGGCACCCTGAATGAAAACTTTGTTTGTAGGTGGCAGAACGGCACTTGTTTTACCATATAATTCTCCTGAGCTGATGAAATGTGTAGGAAGGAACTGCAGATGCTGGTCTAAACCAAAGATAGACACAAAAAGCTGGAGTAACTCAGCGGGCCAAGCAGCATCTCTGGAGAGAAGGAATGGGTGACGTTTTGGGTCGAGACCAGAATTCTCCTGAACTAAATGGAATCAAAAGCCAAGTGAGGTGAGGACAATCTTTGTCTCTAAGAAGCCATCTTTTGGTTTTGGTTTACTGGAGGAACTCATGGATCATGCAGTATCTGGAGGCAAATGGATGGGTGACATTTTGGGTCCAGACACTGCTGCATCAGATGATAATATTATAACCATAACATCATTTCCAGAATGTCCTACTTATTAATTATTTATTCTGAGCAGATAAATACCACTTGTATGCAGGACCTTCATTAGTTTAGGTAAATTTATTTTTAATGCTGAATAAAATAATGTAAATCGAGAATGTATGTATTGAATAGAGAAATTTATTGAACTTTTTATCATGCGCGATAAAATGTATCTGGGCTGATCTGACAATTAACAACTTAGGCAATGGCCTCTATCTACCCCTAAGAGGTTGAAGTGAAAGCCTCGGAAAGCTGATTTAATTCACTTCCAGAGTTTGGGCCTTAACTGTTTGGTTTCAAAGAACACTGCAAAATTTATGCAGGTTTGCAAAATGCAGCCCATTATATTATGTGATTTATCCTTGACAACATGCAATTCAGTATGACTTCGCGGAACTTGCTATTCATTTAACTAGACAGGATTAATACATGACAACTTGGATGTCATTTCCAAACAATTCCCTTTAATTTACTAACCAAACCGTAAATGCACATATCTCCATATTTAAAATTAAACAAATACCAAAGTTGCAGCAGTTTTATGGAAGGTGTAAATTTTTTTAAACCATATTATCCCATGGCAATGTATAAAAATGGCAGTATAACTTACTTTGGTTTAATAAATAGCTTAAGAAATATTGATTGGACAAAATATGTGTATTATGTAGGCAGATGAAACATAAATACCAAACAGGATAATAAATCACATGGTATATTAAAAAGAATCCCCTCCACTATTCCTGGCACCTGACCCAATGAATCATTTTGGAAGACTTTGGAAACTATACTTTTAAATGGTTTAATTTTTCTCTTCTCTTTCATGTCCCTTCTACCCAAATTTATTTACAGGCAAACATGTTGGAAATACAATCCAGGAATAATGTCGGGAAGGCTGCTGCTGGCAGCTCATCTATTTTTTATACACCACTCAGAGAAATGAAACATGAGCCACCCAGAACAAGGGGACCTTTTGACACTTCAAAGGAAACCCCTATGGGTGGCTTCCTCTTGAAGCTGTGCTAAACTGGCTCTATCCCCTCAGCTGGAAGCTGCCAATGTCTCATTAACCCCTAAACAGGCCCCACAAGAACCTTCCTTTCCTGCCTTAATTACGGTACATACTCCCGATATGCTTTCATGGCATGGCAAAAGTGTTGTGGCAATGTTTGAAAACATCTTCCTAATTGAGAGCACCAAAGACTGTTGTGGGTGGCTTGAAGGGACATCCCAAATTATTGTCACCTTTTAAATAGGGTATAATGATCAAATCCTTAGAAAAGCCAATGAATAACTGGTATGCGGATAACTTGCTTATTATCTTCAAATTCACATTTAATTGTTTATCAGGCTCATTTGACAGTGCTAATGTCTTTACAAATTAATTATACAAATTAGTCATGCCTTTTGGAGATTTCCAGATGAATCGACTGTACAGTAGCTTAGAAGAATTAGAAAAACAGCAGGGAATCAATGTGCAGCTGTTTGTAGTAGGAACAGCTGAAAATCTTTACCGAGAGAACAGTATTATGAAGAAACAAAGCAAGTTCCATTTCTTCTTTATGACTTTATAAGTCAGACTTGAGGCACAGCTGGAGCAAAAAGCATAAAGGACATCTGTCCTGTGATGGCCCTAAAATCACAAGGTATCGACAAGGAGCAAGATTCTGTTCCCAAGTGCAAATTATAATGAAGTGATAAAATTTGAAGTTAAAATGAATGGATTTACTTTTGGGAAAGATAGCATTTCACAATACTAAAGATTTCATAAGCTTTAGTACAGCGTTAGTTTGTACATCATTCCATGTGTAAATATTACAACATATTTTCCAAAGTATGTGATGATTTGAACACAGTTCTCAGTCATTGTCCATGAACTGACTTCCTATATTTGTGTCTGTTAATCCAACACCACCTTATGTGATTCTGCAAATAGGCTCTTCTCACTCCATTCACTTCTTCATACAGCTCTCACTTAAGCAATTGCAGTACTATCCTTTTTTATCCCTCTTGATCAAGTACACCATTATATGCAAATAGTGCTCTTTTCTAATTTATCCTTGGCTGAATTGCTCTCACTTGATTCCAATGATATGTATTTCTCATATTTCCATCTTTTCTTTTATGATATAGAAGGCTATCTATTGCTCTCAGAGCAATCCCATTCTCCCACTTATTCCTCACATGCCCATAAATTCTACCTTATTGCCCTACCGTCCAACTGCACAAGGGACAATTTAGAGCAGCCAATTTAATCTAATTAAACCAAGAAGAAACCAGAGCACCCACGTGGTCACAGAGAAAATGTCAAACTTCATGCTGGCATCACCAAAGATCAGGATTGAACCCTAGCTGCTGGAGGTGTGAGGCAGCAGCATTGTGCTGCCAAAATACAGTCAGCGACAACATTAAAGGTGACCCCTGCATGGCAGCCATTCGCATTATGGAAATTTGCCCTCACAGAATTCACAAATCACTAACCATGAAATTCATCTGAAAAAAATAGTCAATAAATCAACACAAAATTTTATTTTTCAACTCGCGTTTCTTGATGATGCAGGTTTGCGTTATGGAAAACCACGACACAGTCTTTACCTCAGAACAGAGCTGCCCCATATCGCAGGGGTTATCTGTACTAATGATATCTCATCCCCATCAGAATTGCCTTGCCAAAACACCCTTCCACTTCTTCAACCAATGCACTACTCTTCATTGAAAAAGTGTCCAATTCTACCTGTTTGTTGACACCCATTCCTGCTTCACCACCTCTTGCAGCCCCTCCACTAATTCCGAACTTTCACACCAGCTTTATGAAGAACCCAATGAACTGTAATAGCTTCCAATCAAATCAAACGAGGAGGTTTTTTTGACCCCTAATCCATGACTATGTCAATTTGATGCCACATGCTCAGAATTTCAATATTCTAGTGTTTTCCCAAACTTTAGGCTTCTGTGAATGTTAAGAAAGAGAATCTATCAACATCTGTGACATGGTCCAACATAGCCCAGTGCAGGTTCTCTTCTGCTGAAGCACTTATTTATGCTTTTGTCATGCACAACCAGTCCCAATGCCTGCCCAAGTCTGAAGAAGGGTCTCGACCCAAAACATGACCCATTCCTTCTCTCCAGAGGTGCTGCTTGTCCCGCTGAGTTACTCTAGCATTTTGTGTCTACCTTCGATTTAAACAAGCTTCTGCATTTCTTTCCTGCACACCTTTCCTTTAATGTTGTAACTCATTCAAAAGTTTGCTGCCCATTCTGTGCTGCTGCTCCCCTAGTGCAACAGTTATTGACAGGAACAAATGAAGCACTTTTTCTTAAAAATATCAAACAACATAATAATTATTAAACATCTGCTCTAATCTTTATTGTACCTTGTGAGCATACATCAAAACACATATCCATTTGATATCAGGTAATAGCAATTGTGAATATTTTGCAATTAATTTTTGATAATAATACACCTACACGATGAATGGAATAAATGGCATGCCAGTTGCCAGTTTCGGTACCTACAACACACAAAGTCTTTTATGTGGTACTGCATGCAATCATGTCTTATATATTTATAACCATCTGAAGAAGGGTCTCGACCCAAAACGTCACCCATTCCTTCTCTCCAGAGATGCTGCCTGTCCTGCTGAGTTACTCCAGCTTTTTGTGTCTATCTTCGGTTTAAACCAGCATCTGCAGTTCCTTCTTACACATGTCTTACATCAGTACTGGCTTTATTGCCCTATCATCCATGTCATAACATATTGACAGCACTTGTCCCACCTCTTACAGATTCACAATTAAAATAGAATGCTTCTTACGCACAATTGACACAAATGCACAATAACAAATAGCCACGATGAAGCTGAATTGTAATTCAATTTCTGTTCACCTCTGGCATGTATGAACTGTTCAAATGTCCTTTAGTCCTCTGACTGATTAAGCTACCATATATCACACTTCCAATGATGCTTTATTCAACATTTAATAAGAGTAACTAGTTTGATAAATTTATGGAAATAATATTCATCTTTCCATCTAGAGATTTAAAAGCAAAAGTTGCTGTGAGATGTAATGGTCCAAGTAATTGAATTGATCTAATTTAGATTCTTGTTACATGCTTGTCTGTTAATTGAGTTTGAGTTGGAGTGAGATCCAAAAAATAACATTACAGCCTGTGGCTTCAATTTTGTTAGAGCAAAGAATTATCCCACCTACCAGGGAGAAAACTCTCATTCAGTTAATATTCCTGCCTGCTTTCATTGGATGGGTAAGGGTCCCAATCATGAAGAGACCACAATTGAACTAGAAAGTTTCCCACCAAGACCTCGCTGAAGGAAGATAAATGCAGGAAAAACAGGGGAATAAAAGGTAGTAACTCTTCTTTGATATTTCAATTGTAGATTTTCAATATGTGACTTTGAACATTGCATTAGGAGCAAGATTGCATTTTTCAGTCAAGGATTTAATTCCAGGATATGTTTAATGTTTTTTATTAAAAGAGTACGCGTAGTTTTGTACGATGCTTCAACAGAAAATTCTCTTTTGTCCTCATCTCAGTTTGGAAAATAAAGTGTTTCCACTTCTCTAATGATTATAATAGCAGAATGTTTCATTCTTTTTCAAAAAAAAGCACCTGAACTAAAGAGCTTGAAATGTGAACGCTGGTGCTGGGTGGTCTGAAGCTCGAGAGCTGGCTGTGTACTTACATTTGTCTTACAATTATCTGGAGAGAGGAAAATCCTCCAAAGTTCTCCAGTGACTTTTAGGAATCGTCTGCTGTATGGATTTCAGGTGAGAACAGGAATAGATGGGGTTGTGATGCCTCCCGTGTTAAAAATGGCTTTATTATACACTCGCTGTGAATCGTCACACAAGAGGCTTTGATAAAGAGTTGTTGGCACTTGCAGAAATGTATAATATGAGTGCTTCTTTTTTGTTCCTTAGCAATAGTTAGTGTCTTCAGTAGCATCAAATGGAGGGAAAGATTGTTTCCAACCAAAACAAACCTTTTCCTTGGGGCAATTACAAGGATAAAGAGAATTTGGTAAATACTAATAAAAACCATGTGTCTTTAGATTCTTAGTACTTAACCACACATTGACATTTTTGATTTGAAGTTGTTGCTGTGCCATAGTGCGAGTGAGAGGATCACACGAGGTTCACATAATATTTGAAATTACATTGTTTAATTAACTTCACATTTGGTGGTGGATATGTTATAGAGCAGTTTAAACTGCTTGGCAACTCAAGAACAATCAAATAATTCAGTTTAGTTTAGTTTAGAGATACAGGGCGGAAACAGGCCCTTCGGCCCACCGGGTCCGCACCGACCAGTGATCCACGCACATTGACTCTAATCAACACGCATTAGGGACAATTTAGAATTTTACCAAGCCAATTAACCTACAAACCTGTATGCCTTTGGAGTGTGGGAGGAAACCGGAGATCCCGGAGAAAACCCACACAGGTCACGGGGAAAAGGTACAAACTCTGTACATACAGCACTCGTAGTTAGGATCGAACCCGGGTCTCTGACACTGTAAGACAGCAAATCTTCGCCACGATGCCGCCACTTATTATTAAAGCGAAGAAAGGAGCTCCTACATTTACACGCCTCTATTATGCCCTTAGTACATTTTACAGTAGTTTCCAATCAAAGAACATCTTAAACTGTAGTGACCTTCTACAAACTGTGATGACCAGATCAGTTTTATTGATTATAGCATAAATGTTGGCTGGTTCACCACAAATAATACTCCTGATCTTATCCAGCATAATGCTGGGGAATATTTTATTTCCATACTAAAGCCAATGAGAGCTCAATTCCCCCCCCCCCCCCCCCCCCCCCCCAGTCCTGCATTGAAGTAGCAACCCAGATTTTTGTTCTCACGTCTCTGGAATGGGACATGAAAATACAGGGGACTTCAATTTGGAAAGTGAACTTTATTTCTCTTTGTTGTATGAGTGTTTTGGTATTCCCTGTGTATTCCTTCAGATTTCAAACATCTTCAAGTATTCATGATACCATAATCTTTTAACTCAGTTGTGAGGAAATGTACCGTTATGGACCATGATTCGACAAATGTTTCACCAACTTACATGATGAAATATGAGGACAGGTGTTCAAAGGGGTAGGAGATAAGACACATCCAAATAAAAGTTCAAGAGGTGGGAGGCTGGATGACGTGTGAAGAGAATTCCAGACATTGACAGTAGAAGATATGATGAAACATATGGTAAAATTTGAAGACCATAAACATGTGAGATTCATAGATTTATGTAGCTCAGAAACAGGCCATTCAACCCATTGAATCTGAGTAGACCAAAACATTCCTATTAAACTAATCCAACACTAATTCCACTTTATTTTCTTGACATTCCCATTAACTTCCCCTAGATTCTCCCGGTGGATTAGGATGGCACAGGGGTGTAGCGGTAGTGTTCGATCCTGGCTACAGGTACTATCTAGATGGTACTTGTACGTTCTCCCTGTGACCGCTTGGGTTTCCTCTAAGTGCTCTGGTTTCCTCCCACATTCCAAAGACGTACCAAGACCTACCTTTTGGTAGGTTAATTGGCTTCTGTAAAATTGTAAATTGTCCCTCGTGTGTAGGATAGTGCTAGTGTACAGGGTGATCGCTGGTCAGCATGGATCCGGTGTGCCGAAGGGCCTGTTTCCGCACTGTATCTCTAAAGTCTAAACTTTAAAGTCACTCACCTATATAGTAGGAACAATTTATAGTGGTCAATTAACCTACCAACCTGCACATTTATGGGATATAAGAGGAAACTGGAGCACCAAGCAAAACCTATGCAGTCACAGGAAGAATATGCAAATTCCACATATATAGCACCAGAGGTCAGGATTGAACCTGTCATTGGATCTACTAGCTGTGCCACGATGCCTTGCTAGTAAGCTGGTTATGGTGGAGGTTATGATGATTAAGAGTGGTGAGGCCAAGAGAATTTTGTGGCAAGGTTGAAAATTTTAATATCAAGGCATTTTTCGAGCAGGTGCAAACGTAGAATTAAAACATAGGCTAATAGATGAACAGGACAGTGAACAATAAAAATTTGGTGGCAGTGTTATAGATCAGCTCAACTTAACAAATAATAGAAATATCACAAAGTAAATACCATACCACAAACATGATGTACCACAATAGAAAAAGAAAGCCAGTTAAAATAAAAATGATGGCTTAATAGATACATGAGAGGTATATGATTTTTACTTTATCGTTCCACAGACCAGTACTTAGAATAAATGCTTCAATCATTTTCTCCCCTATAATTTTGATTCATCATGATTAATATTTTAAAAGAAACCTGCAGCATTTTCAACTAGAGATTGTACAGGATCTCTCTTATTTAAGCTTCATTAATGGTAGACTTCATTTCATTATCTTTGCCATGACCTGAGAGAACTAAAGGATGAAAATTATAATGTTGAAATAAATACTTCAACCACATCAAGGAAATAAAAGAATTGGCAATTTTAAGATGAAAATTGATGTGCGAGGCAGCAATTTTGAGCCACGTGGGTTTTATTCATTTATTAATGAGCTCCATAAAGGCACCCTCTGCGCCAGTGCTCATGGGAAAACCAACCAGACACCAATGGCCCATATGCAGGGCATTTCCAATGAACCCACTGACAGAAGTACTACTGACGTGCAAAGGAGAACATTCATGTCACATCCTCCAGTGAGCACTAATTATATTGGCTTATTAATTTAACTTCAAGTGGTCTCATACATGAGGAGCTAAAGAGACATTACTGTTTCCAATTGATTGCACTAAATATGCTGGAGTTAAAAAAAACCGTGCAGGCATGAAGCCCTTGCATTTTTAACTCCTATGAGCCATCTACAAAACAAAAACCCAAAACCTAAAAATAAAAAGCAGTCAATTTTAACCCCTTCATGGTGGATTTAACTGTCAAGCTCTGTCAGTTCTTTTCCAGTTTTCACAGTAAATGTTTTATTCTAGCATGATATTAAATAATTTTTAAAAACCGAGAGATCATAAAAATCTAGAGATTATAGTTTTTTTCAGTTATACCTTTGGTGGGGGTGGTGTGGTGGGGTAGGGTGCCTGGGGTTTCACCAATTCAGCATAAGCATATAATTTGAATCCCCTTGTGGAGTTGCTATGGGGAATACAGACCCACCTTTCCCCCACCCCTTTGCAGGCAATTCAAATTGCCTTTTACACCAGGGAGATTTTTTAAGAAACCCATTTTCTGTTCTCGGAATGCAACGAGGAAGCATCTTTGAGTTAGACCATAGCATTTGAGCCTTTAAATTAAAAACAACCAAAGCGATGTGCAGCCTAAGCTTTTATGGTTTAAATTGAGCAGTGTTTGTTCTTTTAGCATGAATTCTGGAAATAATGAGTTTACACTATCTAGCAAAAAGGCGAAGGGCAACGATGTCTAAATCTGTAATTTTATTAACCTTTGGTTCCTTTCTTTTTCATTTCTGATTTCCAGTACCCTTGCAATTGTTTAACAAGTTATTTACCTGATAATGCGTTCTCTGTACAGGCACCTAGATGGAGCAAATTTCAATCAATTGGCCAAGAGTGTGTGAGCCCCTTTACAACACATAGTGCTTTGAAGTAGTTGTAAGAAAAAGGCTGAACTCATTTTGGACTCATTCTGAGTTAGATTGAATGAAAATTGTAGATCTCCTTTGCAAATTTTATTAGACTTCTACCATGCTGTCAAAAAAAAAAAAAAATTATCGCTGAATGTTTCAAATATATCATAGGACGAGCAAAATATTAAACAAATAACTTATTTCTCAAGTAGAAATAGATAAGCATAAAGCATAAGTATAAGTTATTCTAAGTGCACCTTCTGAACAAAAATCCGGATGTTAAGGGCTGTGCAGATTTCACAAAGAAGACAACAATAAGAGTCCTTTATTGGCGATGATCGAAAATGGGAAGGATGCCAGTGGTTTAGTACCGTGATTTTCATTTGTATTGTATTTACCAGGGCACAGAAAATGATTTATTGAGTACTCAAATTCAGCTTCTGATATCACGGAAAGGCAAGCAGTGTAAAATCAGATATTTGGCCATTATGTGTTTTGATGGTGGTATTAAGAGTCTATGATGTGGCAGATGTTTCACTGCACTATTGCGAAATGAGTAGATTATGAGGCATAATTAGATGTACATAGGAATCAATGTTGTTATCATTGGAGCCTTCGGGCTATGCAGCAGATAACAATCGTGGCAGCAGGTGGTCGAATGACATGGGAGACAGGAAGACACACCACAGGAGACAGAGTGGCAGGTTTCAGAGTTCTGGGAGGTGGACTGGGGTGGGATGGGGGAGGTGTATGAAAGATCTAAGCTGCAAAATCCATTTGTGCTTGCTGATTTATAAATAATACAAATCGGCAGCATTTCATAAAGTATGATACTACTTATCTGCTCATTTTCCTTCTTGCCTTCTGCACATGGGTATCATTGCATTTGAGTTTGGATGGAAGTTTATCTGTTATTTCCAAGATGTGGATTTATTACTCTGTGCTATGTTTATATTAGTAATTAAGCTCTGGTACAGTGGCAGCATTCATGGGCACAGATTAGGTGGTAGTTGGTGCAAGGTGAGGAATGAGACATTAAACCAAAGCTAACGAAATATGTAGGAAGGAACCGCAGATGCTGATTTAAACCGAAGATAGACACGAAAAGCTGGAGTAACTCAGCAGGTCAGACAGCATCACTGGAGAAAAGGAATAGGTGATGTTTCGGGTCGAGACCCTTCTTCAGACAAACCAAAGCTCACACAGGTGGATGTAAACTATCCAATGTCACATTTTAAAGAAGAGGTTGGGATTTTCCTCGTGGCCTTAGTTTATTTTAATTTAGTTTAGAGATACAGCATGGAAACAGGCCCTTCGGCCCACTGAGTCCGTACCGACCATTGATCATCCACTCACACGGGCGCTGTGAATGGCACACACTAGGGACAATTTACAATATTACCGAAATTACGGGGAGAACGTATAAACTCCGTACAGACACCACCAGTAGTCAGGATCAAACCCGGGTCATTGGCATTGTAAGGCAGCAACTCTACTGCTGTGCCACCTTGCCAACATAACTACAGTTAAAAATAAATTTTCGAAGGACCCAGCTAATATTTATTCCTCAGCTCACATCAGTGAATTAGGTTATCTGAGTATTTTTTCACTGCTGTTTTATAGATTTATCTGTGTACATTGTCTGTTGTATTTTCTACATCGCAACAATGATTACATTCAAAGTCTTTAAAGTTGGATGTTCTGAGGTAGTACGAGGTGACGTAAATGTCACACTTTTTTAGAATTAAGTTTTACTTATTTTGGAATGTTTCGTGTCATGTTCCATGAGGTGAAGGAATATTTATTTCTTCTCTCTAGTTTGAAAGCTTCTTCACTTGGAAAGTCATTATGAGAAATATTCCCTCCATTTTTTCATTGAATGCATTACTTTTCCAGTGTTCAGTTCTTGGATGTGCATTGGATTAAGCCAAAATGCCACAAAGTGGGTTCATAATGCTATAAATACAGGGCATTGTCATATGCAGGAAAAATGTCATTCCTGACCCACAGTGGATGACGCCCCATTGAAAGACGACCAGGTGAATCCATACCCTGGTAAAAGTTAAGAGGTTCAAAAGGAGAAAGAGGCACATTGAAGTTCTCGTGCCTGATAGCTGTGTGCTCAAATCTCCTCACTAGAATTTCTGGCATTCAACACAAGGTCTTTGAAACTGCTTGAAAATATTTTTGCTTGAGGAAAAATGCAGTTTGTTCACATGATAATTGTTGTTGTTGATATCCACCATCGGGGCCTTCTTTGCACAGGAATGTCTGGCTTGCTGTTTTAAAGATCTGAGCCTCTGACTTGCTCCTTTGGGAAACAGCACAAAGGTTATTTCCAGCAGCAGAATGTGAGTTTGCAATGTGCAGAGGTTCAAGCTAATTGCAAGGGTCCTGCTTATGAGTTTTCTTTTGCCTTATGGGGTGAATGTTGTAACCTTATGAAAAGCCTGAGGTAGGGTGTTTGAAATTAAGTTGGGATGGATATTTAAGATACTCTAATAGATACTTATTCTCAGTTCTTTTGGCCAGCATTTCACACAAGCTCAATAGTCAGGGATAAAACCGGTCAATAATACAACAATGTTGATTCACTTGAATAGAAATTGGCTTTTTTATCATAGTAATAGATAAATACCACATGGAAACTGACCCTTTGGCCCACCGAATCCACACCAACCATCAAACACCCATTTACAGTAAACCTATATTAAACCAATTTTGTTCTCTCCAGGTTCTACATGCCAGGGACAAGTAACATATCAACCTGTATGCCATTGTGAAGTGGGAGGAAGCCCAGGCACCTGAAGAAGCCCATGCAATCACAGAGAGAATGTGAAAACTCCCCACAGATAGCACCCAAGGTCAGGATTGAATTTAGGTCTCTGATGCTATGAGGTAACAGCTCTATAGCTGCACCACTTTGCCACTCCTTTCGACATGCTGTCGGTAACACATGATGATTTAGTGCACAAAGTTTTATTTTTGCCACTTTTTCTCTGATTTGTCATTTGAGCGCATTGCCCAAACTAAACACTAGCTCCTGACATCAGTGAATATTGGGGGTTGATCATATGCTTTTTGGAATGGTTTTATGCCAGCGACAAATATTTTTAAAAAGTGAAATATTATCTGTCCATAGACAATAGACAATAGACAATAGGTGCAGGAGTAGACCATTCTGCCCTTCGAGCCAGCACCGTCATTCAATGTGATCATGGCATGTGATCTGGTACTCATTGCACAGAAGCAGGCCATTCTTCCCAGATGATTACTCTGTTGTTTAGACTCCTCCCTCTTTACTATACCTTACCCGATCAACATATTGCTTGCTTATTATAAAAGTCAGCATGTCCCTGTCCTTGTCTGTCTTAGAAAATGTTTGTTGAATAGCTATGTAATGCCCACACCTGAAGTCCTGATCATTTACTTGGTTGTGAAGGACAAAACATAATAGGCTCATAGAGTCTTGGAGTTGGAGTGCAGATAGAGGCCCTTCTCACCAACATTTCTATATTGATCGAGATGCCCATCTCAGCTAGTCCTGTTTGCGTGCATTTGGCCAATGTCCATCTAAACCTTTCCTATCCATGTACCTGTCCAAATGTTGTTCTTGTTTAAATGTTGTTCTTTTTCTTGCCTCATTCACTTTGTCTGGCAGCTTGTTCCATAAGGTTGCATGAGAAAGTTACTCCTCAGGTTCCTATTAAATCTTTTCCTCTCTTAGAAACATAGAAACATAGAAAATAGGTGCAGGAGGAGACAATTCGGTCCTTCGAGCCAGCACCGCCCTTCATTCTGATCATGGCTGATCATCCACAATCAGTAACCTATGCCCAACTTCTCCCCATATCCCTTGATTCTACTAGCCCCCAGAGCTCTATCTAACTCTTTCTTAATTTCATCCAGTGATTTGGCCTCCAATGCCCTCTGTGGCAGAGAATTCCAATAATTCACAACTCTCTGGGTGAAAAAGTTCCTTCTCACCTCAGTTTTAAATGGCCTTCCCTTTATTCTAAGACTGTGGCCCCTGGTTCTGGACTCGCCCAACATTGGGAACATTTTTCCTGCATCTAGCTTATCCAGTCCTTTTATAATTTTATATGTCTCTATAAGATCCCCTCTCATCCTTCTAAACTCCAGTGAATACGAGCCTAGTCTTTTCAATCTTTCCTCATATGACAGTCCCGCCATCCCAGGGATCAATCTCATGACCCTATGCTGCACTGCCTCAATTGCAAGGATGTCCTTTCTCAAATTAGGAGACTAAAACTGTACACAATACTCCAGATGTGGTCTTACCAGGGTCCTATACAACTCTTCTTAAACCTGTACCCCCTAATTTTTGATTCCACAACCCTTTGAAAAATAATGTGTTGCATTCACTCCAACTACCCTCCACATGACCTTACACCTCTATAAGATCACCCCTCAGTCTCCTGCGTTCCAAGGAATAAAGTCCCAGCCTGCCCTAAAACTCCCTAGAACTCAGTCCCTGGAGTTCAGGTAGAGATTGCTGAGGTATAGAAAATCAACACCACATCAGCTATCCCTGTTAGTTCTTCACAATAATCCCGGCCACCAAAGTATCCAGCAGTGAATAGCGACCTGCCGCTTCCATAAAATGAACATCAAACAGTTTCTTGCAGCATCAAGGCATCCTTCTGTTTAGGATGTCAAAACCTCCATATTTGGCACTGTTTTAGATGCTGGACATTGTTTCTGCTGATAACTTCAGATCAGTTAGGTGGAGGTGCTTGTGGATGATGATGCGGGAAGAATGGTGGGAGCTGGGGGGAGGGGGGGGGGGGGGGGGGGGGTGGAGAATGCCGGATGGTAAGAAATCAACAAAAGCTGAAATCCAAAAAGAGAAAACAGTGAACTTTCCAGGTGGAAAGCGCTTTATCAGAATGCAAATGAATGTAGCTTCTTCGACCTGAAGCTTTTACTGGTTTCTCTTTCCACAGGTACTGCTGACTGGATGGGTTCTTCCAGCATCTGCAGTTTTATTTGTTTTCCATTTATGGTACGAGAGTGTAGCTGCTACCTATTGAAATGATGCTGCTATTATCATAGGATGCAAGGATACCACAGAAAAATCCTCCCTGTATGAAAAGCATCTCGATGAGTAAGTAAAAAACGAAGAGATCAAATTATTGATTAATCCATAACAACCTTGCCTGTGATCTATCAGTCACATAAAGAAAAGGCATTCCACAATTTATTTCACCCGTGCACGTTGCCAGTCTGAACATGCTACCTCTACCAAACTTTGAAGAAGTTCTCCTCCTCACTCTAACGAGAGTTCTGCAACAGCCTCTCTCACTGCTCCCCCTCTGTGATTCCTCCTGCTGTCCAGTTCCATGCTGTCCTTTTAACACCTTACATGCTCTTTGTACCCTTCCATATCTCTAATTTCCATCTCCCCTGACTCTCAGTCTGAAGAAGGGTCTCGACCTGAAATGTCACCCATTCCTTCTGTCCAAAGATGCTGCCTGTCCCGCTGAGCTACTCCAGCATTTTGTGTCTATCTTCTATGCCAAACGTTGCTGGCATAAAGACTGATCCCAGGCAGAGATCTATTTGATGCAATGCACACAAAGAGAAATAATTAGAGAATGTCTGAGAAGGTGTGTTACATAATAAGGAACTTTGAAAAAGCAGAATAATGCAGCTTGCAGGAGAAGACATGTGAAGAGCTATTCATTTCAGAAGCCAGTCCTCATTAATTCAGAGCAAATGCCTGTAAAAGCAAAGGGCTCTGCAGCTCTGTGTCTCTGCGCCTGCTCTCCCAGTGTGCTCAGATCCCGGTAATGTCTTCTGTCACAGATTCCAGCTGCCCCTTTTTATTTCCCCTCCAGCACAATGTTTCATTCTCTTGCAGCCAGTGCCTCTTCATTGACCTGTTTGTGATCTCCCCAATAATTAACATATGCTTATTGGTGACAGTTGTTTAAACGTTTGCCATGGTACGGTTTGTGAACTGTGACTGAATCAAGACGTAAGATGGCACATCAGAGAGAGTTCTAACCATCTAAATCTTTCAGCCCCATCAAAAGAAATCAAGTGTGATTTCTAAACAGCCCTTCCAGGTGAGAGAGATTCCTCCAACCTCATCTGTTGTATTTGGTTCTCCTCTAGACGAACAGAGCAGCCTCTACATCAGTGAGGTGAGACACAGATTAGGCGAAGATAGACACAACATTCTGGAGTAACTCAGCAGGACAGGCAGCATCCCTGGAGAGAAGGAATGGGTGAAGTTTCAGTCTGAGGAAGGGTCTCGACAGAAAACATCACCCATTCCTTCTCTCCAGAGATGCTGCCTGTCCCGCTGAGCTACTCCAGAATTTTGTGTCTATCTTCGGTTTAAACCAGCATCTGCAGTTCCTTCTTACACAGATTAGGCGCCTGCTTTGCCGAGCCCATGCACTCTGTCCTCTGTAGCCATCTGGATCTCAGGTCGCTTGCTATTTCAATCGCTCCTCCTCATTCCCACACTTACTTATCTGTCCCTGGCCTCCTGAATCCCTGCCGGGATGAAGCCAAATGCAACCCAGGAAAACAGCACCCCATATTCCGCCTGGGTAGTCTACAACCCAATGGCATGAACATGGAAATCTCCAGTTCCAGGCCCCCTCTCTGTCCCTTTCACTCTTCTCTTATCCACCTTAATCCATTCACACATTCCCTTCTTCCTGCCTTATTCCCCCTGGATCCCCTTCCCTCCATTACTCACCCTCCCTCTGTTGATCCAATATGCCAGAACCCCTAATCCTGTTCCATCTTTCAAATTCTACCTCCATCCTTCCCTCCCCTCCTTCCCTCCCCCCAACCTGACTCTTATGTGCAAATCCAACCCATCCTCACCTGTATCCACCTATTGATGCTAGTTTTTGCCCCAACCCTTTCCCCACTTCTTTATACTGACTACTTCCCTTCTAGTCTTTCAGTCTAGTATGGATGATGGGTCTCGACCAAAATGTTAAATATCCATTTCCCTCCACAGATGCTACCTGGTGCATTGAGTCCCTACATCTGGTCTTTTTTATTTTTGCTACAAATTCCAGCATCTGCAGCCTCTTGTGCCTCCATAAGTGATCTTTCAAGTGATATTTCCATTCCATGGAGCGTGTTGAGCTAGCCTTGTGCAGATTTTATCGACAAAGATTTACATGCTGCACATTAAGCCAGTATTGGAAGAAATTTCATTTTGATATATGGCGTACATTTATTATTTCACAGGCATGAGTTGTAATTCCACTGCCCTCGGGATCAATAATTTGAATGTGTTAAAAGAAATAAAAGAGATATTTCAAGAGTGAAATAATACAAAACCTTGCACAGGGCACATTGTTGTAGAATTAATTTTGAGCTTTTTTCATTGTTCTACAAGATACTTAAATACAGAACCATTTCATTGGGCAGTTCTGGGTGGTCTTTAACTTCAGCTACTAGACTTATCAAATTCACACCACAGCAGAGTGGTATTTTTTTGCAGTTCATGGCTCATGTAGCTCACTTTTCCCATTTTAGAATTTCATATTTCTTTGTTTTGCGATCACCCTAATTTTCACCTAATATTTTACACATGCCTGCGTTAATATGATGGCGTGTGGATGTTTGTTTGTGTGTGTGTGAGAGAGTGTGCGTGTGAGTATGAGTTTGAGTGTGAGTGAGTGTTTAAGTTTGGTTAAGCATGTGTGCATGTGTATGTATCTGAGTATGAGTGTGCATGTGTGCACATGTTTGTGCCAGTGAGTTTGGGCCTCTGAGCATTTGAGGTTTTATACGTGGTGGTGGAGACTAAGGTCGGAGTGAGGAGCTACCCGGTAACAAATGGGTTCCATTTTTACAGATGTTGAATTTATCCATGTCGAAAAATACATGAAAATCATCCAATGGAATGTTGGCCTTCGTAACAAGAGGAGTTGAGTATAGGAGCAAAGAGGTCCTTCTACAGTTGTACCGGGCCCTGGTGAGACCGCACCTGGAGTACTGTGTGCAGTTTTGGTCTCCAAATTTGAGGAAGGATATTCTTGCTATGGAGGGCGTGCAGCGTAGGTTCACTAGGTTAATTCCCGGAATGGCGGGACTGTCGTATGTTGAAAGGCTGGAGCGATTGGGCTTGTATACACTGGAATTTAGAAGGATGAGGGGGGATCTTATTGAAACATATAAGATAATTAGGGGATTGGACACATTAGAGGCAGATAACATGTTCCCAATGTTGGGGGAGTCCAGAACAAGGGGCCACAGTTTAAGAATAAGGGGTAGGCCATTTAGAACGGAGATGAGGAAGAACTTTTTCAGTCAGAGGGTGGTGAAGGTGTGGAATTCTCTGCCTCAGAAGGCAGTGGAGGCCAGTTCGTTGGATGCTTTCAAGAGAGAGCTGGATAGAGCTCTTAAGGATAGCGGAGTGAGGGGGTATGGGGAGAAGGCAGGAACGGGGTACTGATTGAGAGTGATCAGCCATGATCGCATTGAATGGCGGTGCTGGCTCGAAGGGCTGAATGGCCTACTCCTGCACCTATTGTCTATTGTCTATTGTCTATTGTAAGGGAACCATGCCTCCTCAAATGGCATCAAAAGTGCAGAAGACTGATAAGAAAGAATAATTATGAGAGTGAGGGAGAGGGAGAGGGATATATATATATATATATATATATATAGAGAGAGAGAGAGAGAGAGAGAGAGAGAGAGGGAGAGAGAGAGAGAGGAAACTAGTTCTGCTGTGATCGGATTGAACGTTATATGTAGGAAGGGGAATTGGATTCAATGTAATGGGAATTCGCTTGTGTCCAGTAGTGGTCACGTCAGGTGTTCATTCTGGCACAGCCTATTGTCTAAAATTCACCATCTCTATTAACACCTAGGTGTTAACTTTGATCATTGGTTAGAGCTCTCATTTCTGAGTCTGAATAATGCTTTAGGTCCTCAAAATCATTTGAAATTATATTTCTGGCCAATGTTAAAAAGATTGCTGCCTGTTGGAGAAGTTCAGCAGCACCTGTGACTGGCTGGGGTTAGTGACTGGGGTCAGTGACTGGGGTCGGTGACTGGGGTCAATGACTGGGGTCAGTGTCACGTGGCCAAAACTGACATAGAACAAAGAAGTGTGCAGGATTACATTTCTTTCTCAATTACCATTATCAGTTACCAATTTCTCAATATCCATTCTGAACAGTATGATTATGTGTACCGACCTGAAACACTGATTTTTGATTTCCTCCACAGATGCTGCCTGACCCACTGAGTTTCTCCAGCACTTTGTGTTTTGCTCAAGCTTCCAACATCTGCAGTTCCTTGTATCTCAATATTAATTTGTTGTTCTGTATGGCCTTGTATAATTTGTTGTTGTGTTTACATACAATGCAGCATTAACAACAATGCAAATAAAATGCATTCAATAAATATTTGGATCTGCTGAGGATATGGAAGTTGATCTATAAATAAAGGCTTATTCTTTATCTCACCAGCATTAATATGATGTGCCTGGCCATGGATGATTCTATCAGACATTGTTTCCTTATTCCTGAGAGCTCAACTGCAGTCTAAATAGAAAGTTAAACCTCCTCCAGCGAATGTAGATGTCTTTGTTTGCCAGTCAGGCTTGTAAAGTGAATTCATGGTCCTTTGGGCTATGAATGTATACCTTATGAACTAGAGGGTCACTCTCAAGAGATGAGAGGAAGAACTAAAATTGCCCCAGTGTTGTAAACTCTTTGCAATATTTTATACACATTCAGCTATGATGCTTGAGAAAACATGTCAGAGGCTAGAAATTGTATTCCACACAGAAAGAATGATAAGAAGCTGCAGTTGAGGTGGTGGAGAAGCAATTATCATGGTGCTCTGCTTTCAAAGAGATAAACATTAAATAGCACTCTCTGCAACACCTCAATGTGGTTATGCACTGCAAGTTTCAGAAACTATTGTGCCATGTTCAATGTTTCAATGGTATTTTATTGTCACATGTTCTGAGGTACAGTGAAATTGATTTTTGCATACTGTTCAGTAAAAGTATAACTATACATGTGTACAATCTTGGATTAAGTACAATTGTATAGGAATGCGATACTGAGACAGTATACAGTATACAAGAGTCGCAAGGTTTTGGTACCATTTTCAAGTCCAAATGGCTATAAAGGTCCATGTTTCTGGTGGGATTGTAGAGTTGGCCTGGCCAAGAGAAGTTGTTGGTGCCTTCCATTGCTGCTCCACCGCTCGCTGCCATTGCAGGTCACGTCCAGTCCCTGCACTCAGTCTCTTGGGGAGGCGCCCAATCAATTGGGTCTTGAAGTGAAGGCTCCAAAATGAACTAATACTGGAAATAATATGCGGATTTGTTTCACACAGTGTGGAGAGGGAATGAGTGTCCTGCTTCTCTTATGTTTGATCTGAGTTGGTAGCTATGGTGGGAGATAGCTGTGAGATCAGAGTTTGACGAGTCACAAAGGTGTCCAGTTGTTTCCTGTGGCTCAGGGAAGGAATATACCTTTAGCTAATGCTTGGGTGGGGATTCCTTACACCATTCAGTATTTCCTGTTCAAGACCTGTATTTTACGTTGTTGCAAGATTGCATTTCAGCAGTTGCATCAAATAGGGTTGCATGACAGATGGTACCCATTTTGCATGCCCAGCAGTGCCCATGCAAGGACACCTTATGCATTTGGCATTAAGCTATGTAATTTTCCATTTTGACATCTGTGCCCACTGATCCTACACTTCAATCACATTGGGTCTAAAATATATGCATTATGTAAATGAAATCCCAGGGCAGATGCTCAGGATCTGAGGCATGGTGACAGTACATAACCAAGAGAATTCCATGAAGGGTCTTGACCCGTCACCCATTCCTTCTCTCCAGAGCTGCTGCCTGTCCTGCTGAGTTACTCCAGCTTTTTGTGTCTATCTCCCATTTAAATTAAATTGGATCTGATTGGTCTGTCTGCCATTTCAAAATCAGTTGAATTCAGAATATTTTGATCTGGTTGGTTTGAGCTGTTTGATTAGTAGCTTTGTTGAACAGTCTTTGTTGCAGCTATTGTGTTTACCAAATCATTGGCTCTTGGCAGGGACATCAGGTATTCCCTGAACACATTGAGAAGTGGACTCCATGGCTTTACTGCAGTGATGTTCTCGGTATGTTATCTTTCCCATACTGCTAATTAAAGCCAATTTATTGCAAATAAAAAATTACCAATGTGAAAATGTTCTGGTACCAAGCCCTGAGGATTCTGCAGTGTTGACTTGCTGGTAAGTTCATAAGTTCATACATTCTCGGAGCAGAATTAGGCCATTCGCCCCATCAAGTCTACTACACCATTCAATCATGGCTGATCTGTCTTTCCCTCTCAACCCCTTTCTCCTGACTACGCCCCATAAGTCCATTTAATTACAAAATAGCATGCTCCTGGATCGTGGGCAGGATCATGCATGAATTTTGTCATCAAGGGGCAGGCATGAGGTCAGAACAAGACACTCCCACAAAATTACAGAAGCATATCTTGACAGCACGTGAAGCAATGAATGCAGACCTTCACTAATGCTTCCATCAAGAGTGCCCCTTGAGTATTCTAAATAACATTGACCAATTAGTATTTTGAAACTGGTTGTCAAGATTTCCTGACATGCAGTAAAAATCTTCTCCAAACATTTTATAAGACACATCTCTGAATGTGTTCATACTTCATGATTCTGTATATTGGAGCCAATGCAAGGCTACATGACTATAAAGCCACCAGTTTATGAGGTTCCACTAATCGATACAAGTAAATGTGGAATAATTCCAGCTGTAATAGACTTTAGTGGTGCATTAATGGAGACATGGATATGAGTGTAGTACTAAAAGCTAGTTATAATGGTAGCATGAGAGAGTTTGCATTTTGAATGTACTACACATTGCGCTCACTACCATTAAAATACATTTTTTATGTGGGTCAGCATGAAGAATGTTGCCGCTGAATGTTGGCCTTTAGTCTCGATCAGGCTCACACACCACAAATAAGATGAATGGGTGTTTTAACTGTGCCAACATTCAATAAACATTGTGAATAATAGTTGTGTATTTTATAAGACATCTAGTGCAAAATTTAGAGCTTTCAAGTTAACCGATTCAAATTTAGTCGCAAAGATACAGAGACGATCAGATTTACTGTAATATACCTTTTTTTCAGAGTTTACTGTACAAAACCTCTAGTATATCCAGCACTACAGTCTATTATCTTGCATTAGATTTTACAAACCTATCGATTGACTTATGTGCATTAACCCTTACAGTGCATTAACCCTTACACTAATAATATTATTCTAATATATATTCCATCTGATAATTTCAATAAATAATTTGATGGGATAAATAGCCTTGATAATTCTACATGCCACAAAATCATAAGCACTTCCAGTTGGCTTAAAGTATTTCCAGACCAGATATAACTTAGTTGGAAGTGGATTGAACACCCCCCCCAAACCCTCCCCCCCCCCAACAGCGTTGCCCCATTGATTGTCTCAACCTCAGTAAATTATCTTTCAATTGACTATATACAATGAATTTAAGCCAATTTATTACCGATAATTATTATTAATGGTTCAGTGATATTGACACGTCTAAGAATCAAATGGAGATAGCTTTCGCATCGTTTCGTCTTTTAATCGATCCAGCCTTCTACCCTATCACAAACCTTACTTGATTAGGAAGGGAGAAGGCAGGAGAATGGGGTTGAGAGGGAAAGATAGATCTGCCCTGATGGAATGGTGGAGTAGACTTCTTGGGCCAAATGGCCTAATTCTGCTCCTATAACTTGAATTTATGAACTTTTCTGACTCTCTAGGTACCTGAAAATTAGCTTTATCTTTAACTTTTTCCAGTTCTCTGATGAAAATTCATCAACCTAAAACATCATCTTGTTTTGTCTCTCTGCAGCTGCTGCCTGGATAGATGGATATTTACAGAGTTATAGAACATAGAACATAGAACATTGTACAGTACAGGTGCAGGCCCTTCGGCCCATACGTTTCTTGGATCATTATTGGTTGTCTCGCGATTTTTGTGACCTGATATTTTAGCTGAATCTTCTGGAAAGAGTCAAGTGTATGAAACCAGTTCTAAAGTATTGTAATATAAAGAAAAATAGAATACTTTAACAAAAACTAAGTAAGAGTGTAAATAATATCAATAAAATGTCATTCAACTCAGATTTTTATCTGTAGAATTTTTTACACAGATTAATTTTTTCTCAGCCAAAATGAAAACAACAAAAATTAAGCAATATTCATGTCAACCATTACCAGTCAACTTTCACAATCTTCTAATCGCTATTTATTGGCAAATAA
Source organism: Rhinoraja longicauda (assembly GCF_053455715.1). Lineage (NCBI taxonomy): Eukaryota > Metazoa > Chordata > Chondrichthyes > Rajiformes > Arhynchobatidae > Rhinoraja > Rhinoraja longicauda. The sequence continues at coordinate 29,192,004 of NC_135959.1, read as the reverse complement.
TGTGCTATAGTGAGGGAAGGCAGCATTAGTAGGTAGAAATTTCAGTAAATATTTCACCAGGTTCAGGAATACTGTAGCAGGACTTTCGGATAGGCATATGGATATGCAGGGCATGGAGTGATATGAATTCTGAGGAGGCATGTAAGAGTTAGTCTTGTCATCAAGTTTGGCATGAACTGTTCTGTACTGTTCATTGTTCTATGTTCTAATTGCTTATGTTCTGATTAAGTTTATTTTATTTTAGGGATACAGGTCCTTCGGCCCACCGAATCCGCACCGAATAATGATCCCCGCACATTAACACTATCCTACACTAGGGACAGTTTTTACACTTCTACTAAACCAATTAACCTCCACTCCTACGTCTTTGGAGTGTGAGAGGAAACCAAAGTTCTTGGAGAAAACCTACACAGGTCATGGGGAGAACATACAAACTCTGAACAGACAAGCACCCGTAGTCAGGATTGAACCTGGGTCTCTGGCCTGCAAAGCAGCACTGTGCCACTGTGCCGCCCTGAATAGGCTGGTAAAATAGATCAGCCTGCAAAATTGTTAGTTGCAAGCTGTGCTTTTTGTTTCCTGGTTTGCTGCCTGTGAGAGCTCTCTAATGTGATGGGTGCCATTGATGCCAGATGCCAGGGATCACAAGAACCAGATCACAAGATCACAAGATTCTTGGGGGTGGAAGAATCCTTGCGCAAGAGACAGCTAGATATCTTAGCCAAGTTCAAGCACTGGCATATTGCGGCTCACTACAAATTCCAGGCATTGGTCTATATTGTTGATGCTCCACTTCTTTCTTATTCATTTATCAAGCAATTGCAACGATTAACTCCATCACTAGGCTCCATCTGCTGGGTACATGCGCAATTACACAACAAAGTCTGTAGTTGGGCCAGTATACTGTAACTTCAATCTCATGTGTAGATTATTTGCTTGCCTATATGTGAAATATTTGCTTGACTATATGTGCCACACCAAATAAATAAACATTTTAGATTTTAGAATACCAATGTAAATATGCTTGTTCTGCTTGTATGTCTTTACATATACACTGATGCAGGAGATGGCAATAGGATTTGGTATAGAATCAAAGAGTCATAGAGTTATACAGAACGGAAGCAGACCCTTTGGCCCAATTTATCTCTGCTGACTAAGATGTCTATCTGACCTCATCCCATTTGTCTGTGTTTGGCCCAAATCCTACCACTGGCAGCTTGTTTTAGATACCCACTACCCCTTTGTGTGGAAATTATTGTCACTTGGGACTCTTTTAAATCTTTCCCATCTCATTTTAAATTTATGCCCTCTAATTTTAGTCTATCTCACTCTGGGAGAAAGATTGTGGCCATTCACCTTATCAATGTCCTCATAGTTTTGTATCCCTCTATACGATAACCCCTCAACCTTCTACACTCGGGAGAAAGATACCAGCCTATTCAGCCTCTCCTTATAATTCAAGCACTCCAGTCGCAGTAACAGCCTTGTGAATCTTTTTTGCACCCTTCCAGCTTAGTGACATTCTTCCAAAAGATGGGTGACCAGTACAACAAGGTTGAAAAGATAGCACATATTTTAATAATATCACTTCTATCAAAACTAATGGAAGATGAATGATGATATAGAGGTAGTTTTACTTGTGTATGTTACTGCACAGGAACAAATTTGAAGAATGCCACTTTAAATATAAAACTATAAGTTGATAAACTAGAAAGTTACCTTTTTTAGCTTTGAATGATGTTGCCAAAAATATAGAAATAAGTGGCTCAAATACAATGACCAACATAAGCCTGGTTCCTTCCACCACTATACTAACCATATTCACCTCATTTTCATTGCAGCATCAAGGCAGACCTCAAAGGCATTTTGAATGTGCAGTTTTTAAGATTATTGATCTATAATATCGTCTAATTTCTTTTCCGAAAATTAGACGGCATGGGTGGCCCAGTGGCGCAGTGGTAGAATTGCTGCCTTACAGCGCTTACAGCGTCGGAGACTCACATTCGATCCTGACTATGAGTGCTGTCTGTACGGAGTTTGTATGTTCTCCCCGTGACCTGCATGGGTTTTCTCCGAGATCTTCGGTTTCCTTCCACACTCCAAAGATGTACAGGTTTGTCGGTAAATTAGCTTGGTATAATTGTAAATTGTCCCTAGGATAGTTTTGTGTGGGGATCATTGGTCGGCGCGGACTCGATGGGTCAAAGGGCCTGTTTCCGCGCTGTATCTCTAAACTAAACTAACCTTAACTAGACAACAACAGAAGCAGAATTTCATTTTCAGATTTCCTTCCAATGTACGAAGAGGCCACTCAGTCACTCAAATCTGAAAGTCTGTGCCAGCTCTCTAAACAATCCCATATTTCCACATTGCCCTGTATATTATTGTATCTTACCTGCCCATGTACTTCACCCTGATTTTCCTACCTTCCACCTACGTGAGAGGTAGCTTTCATTAACAAATTAACCTAAGAATCTGCACATTTTCTTGGGATTGATCGACTGATTGATCGATTGATTGAAAGATACAGCATGGAAACAGGCCCTTCAGTATGCTGAGTCCATGCTAATCATCGATCACCCATTCACAATAGGTCTATGTTACCCCATATTCGTGTCCACTCCCTACACACCAGGGAAAGAAATTGGGAACACACAGGGGAATCCCTGAACGATCATGCAAACTCCAAGCATCACAAGTCAGTGTTGAAACTGTGTTGCTGGAACTGTGAGAGAGAAGCATCACGCGTTGCATCACTGTGGCCCCATAATGGTCCAGCTGTAGAAGGAAGGAAAGGCGAATCTACTTAGTTAAAGCATAATTAACTGTTCTGATCAGATTAGCTCTTTCGTGTTTACTTTCAGCTCCACTTTAAATCAAATCCCCAATTCCAGTCATGTGCAGCCATTCTGTTACACCAATAATTCATCAATTGTTGTGATCAAGAAAACGTTTTCAAATCTATTGCTGATCTTTGTGGTGTGAAAGCATTTTCAGTTTGATGGATGTTTTACACAGAACCAAAATCAGTGGGTAGATATTGGATTACATTATTGCCTATGTGGACATCTGATCAACTATGATAACAAGAATTATTAAACTTCTAAATTAATTATTAACAATTCTAAAGTCAATATTTAGATTTTAAAATATCATTTACTTACATGTCAAAGGTCATTCATCATTGTCTAGAGTGGAGGTAATCTGCCCTTGGACATCAATGAAATAAAAAGCTGTAATTTGTATAGCATTTTTCATATTCTTTCAGGATGTCTAAAATTCCTATAAACCTTTTGCACTTTTTTTGTAGTGTAGAAAGACCAATCATCAATTTGTGCACAGAAAGATCCCACAGGCAACAGCGGGATCATGATCAACTTGCTTTAGTAATGTTGATAAAGGAATAGCTTTAGCCAGGATACCAGGAATTACTTCTCCGCTCTTCCTCAAAATGTGGTTATTTTAATTCACGTTTAGCATCGCAATTTACCTGGTACTAATCAACCGCAAGGTATTTAGCTCTAGTATCACACAGTAAAGATTGTTGCCTAGAAATTAGATCATAATGCAACGCACAATCAATTCCTCAAAATAAATATCAGACGCCAACTGTGTGAATTACCAATTTAAGATTTCTGTTGCGGGAATCTTTGGATATCTGACACATGCATCCAACAATGTCACCTCGACCAAAAACGACACCCATTCCAACTGAAATTGAAATCTCAAATACGAGAAGCAATTCATAGCAGACAAGAGTGTCCTAGCCCCCGTTGTTTACTGACCTGATATAACTTTCTTCCCACTCCACCGCCTGCCACCCACCCACCCACATTCACTGTCACCTAGATGTTAGGTAACATGGGCCACAGGTGATGCCCCAGAGAGTAGCTAATGTTGTTCCTTTGTTTAAGAAAGGAGGTGTTTTACACAGAGGGAGGTGAGTGTCTGCAATGCACTCGTGGGGGTTGGTCGTGGAGGCAGATATGATAATGGCTTTTAAGAGACTTTTGGTTAAGCATATGCACATGCAAGGTATGGAGAGATTTGGATTATGTGCAGGCAGATAAGAGTTGGTCTTGGCATCATGTTCAAAACGGCCTGTTCCTGTCCTGTATTCTACATTCTATGTTAAAATATTCAAATACTGGATAATGTCCAAACACATTGCATTGTGTCTTTTAATGGTGGGATTAATTATTTTCTAACCTCAGGGTCTCGGAATAAGACCTCAGGGTCCGTGTAGTGTGATCCACTGCTATCCAGATATCGGGGCGTTCTGTTTTCTAAAGTTAGTGGTATTCAAGTGGTTGGAGTGATAATTGCCTTATGGTACCTCTTATTATTATGTAGCGCGGAAACAGGCCCTTTGGCCGACCAAGTCTGCTCCGACCAGCGATCACCCCGTACACTAGCACAATCATATACACTAGGGACATTGTACAATTTACAGAAGCCAATTAGTCTACAAACCTGTATGTCTTTGGAGTGTGGGAGGAAACCGGAGATCCCGGAGAAAACTCGTGCAGGTCACGGGGAGAATGTACAAACTCCATACAGACAGCACCCATGTTATACGAGAATTTTGCCCAAACAGTCTGTGACCCATAGCGCTGTGGCCATGGCGCTATGTTTAAAGCCCACAGCACTGTGGCCAGTAGCACTATATTTAAACCTCATAGCGCTGCAACTGGTAGCACTATATTTAGAACTCATAGCGCTGTAGCCGACAGCTTTTTGTTTAAGTTCCCATGCACTAAGCCGAGAGTGCTCTGTTTAAACCTTTGCGCGCCAAGTCTGTAGCGCTGTGTGTATTGATTTACATGCCAAGTCTGTAGCGCTGTGTATTGCTTTACGCGCCAGTCTGCGGCTGATAGCGCTTTGTTCTCAAGGGGTGGGGGGAGCCTCACTTGGATGCAGTTCCCAGCCATCGGTTATAGTTTGAATTTGGGAGCAGCGCTATTGGCCAGGAGTTACCAGCAGTTATTTCAACAGCTGATTTCTTACCTGTACAAAGACAGGCGCCAGTAAGCCAGAAATTAGTTTATGTGTGAGAGGGGTTCACCGACGGGCTGAGTTGCGATCAACACTGCGGACGGAGGCAGAGAGAGAGAGAGAGAGAGAGAGAGTTGTGCTGCTGTAAAGCGGACCCCGCGCATACCAAGACAAGTATTGTTTTTTGTTCGCTCCTGCCACTAAAACTGATTTGTAACTAAACAGACGAGTGAGCCTTTTTCTGTTCTACTAATCAGATCCTTCAATCTGTTCCCTTGTAACATTGCACTACTTGATTTTCAGAGGGTGGGGTCTTGCACATCAGTCCACTTGGAACTTCATCATTGAAGCAACATTTCTCATATACAGAACCTCTCCATTTTGTATAACTGAAGCAAAACATGGTTGGCCATAACATACAGGCCTTCCACACGAATTCCCCTCACAGACACATTGAAACTGACTTGGAGCTGATTTCTTACCTGTATAAAGGCAGGCGCCAGTAAGCCAGAAGTTAGTTTGTGTATGAGAGGGGTTCACCTATGGGCTGAGTCGCGATCAGCGCCGCGGACAGAGGCACAGAGAGAGAGAGAGAGAGAGAAGTGTGCTGCTGTAAAACGGACCCCGCGCAAACGGACCCTGCACAAGTATTCTTTTTGTTCTCTCTCTTGCCAATAAATCTGATGTGTTCATGTACGAGAGATTTAATCGACGGGCTGAGTTGCAATCAGCACTGTGGACAGAGGCAGAGAGAGAGGGAGGTGTGCTGGTGTAAACCGGACCCCGTGTATACCAAGACAAGTATTGTTTTTGTTCTCTCTTGCCAATAAAACTGATTTGTAACTAAACAGACGAGTGAGCCTTTTCTGTTCTACTAGACAGATCCTTGAACCTGTTCCCTTGTAACAACCCGTAGTCAGGATTGAACCAGGTCTCTGGCACTGAAAGGCAGCAACTCTACCACTATGCCACCGTGCCGCCACTTATTATAAAAGAGAATATAGGAACTCTTACATTTACACACTTTTTTTATGACCTTAGTACTTTCTACAGTAGTTTCCAATCAAAGAACATCTTAAAGTGTAGCGAGTTTCTTCAAACTGTGATGACCAGATCAGTTTTACTGATTACAGCTTAAATGTTGGCTGGTTCACCACAAATAACACTCCTGATCTTATCCAGCATAGTGCTGGAGGATATTTTCTGTCCATACTAATGCCAATGAGAGCCCAATTTCCGCCCAGTCCTGCATTGAAGTAGCAACCCAGATTTTTGTTCTCACTTCTCTGGAATGGGACATAAAAATATCGGGGACTTCAATCTGGAAAGTGAACTTTATTTCTCCTTGTTGTATGAGTGTTTCAGCATTTTCTGTGTTTTCCTTCAGATATCAAACATCTGCAAGTATTCATGATACCATAATCTTTTAACTCAGTTGTGAGAAAATATAGAGCATGATTCAACAATTTTATCACCAACTTCCATGATGATATATAAGGACAGGTGATCAAAAGGATAGGAGATAAGACACATCCAAATAGATGTTAAAGAGGTGGGAGGCTGGATGACATAAGGAGAGAATTCCAGACATTGACAGCGGATGATATGATGGAACATATGATAAAATTTGAAGACCATAAACATGTGAGAATCATAGATTCATGCAGCTCAGAAACAGGCCATTCAGCCCATTGAATCTGAGTTGACCAAAACATTCCTATTAAACCGTGCTGCCCCAAATAGCATAATACATTATTATTCCTTGTTTAATTGTTATTTTAGCTAAGTGTATAATACTTCATTGATTTTCTTTGTTTCAAGATACAGCTGAAAGGATGTTTTTTTGCACTGCACGATTGGAGTATTTTATAACTGACTGCCTGTTGATAGTGTGAACTGGGACAATATTTCTATCTCTCCAATAAAGATGTGTTCACTATTTTGTGTTCGGTGCTAAACTAATGATCAGCTATGGGTTTGTATGGGATCCTGTATCACACCACTTTGCATCCGTGCATTCCACTATCTTATAATAGTATGCTTGTTGGAAGTTTTATTACCACATTACAAACATTAATCATACCAGAAAGCTGATTTAATTCTTGGATCATTGATCTTTTCCCTTTGTGCCCTACAGTTCCCCTTTGCAATCATATTGCAGAAGCAGATGCAGAGTGTGGAGTGGAGTGAGTGGCTGGTGTTTGTGAGAGACAGTGGTTTGAGGAGACATCTGCTGTTCTCCAGCTCAAAGGGAGTTTTGGGTTATTAAAAATTAGGAACTGGTTAGTTCACGTTGCACCCATTGGCTAAGCGATTACTCACATGAGATAGATTCAAAGCATATTGCCAAAGTTTACAAGTGCGTGCCTTTGAGCTATTTCCGGAAGTGTGTAGAGAAGGAAATTATACCAGTCCCTTGTGTATTTGTATATTGAAATTGGGAAAAAAAAGAAGCTGAAACTATTTTCTAAAGCTTAACCACTTGTTTGGTGAGAAGATTAGTAGCTTAATTAAGAGGCAATAGATTTAAACAAAAGACAATCAAACATTTATATTTATTTGCTGATAGCTCTTAATTATTTCTGGCATATTTGCTTTTATTTTACTCTATTGATTAACAAGAACACAAAGCACAAATATTAAGTTCTCTTTCTAATGAGCATTTAAAGAGTTCAGGTCAAACTGTTTTTCATGCTATGACTGCTGGTAAGATTAATTTGGTAGCATTCTGTTGATCTCTACTCTTAGAGGGTATACAATATCTTTAATGCTACATTAATGACTGAACATTATATTTTGATGCAATCAACTGTGGCGAGAGATTATTAGCTGAGTTGAGCCTCATCCTGACATGGAATCTAAAAAAATACGTCCATTGTATTAGGAGCAGCTGATTAGCCTGTAGAAGCTGGAGCTCCTGATTTTGCCCCTCCCTTGTCTTAAGGACAAAGAGACCAGTCAGATGATGACAGGGCAATGTGACTCCTACCAATACAGCAATATTGCCTGAAAATGCTATCATAGCAATTTATTAGCAATTTATGAACTTTAATGTAATAAATCTGGCAATTTGTAAAGAAATTTAGAACCTATTAACAAAAAAAATACAGGTTCATTAATTAGATGCAAACACATGGCTCCCTGGAATAGTTGGAATGACTTTCTTGGATTTCAGTTTGAATTTCAAAGTGGCTTTTCTCAGATACTGCCCCAAAGATGTATTCAGCATAAAATATTAAATGAAAAAAGATAATGAAATAAAATAAAGCTACAGTTCAGTTTTTGAATACAGTATTAATCTACTTTGCAATAAAATGTTGTGAACATGTAATGATTGTTTCATAAAAGTAAGATAATTAGATGATAATTCATATCTGCTTAACCAAAGTTAAAGCTACCAAATCCAATTACCAACCTGCAATGTATTCAAATAAAAGGCATACAATTTTACAAAAAACAAAACACAAAAGTTCTGGAGTAATTCAACGGTTCAGGCAGCATCTGTGGAGGGAATGGACAAGTGACGCTTTGGGTCGGGACCCTTCTTCAGACTTATTGTAGTAGGGGAGTGAAAGCTGGAAAAGAGAGGTGGAGGTGGGATAAAGCTTGGCAAGTGTTAGGTGGATGCAAGTAAGGGGGTTTGAAAGGCCGGTGAGTGTAGTAAATGACAAAGGCTACACATGAAAAGAAGACAAAAGGGTACCAGAAAAGGAGCAGGGTGACTCAGGGTATGAAAGATAGTGGGAGAAATGGATATGCACTGGGGTTGGAGGGCGGCACAGGTGGTATTACTTAAAATTGGAGAATTCAGTGTCCATATTGTTACTAACTAATGTTACTAACCTCATATTAAAATTTAATGCTGAAAATGTCCAACATCTTAAAATATGCACTGAGCAACTATGAGCAGAATAATTTTGTATCTAACTAGACTCTGTATGAGCATTACCACTTGATGCTTCATTGAACTGTCTGGAGAAATGAAAGTTAAATTCTATCACTGATGAAGTATCCTTTGAGAGTAGGTTAGCAAGATAGATATTTAACAAGACACAGATCAGAACTGTAAATCATTGAACATAATGTTAATCAGAGATATAAAATGTTTTTTAAATTAAAAGTGTTTACCGCCGGTAATTTAAAAAGCAATTAACTATTTTTTTTTACAGAGAACAGCTAGATTGAGATTGTCAACAGTTCATTTACTTTCGCAGTCTATATTGCGACTCGTACAGGCTCCCATTTTGCTCCAGATTGCTTATGAGATTGTACTGGGATAATATATTTCAGACAGCACAGCTGAATCATTAAATTTTCATGATGGCTCTTGCTTGTCTCCTTTACATATTGTCATAAATAAAAAAATCCATTTTCATTATGTGATTAAAAGTGACAATTAAACATTCTTTCAAGTATGAAAAAGCCATTCACTAGTTGTCTCAGTTTAATTTGATAGGCACTATAGTGTGCAAATCAGTGACTGAACTGAAACAACAGTTTCACGAAGATACCATTTTACTGTGCGGCTCCTCATTTGAACCGACTGACTTTAAACAAGATTATGTTATGGGGGGTGTCCAGATAAAAGCTGCTTTCATTTAAGCAGGAGATTTCCAAGCATCAATGACTATCAACATCTCAATGTTCTGACAATGCTGTAAACTTAGGAGCACCCTTCCATTTTTTTAATTGCTGTCTTATACGTCAAGCTTATAATGTATTAGAACATGAGAACATAAGAAGAATGTTAACAGCAAGGCATTCAACCACTCTTTGCCTTCCCTGCGACTCAGTGAGTTCATAGCTGATATTTTATCTCAGCCCATTATTACTGTATTGCCCTATGTTTCTTGATTCCCTAAATGATAAAATCTTTATTGATTGCTATCTTGAATAGCAACTGAACTTCTCTCTTGGATGGAGACATTTAAGGATTCACTACTCTCTGAATCAGAGAATTATTGAATGGTTACTGCACAAATGGAGACCATTTGCCCCATCATATGCATGCTGGCCCACTACCGGTGTAATTCACTATTCTATACCCAGCATTTTCTTTGCAGCCCTTGCAGATTAATATTCACTATATATTTATCCATTCTCGCCAAAAAGGCGACAAAACATTTGCTTCCACCACTTCTGAAGGCAATACATCCCAGGTTTCAACCACAATTTGTGTTGAAATGTTTTCCCTATGTCACTCTTAATTCCCCTCCCCTTTATTTTATACTAGTGGCTTTTAGTGCACAAGTCCTCCAACACACTTACGTTCTCCCAATAATGTGGTGCCCAGAAATGAATACATTATTCCTGTTGAGACCAGACCAAAGTATCATAATTTTTCGTCATGATTTTCCTGCTATAGCATTCTTTATTTCACTGGATAAAGGCCACATTTTTTAATATGTTTTATTAATTGCTTCTCTAATCTGTCCTGCCACTTTCAATCATTTGTGCACATACACCTCCAGGTTGCTCCGCTCCTGCAGTTCTCCACTTTAAACTTAATTTGCCAAGCACCTGCCCATTCCATCAGCCAGTCTTCATACCTGCTGTAATCTATTATTGCTATAATCAGAGATTGCGATATTGTTATAGTTTGTGTCATTGGTAAGTTAATTGTGGCTTTACCCCCCTGACTCTAGCTTATTGATACAGATTGAAAAAAGTAATGGCTCCCAACACAGCCATGTGAAGAATGCCATGATTCATCTCTCCCCAGTCATCAAAGCAACTCATTCAGCACAACCCCCTGTTGTCTGTTTCTTGATCAACTTCATATCCATGCTATCAATGCTACATCCTTCCACATTGCTGACATCTTATCAAAGTCGTCCCTTACGTCCATGTACACCACATCAACTGCACTTCTCACATCAATTCTACCTTATCAATACAATCTTTCTAATTGATAAAATATAATTTGATGGTTATCAACACTGTTGACTTGACCTAATTAATCAATTTTCCTCTAAATCACCATTAATACTGTCCCAGATCAGTGTTTCTGAAAATAATCCTACCAACAAGGTCATGCTGAGCAGATCAGAATCAATACATTAATTCTAATTGTCCTTTTTGAACAAGGCAGTAACTTTTGTTGGTCTCCAGTCCTTGTGTACCACCCCAGTATAAAACATAGAGTATAGAAGATTAGGGAGGGGGTCATCTTTGGGCCTGTCATTTCCTCCTGCATTTCTTTCAAATTTTTAGTATGTATCCCATCTTATCCTAAAGCTTGTCTTACTTTAAGTTGCCCAACTCTTTTAATGTCTCTATGCTATCAAATTTTTAACATATATCATGTCCCAACTATTTCCTCGTCCACTACGGTTTTGTCAGTATCCTTTTTTTCTGGTAAAGACCGATGCATTTTATTCAATGAGATCCATAATGTTAGCTCAGCACCTACATTTAACTTCCCATTTTTTAAAGATCAAGGAATTGAGGATCAATGGGAATTGACACAGAAGAGGAGTTGAGGCCATAAATTAGCCATGATCATATTGAGTCTAGATGGCTTGAGGGGACTGGTGGCCCACGTCTGCACCCATTTTCTTGAGTTCTAGCCTTCAATTTTGACTTTAATGTGCCCCACTTCTCCATGTATGGCCTTCTCACTGTTTATATGCTGGTAGAATATCGGATCGAGAAATTTATTTGCTATATTTGCTGTTGTATTGTTTCAGATTTAATCTCATACACAGCTGCCCAGTGAGGATCTCACTATACTAAGAATTTTTTTTCAGTTTCAATCCCAAATCATGTTTTGTTAATTTACTGTTCAATTAAACAAAAGAATGATAATACCGAAAATGCTATTCACCATGAAAATGTTTATTCCTTGTGCTCCACAATCCAGCTTTGTATTGAATCTGGATTGAACTATACCCAATCTCGAGAAATACACACACTTTTGAACCCAAGGGAATTTGGCTCACATCGCTATCTCCATGGTTTTGGTTCACCTTTCATACTTCCATTGATCTAATTTATCAATATTTACTTTCTGCTAAGTTTACAATTCAGTGAGGACAATTAGCTACAATATTTATTCCTACAGCAGTTGAGAAGGAACCCCTCAATGATTCTGATTTCATTTTCCAAGAAACAGCTAGATCTGGAATAGGAACTAAATCCCTCCAGGATTTGCTCACTTTTCTTTTGAACATGGCCAGGTCAAGGATAGGCTGAAGGAAGGGGAAGCGCCTCATACAAATGCAGGAGTCTGGCGCAGTATGTTGTCCTCTTACAGAACACTGACATTGAATGCATGAAGTTGTGGCAATTTCTGAGTACATAGAAAACAGATCATGGAACAGCGCAGCACAACAGCAAACTCCTCGGCCCACAAAGTTTGTGCTGAACATTATGCCAAGTTCGTCGCTTATCTACCTACGCATAAATCAAATCCTTCCATTCTCTGCATATCCACATGCCTATTGTTTTGGATAGGCATATGGATATGCAGGGAATGGAGGGATATGGATTAGCCATGAGCCAAGGTCTCTGAATTGCCACTATCATAGCTACCTCAACCACCGACCCTGGCAGCATGTTCCATGCACTCACCACCCATGTTGCCCCGCACATCTCTTTTAAACTTTGCCCACTAGTATTTGATTTTTCCATCCTGGGAAAAAGGTTCTAACTGTACCCTGTTAATGCCTCTCATAATTTTATGTACTTCTAACAGGTCTCCCCATAATCTCCAGAATTCCAGAAGAAAACAATCCATATCTGTTCAACCTCCCTCTATGGCTAATACCCCCTAATCCAGGCAAATTCTACTTTTGCTGAAAAAGTTGCTCAAGAACTTGCACCTCTTCGAGGGAACAAAAGAATGATTAGGTAATTTACATTTGTTTAAAATAAAGTTGAATGTTTACAATTGTTTTAATTATCATCATTTAAACATGTAATTTTAAAAGTTTTAAATGTAATTGATTTCTGAATTCTCACAAGGATTCTGAAACATTGAATGTTTTTGACCCATTACACAACTGGCTGATTTACTGTAAGTAGGAAATAAGGACCAAAACACTGTAGATCACCTGAGAGAACAACTACTGCATGAATTGAAATGGCTATGGCTATCAAACATTAGGAAGGGACCATTTAGGGAATAAAATCCACAGTTAGCATTGTTTATCTGCTATATATACATAACCATTTTTCTATCACCATTACACACAGCCTGCAGCACTATGTAATTAGATATTGGTAATTCATGGAAACTACATGAACTGCATTATTTTCTTCTAATAATCTAAGAAAATGTGAGAGGAAGAGTGAAGGGAGGGTGAGTGTTAAAATTGTTATATGAGAGGGAATTATTTTGATTCGGAAGGACTAGCCATTATGACCTAAAATACGCATGATGGATCAGCTAATCATTTCCTGTCATTTCTTTTGCATACTTGCATAATTTTACCATGGAAGTTTGAAACATTTATTTTGGTGAATGCGCACTGCTTATTCTTTGAAGGTTGAGATCACTTGGCGATTTCAGCTAGGCCAATGTTTCCATGGATATGAAAGGACATCTACTCAAAGGAATATCTTCACTCATTTCTTCTCCCTCTCTGACATCTTCAATGGAGGCCACATTTACAAGCACAACTTAAAAGACCAATGCCAGAGAAGCTTTCGGGAGATGTATCCACGTGGGGAAGGAAAGGGAGAAGATGAGGAAGATGTGTGTAAGGTTTATGAAACCTTGAAACAAGAACAATACAGAAGAGCAAATGAAACAATGAAAGAGAAAAAAAATGGTTTAGATGATACACAGCGTAATAAATCTGGGAAGATAACACAAAGACACAAAGTGCTGGAGTAACTCAGCGAGTCAGGCAGCATCTCTGGAGAATATGGATGGATCATTGTTTGAAGCAGACAGTCTGAAGAATGGTCCCGACCCAAAACGTCATCTTCTTTCCATTTTCTCTGGAGATGCTGCCTTAACCACTGAGTTACTCCAGCACTTTGTGTCCTTTTGCACAAACCAGCACCTTCAATTCCTTGTTTTGGCTGGGAAGATAACATTTGCTTTGTCATGTTGATGAGTTTTTTCTAAACTTCTTGAATGAAAAGGATGGCACAGTGGCACAGCTGGTAGAGCTGTTACCTCACATTGCCAGAGACCCAGGTTCAATCCTGATCTCCCGTGCTGTCTGTGCAGAGTTTGCATATTTTACTAATGACTGCATGGGTTTACTCTGAGTGCTCCAGTTCCCTCACACATCCCCAAAAGTGTTTTTAGGTTTAATTGGCCTCTGTAAATTTCCCGTAGCGTACAGGGAGTGGATGCAAATGTGGGTTAAGTATGATGGTCGGCATGGATTCAGTGGGCTGAAGGATCTATTTCTATGTTTCAATCTTTCTATCTTTCAATCAAGATGAAAGCCCATTTGTTCACAGTTAGTGAAGTACTCACCCCTCCATAAGTGTCTATTAACATTAGCATTTTTAGAGGTACAGCACGGAAAACGGCTCTTCGGCCCATCACGTCTGCACCGACCAACAATCCCCATTACACGAGCACACACTACGCACACGGGACAATTTTCACATTTTAACTGAAGCCAATTAACCTACAAACCTGTACGTTTTGGAGTGTAGGAGGAAACCGGAGCACCCGGGGAAAACCTACACGGTCACAGTGAGAACATACAAAGTCCATACAGACAGCACCCGTAGTCAGGATTGTACCTGCATCCCTGGAGCTGTAAAGCAGCAACTTTACCACTGCGCCACCGTGCAGCCCATCCTTAACAGAATTGCACTTGGGTATATCCTAGACAGGTAATCTAGAATACTAATTGACCTAATAGGTTTTTGTGATTTTTCAAACTAAATGTACTCAATATTATAAATCTTAAATCGTAATCTATGGCATTTATCCCTGCCCAAGCATTGCCCATCCCAGGTTAGGAATCACTGTTGTAAATGAGGCAAAATCTTCCCATTGGAATGTCATATTGTTCACAGGTTTTATTTCTATTTTCCATTTGTATCAATTATGAAATCAAGCTGAAGCTGGATGTCCAGTCGCCCTTGAAGGAAATCGATATTATTCAATTGAAGTTAATGTCTACAATTGGATTCAATTTACCTTCTTGTTTTAGATTCTTGGAACTGGCGTGTTATCTGTTTCTGCCACATGAGTAACTGGTAACTGTGCACCTCATACAGTCAAAACACAAGCAACAAGAAATTAATGAGGAAGACAGTTCCTATAAGGAATATATACAGCCACGCGTTCAATTGCCTATTACATGACCCAGATGGTTTTGTTGACAATTGAAGAAAGGAAGTGAAGAAATATCTCAAAGCCCAGTTTAACAAATGCTCCTAACTGAGATTTGTTGGAAAAAAAACAATGCATTACATTCTAGCCTCCAGCTGGCATTCTGTTATTTAAAATAACTCTCTGTGTTAGAGTCAAAAGTAAATTGGCCTGACTGGACCTGCATCTGGCTCCACTCTCTGCTGCCATCAGATGTTAGATCAATTACTGCTGCAACATAAAATACTTTGGATATTGTGGTGGTCTGGGCAATAAACAGTAAAACGGCACGATCTATGCTGTCAAATGTACAGAGTATTTGAATTTTTAATTAGCCTTTTCTAATTACAGCTATCAGAAAGTAGAAACAAATATGCTCTCTTTTGTATTTAAGAGACATTTCTATATCCTGGTGTATTTTTTGTTCCATTTCATTAATATTTTATGAAATAACCCTTGCTGTTTCAATCCATTCAGTGCCTCCCAGTAACTGTCCCACATTACAGATGCCAGTGCCTCTAAGCCATGTACATTACCACAATGACAAAATGCAAAAGGGTGTCTTGTCATCCCCGTGCATCGATTGATTACGCTACATTGTGTTAAAAAAAAAACAGTTGGGTGTGAGTTATAATCTAACTGATGCTAATAATGAGGCCTGATGCCATCTGAATCAAAGCCAGTGAGTATGAAGCCAGGGAATGTTTTGATATGTGCTGCAGAATGGAGAACAACCAAAATGTAACTGCAGACAACAGCTATATGTGATTATTACAACTGAAGAAATTTAAATTAAAACTATAGCTTAAATAATTGAAAGCAGATCTATTAAAATAGCTATTAAAATACACTGCAGCTTGTGAACTGGAGCCTTTATGAAAATAGTGTTATTAATACTTTGACCATTAAATTCCCTTTGCAGCATGCATTTTACAAACTGATTTTACATCTCGTTCTCATAAAGCCTGAATCGACTTTGCAATTCTCCACTGCAGTTAGATAGCTTTTAGTAATCACGGCTTTTATTTTTCAATTGTTCACACCAGACATTTTACTAGTTCAGTTAGAGGTGGTTGTAGATTTTGGGGTTTTGAAGATAGTAATTTTGAGAGATCTTATTTATCTGATGAGGCCATCGAGGAAGGGTCTGACTGTGTCCATCTAAAGTTTTGATCTGAGTCTGAAGATTCTTGGGAGGCTGTACTTTGAACATTGCTTTAGGTATCACCTTCCACTCAAACTGTTCAAGATGGTTGTAACTTAATTGCAGGATTCTGCTTTCTCTATCCCTTCTTCCTGCTAAATGCAGCAACAATGTTCATGGAATTCAGCATATGTGGAATTATGGGCTCAACCTCTGGTACTACCATCTAATAATGCATACCACACCTCTGGGCTGCCGATGTTACTCGAACAATAAGAAATGAGTAAGGGTTATAACACTCTCATTAATAAAATAAAGAACCCGATAGGCAACATTTTTTTACAAGCCTTTTCAGTCTGTTATGGTGTTCAGAACATGTAACGTAGATTTGGTTTTGCATTGTTAAAATACATTTGATGTGACGTACCCAACATTTGACAATTTTTTTGTGAGTAATCTGAATTAATGTTAGTAAATTGCTGGCTTATTTCGAAACAATGGCCTGGTATTTGAAGAGTTAATAGGATCCTAGAACTTTGTTGGTTTCTGGAAACCAGGGAATATCAAAAATAATAAGAAATGGATCCTTAAAAAAAATGGTACAAAACGTATCAGTATCAAGGTTGGCTGGATGAACTTCATTTCACATGCAACTTCTGAAAATAATCATGCTAATGTATTTTCAGACTTCTATAAACATCACTGCAGCATCATGGCTGTGCGCTCAAAATAACTAATGGTACTTATTAAGGAAATTGTCTTATTGTACATCTTGTTACTGCAAACAGTAGGTAGGAAACTTTGTCCCTTTCTGGTGGTAATGCTTAATGCAGAGAGACAGGAATAACTAGACTAGAAAGCACCTGTCAGGTCTGTTTCCCACTCTCGATGATTAACATGAAACATTAATAGCCCTTTCAAAAAATTTCAGCCTGAAATGTGGTCTTAGCAAAGATGAGGCTGTCTTTGTATAGTACCAGAAGAAAGATAATTTAAAATGGAAGAGAGTGACGTATCTTTCTAAGCTGTAACATATTTTATATTGTGACAACTTACTTTATGTCATATTCTCTACATAATACCCATTGTTCCATAAATATTTCATGTTTCTTTTTATATTTTGACTGGAAATGTTAAAACCAAAATTCAGGTAAGAAAGAGATCTATAATTGTAAATGATTTAGTTGGTACAGCTTTCCACCTTATACCAGGGCGTTTTGGACACGGCTTATGTTTTTTTTCCTCTGTCAGATTAATGATGCAGTGAATCTTTAACATTTTTGGTAATGATGTGGTGGTAGAGCTGTCAAAATTGGAAGACTTTGCACTTCTTATTGCCACCTTTTGAGTTTAGCTAATACTTAATTCTCTGAAAGTTTGGCTGCATAATTTGTATTGGGACACCAACATATGGAAGTTCGCTGAGAGGTGGCTTCCTGGATGTAGAATGCGGTTAAAGTTTTCCAGAACTCCTTTGGAAGGTGGCATTGTACAGCAGAGGTAGGTTGATAGAGGACCGTGGTTTTGCAATTATTATGTATGAGTCCCATTCTCTCACATGTTTTACTGAAGGAGTCAACAATGATGAAGCACAGCTGTGCAGCAAGAAAGATTGAGTAAAATGTTCGAGTGAAGATGAAGCATTACTTGTTACTCTGCACTGAGACTGGATCTGTTGTAAACCAATTGGTTGAGAACACAATTTGTATGCCAACATGTATCAGATATAACATGGAGACAAAATTCTGCAGGTAGCAAAGATTGATAAGGGTGTTCCACGTCAGTTGACAAAGACAAAGGCTCTTGTGGGGTTGAAAAGGACCAGGCTAGTGATTAGTGCTGCACGTCATTTATCTTGGAATTGTCCCGTACAAAAGCTCTCGTCTTTTGTAGCGTTTGTTGGGTGAAAGCTGCACTACAATTTGGGGAGCAGTACTTCAGGTAATGTGAGAAGGTGTTGACAAGAATCCCAGCAATGACTTGCTGGTGGTTGATAGCAGGAAGACCCCTTGGGCAGTTATCCCAAATTAGATTTGTCTCTTTTCTTCGAAATCATGATTGCAATTCCTCCAAAATTCTCTGACACATCCTTCTCTTTCTACATGTGGGAGATCGTGTATTTATGAATTAATTTCTTTTCCATCAAGTTTTAAACGTCAACATGTTTACCAGGTGCTGTCAAGGTCTTGTATTTTTTCAACAAGGTAGACATTAACATGCATTTAGTGTTCCATCGTGGCCTTTGGTTGCCTGAGGTAAAGAATGTTTGAAGATCAAGACCTCAAATCTCATAGAAATCTCATGGTCAACTGGGTGTGAGTGATCCCTGACTTCCTCTATAATACCTAAACAATAAGCTATAATACTTAAACACAAGCTACCTGTCTGAAAAAGGGTTTCGACCCAAAACGTTATCCATTCCTTCTCTCCAGAGATACTGCCTGTCCCGCCGAGTTACTCCAGTATTTTGTGTCTATCTTCGAAAAACACCAACAACTCTGTCTCTGCAAAATCTTCCAAATCCACTTGCAGGATAATTAAGTCACTCCCAGATGATCATCCTGAGCGTTGATGCTCTAATTACACGCAAATGAGCAGATCCGCAAAAGGCAAACCAAGGGATTAAAAGGCAGATTACAGAAACATTTGAAAAGTATTCTCAATGCTTCTTTGCAAAGGTGTAATATTCTCACTGACTCCTGGTAATCCCCGGCCCAGGAAGATTCAAATTGAAGAAGGAGCATTCAGGACCATGGAGTCCATTAGTCAGAAGCCCAGTGAAAGTGGTGGCAGGATCCAAGATCCCACCAGGGCATATTATGTGGGTCCCATATTGGCCTCCATAGTCAACTCAGAATCCATAGGAAAAACCCAGGAAGAAATGAAAGTGAAGGATGAGCTATGCACAGACACAAATACAAATTGAACATGATGCTCTCTGGATTATGAAGCAGGTTCTAACATTATCTACAGAAGATTAACCTTTGGCTTTATACTTGTGTAAATTTTAGTCATTCCATGTAGGTGCATACAGGATTTGTGACTCTCTTGCAAACAATGAAGTCTATCTTGTTGGCCAAACTCCAATGGCCTGATTGTTCTTTGTTATTGGACTCTTCTGGTGGGCCTCGGTGCAATTTGTGTTTATATACGCAGGAAGCAGTGTTTCCATATCATTCACCAGGCTAGACACCCACCAGCGAATCCATCTGAATGACAATTATAGAAGTATGAGCAAGATTGATCCGTAGAAAGTGATAGCCCAGGAGTGAGGGCGATTACGGAGAGTGATGGACATTGTCCGATCCACCAGAGGTACTAACCGGCCACCAGAGGTGCTAACTCAAAGGGATCTATAGGAGGCACTGCATTAGTGTCATCTGTTTCTTATTGTATTTTTAGTACCTGGTCTGATGTACAGCACTTTGGTCAACGTGAGTTGTTTTTAAATGTGCTTTAATAAATAAACTTGACTTGACTTGAGAAGAGATTCAAAGACACCTTAAAAGCCAGCATGAAGAAATGTGAAATCGACATAGAAAATTGGGAAACCAGTGCCAAGGACAGGAAACTCTGGCGAACCATCATCCAAAAAGGAACAGCGACCTTCGAAGCCACCAGATACGCAGAATTAGAAGAAAAGAGAAGTAAACGGAAAGAGAGGCAGCAACAACCAAACCCCGATCTGACATCTGGAATTACCTGCCCTGAATGCCAAAGAACTTTCAAAGCCAGGATTGGACTCATAAGCCACCTGAGAGTTCATAAAAACAACGGAACATAGACCATCATCCTCGACCCCGAGGGATAGCCACAACAATGTTGTTGTAAGTAAGAATATCATTGTTTCATTGTTGGAACAAATACTCTTGACTCTTGACAGATAGGGGTCTTCACATTTACCAAAGGTTTCCAAGGAAGGCCTGGGGGTGGAGCTTTCTTCAACCTGCCTGTATCTTCCACTTTGCTCCCTGTGTTCACTCAGGTCCCACTGCTTTTCACCAAGTTGGTTTTGGCCAGCATTCAGATCTGGGTCAAGTATCTGTGGGGCTGTGAGTATTGTGTGCTGTGAAGTGAACAGCAGACTTCACTCAGCAAAATCCTGGCAAAAATGTCCCTTAGTGATTTATTGGACAGATTATAAATTCCTTACCATTTAGTTGTTAGTCTTTTTTTGTGTTAGTGAGTTCAGGTGTGATATAGGCATGTCTCCCAGCCTCCTCAGGAGAGTTGCGTGGTTTGCAGATGAGAGTTGTCAAGTTCTCTCCTCCCCAGCATACATCTGGCAAATGTTCAAACGATCAAAAACAAGCTGAATGACCTTTAAGCCAGACTCATCAACCTTAGGGAATTGTGTAACTGCTGTTCACTTTGTTTTACAAAGACATGGTTCACACCTGATTTGCCTGACTGTACAATTCAACCTGAGGGCTTCTCAATTCACTGGATGGACTGTATGGTGCCCTTGGGTAAAGGAAGAGGCCATGGGGTCAGCTTTATAATAGTCTTCATGGTACTAGGACTATTTTCTAGCAAATTCTTGTTCCCCAGAACAGGAATATCAAACAGGACAGCCATGGTGGTGCAGAGGTAGAGCTGCTGCCACACAGCGAATGCAGCACCGCAGACCCGGGTTCGATCTCCACTAAGGGTGCTGTCTGTACGTTCTCCCTGTGACTGGGTGGGTTTTCTCTCCCTGTGACTGGGTGGGTTTTCCCACACTCCAAAGACGTACAGATATATAGGTTAATTGGCTTGGTGTATGAGTAAAAACTGTCCCTAATGGGTGTAAGGTAGTGTTAATGTGCAGGGATTGCAGGGATCGCTGGTCGGTACAGACTCAGTGCGCCGAAGGGCCTGTTTCCGCACTGTATCTCTAAATTAAACTTACAGTATGTACCTGATACCCTCTGCAGGAATTCACTTTTACTATCCTGAATTAAATATTCCCCCAACCTGCAAAGGATATTTAGGTACAACATTTGCAAAGCCATTGAGGATGCCAAGAGACAATTCTGGATCAAGCTAGGGTCCAAGTATAACTGCATGGACATCCGTCCATTGTGGCAAGGCTTGCTTGCTACAGCAGGTTACAAAATGTCCAGGCATTATTATTGTTAACAACATGTCCCTCCTCAACAAGTCTATGCTGGTTTTGACCAGAATGTCAGTGAAATTATCTCACCCGGCCCAAGAACCTTGAGTGCACCTTCGCCATGGCTACCGTCATGGATAACAGATCAGCCTTCCTGGAAGTGAACCAGCAGAAAGCAGCTGACCCATATGCAGTCCCAGGCTGTGTCGTCAGAACCTGCACAAACCAGCTAGCAGGAAAATGTGTAGACATTTCTAACCTCTCCCTTTGCCAGCCTGTGGTTCCCCCCTGCTTTAAGAAGACCACTATCATCCTCGTGGCAAAGAAAAATAAGGTAGCATGCTTAATGACTATCATTAGGCTCTGACATATTCCATCGTGATGTTCTTTGAGAGGCCAATCATATCACTTATCATTTCCAGCCTCTCGGACATCATAGACCCACTGCAATTTGACTACTACCACAGAAGGTTCACAGCAGACTCCATCTCCCTGGCCTTACACTCATCCTTGGAACATCTGGATGACATGAATGCCTATTTTGGACTCCTATTTATTGATTGTAGCTCTGCATTCACACCATAATTCCAACTAAACCCATCTCCAAACACCTGAATGTGCTGGTGTAACTCAGTGGGTCAGGCAGAACATGGATAAGTGACGTGTAGGTTTGGGACCCTTCTGAACCTTGGACTCAGCACCCATCCCTAAAATGGAATCCTTGACTTCCTGACCCATGAACAATAAAGATTGGTGACAAAACATTCTCCATGATAATTCTCCATCAGTGCTCTGCAAGGCTATATTGTCAGCCCCTGACCATACTCTCTATATACCTATGACTCTGAAGCAAAATTCCTCTCTAACTCCATTTACAAGTTTATAGATGACACCATCATGATGGGCCACATCTTGAACAATGATGAAATAGAGTACAGAAGGGTGGTTGAGATCTTAGAAGCATGGTGTCATAGTCAGCAAAACAATGGAGCCAGTCATCAACTTCAGGAAGCGATGTGCAGAGCCTGCATCAATGGTGCTGAAGCAGACATCGTCAAGTGCTTCAAGTTCTTAGGTGTAAATAACAATTTGACCTGACACAACCATATCGACGATATGGTCAAGAAAGCACACCAATGCCTTCACTTCCTCTAAGGATTAAAGCAATGCAACATAACCCCTTTACTGATTTCTACAAGTGCACCGTCAATGGCATCTAATTGTGTTGTATCACAATTTGATTTGACAACTGCTCTGCTCAAGACCACCAGAAACTGCAGAGTGCTGTGGTACACAAGCCTGCCCCCCCAACATCGACTCTATCTATACTTCATTCCATCTTAGGAAAGCAGCCAACATTATCAGGGACCACTCACACCCCAGTTATTCTTACTTTTCCCCTCTCCCATTGGACAGGAAATACAAAGGCTTTAAAAGCACATACCACTAGCTTCGAGAACTGTTTCTTCCCTGCTGTTATCAGACTCATGAACAGACCTCATATGATTAGTACGAGTGTTAGGGGTTATGGAGAGAAGGCAGGAGAATGGGGTTAGGAGACAAAGATAGATCAGCCATGATTGAATGGTGGAGTCGATTTTATGGGCCGAATGGCCCAATTCTGCTCCTATCACTTATGACCTTATGACCTAATATACTAGGGATGATTTCACGATCTTCCAGTCTATCTTGTTGTGGGTCCTTGCACTGGTTTTTTTATCAGCACTTTTTCTGTAGCTGTAATATTGTATTCTGCACTGAGGCCTGTTTATTTTATTTTTCGTACTCCCTGTCGTACTTAAGTATGGTATGATCTGCTTGAGTCACATGTAAAACACGTTTTTCACTGTTTCTCAGTACACATGACCATAATAAACTAACATTAATATCAGTACCAATACCAATACATATATAAAATTCAACTTCTTTAAACATATTCATTCACAGGATAAGGGAAATAATTAGCAAGGTCAACATTTATGGCTGAGCATTCACTGAGCTTGCAGCCCAGTGGTATGAACATCGACTTCTCCACCTCATATTTCACCTGGGCAGCTTGCAGCCCAGTGGTATGAACATCAACTTCTCCAACTTTAGATAGTTCCTCTGTCCCTCTCTTCCCCTCCCCCTTCCCAGATCTCCCTCTATCTTCCTGTTTCCACCTATATCCTTCCTTTGTCCCGCCCCCCCCCCCCCCCCCCCGACATCAGTCTGAAGAAGGGTCTCGACCCGAAACGTCACCCATTCCTTCTCTCCTGAGATGCTGCCTGACCTGCTGAGTTACTCCAGCATTTTGTGAATAAATACCTTCGATTTGTACCAGCATCTGCAGTTATTTTCTTATATTCACTGAGCTTGAATTGACTGTCTTGCTAGATCATTTCTGAGGGCAGTTTAGAGAACATCATATATCTGTGGGCCTGGATTTCTCCTAGCCTTCTTTGCAATATGAGCTTCATTGACAATCTGATTGTTTATTAATGGTTGATCATATCCAAAGTGCAGCAACAATAACAACTTGAATTTATATAGCACTTGTAATGTAATGGTTACATCCCATGAATTTCACAGGCTCACTGTCAGATAAACTTGCCACTGAGCAATATAAAGAAATTTTACTGCAGATGATCAAAAACTTGCTCAGAGAGCAAAAGGAAACTGAAGAGAGAGCAGGGAGCTGGAGAGAGTAAGATTTTTTTTGGGAAATACCAAAGACTACTTAAGCATCTCCACTAAGCGAGGATCTGAGAATACTATATAGCTCACGCTGCTGCTTCCATATCCCTTTTTGCCTGATGTTGGATTGGATTAAGTCTACTCACAGATCCGATTATAGATGTTGCAAATAGTGGGCCTCACATCTTTATTGCTGATAATGTGTGCTACTGAAAGTTAAAAGCAGTCTATCTCGACTTAACTCAAGATAAGACGATCACACAACATTCCTCAGGTATCTTCAAGGATTTTAGAATATGCATTTCTAGATTTCTTATCATATCATATCATATATATATACAGCCGGAAACAGGCCTTTTCGGCCCACCAAGTCCGCGCCGCCCAGCGATCCCCGTACATTAACACTATCCTACACCCACTAGGGACAATTTTTACATTTACCCAGCCAATTAACCTACATACCTGTACGTCTTTGGAGTGTGGGAGGAAACCGAAGATCTCGGAGAAAACCCACGCAGGTCACGGGGAGAACGTACAAAATCCTTACAGTGCAGCACCCGTAGTCAGGATCGAACCTGAGTCTCCGGCGCTGCATTCGCTGTAAAGCAGCAACTCTACCGCTGCGCTACCGTGCCGCCCTTGTTCTTCCATTTATTTTTTGTTCTAAAAAATAACAGTTCTAATCCTAATTTTGGTGCCTTGTTTGTACTTCGCAAGTGCAACACCTTTTACTTTAGTTTAATTTAGTTTAGTTTAGAGATACAGCGCGGAAACAGGCCCTTTGGCCCACAGGGTCCACGCCAACCAGCAATCCCCGCATATTAACACTATCCTACACACACTAGGGACAATTTTTACATTTACCAAGCCAATTAACCTACATACCTGTAAGTCTTTTGAGTGGGGGAGGAAACCGAAGATCTCGGAGAAAACTCACCTGGTCACGGGGAGACCATACAAACTCCGTGCAGACAGCACCCATCCGGATCGAACCCACGTCTCCGGCACTGCAAGTGCTGTAGAGCAGCAACTGTACCACTGCGCCACTGTGCCACCCATTACTTTACTTCTCCAAATCCAATTTCGTACTGTATGTCACAGTTCTGTTCAGCAGATCAGTCGTATATTATCTCTCTGCACCCCACAATATTCCTCTTCACTGTAAACACCATTCAATTTTGGTATCATCATTATGGCCCTAATATCCAAGACTAAATCATAGATAATTGTAAATGCACATCTAAACTCACAGTGCCAGGGACCTGAGTTTGATCTTGACCTCGCGTGCTGTCTGGAATTTGCATGTTCTCCCTGTGACCTTGTATGTTTTATCCAGGTGCTCCAGTTTCCTTCCACACCCCAAAGATACAAGGGTTTGTAGGTTAATTGGGCTCATTAAAATTGCCCCTATCATTTGAAGAAAGGATGAGAATGTGGGAATGCAATTGATAGTTGGCATGGACTCAGTGTGCCGAAGGGTGCATTTCATGCTGTATCTCTAAAACTAAAACTAAATGCGGGACATAGCACTGGTGGCTGCAGGTCTTCACAGTCTAAATCCTCGACCCACTAAAATTTCCTTCAAGATTTAACTTTCATTTACTGCCACTGAACCAATTTTGGATCTAACCTGCCACATTCCCTTGGATCCCGTGGACTTTTACTTAGAAATAGCATGATTATTTGGGGTAATAATATACATTATGGTGGGAATATGAATCTTTGGTGGGAATATGAATGTTTCAATAAGATATATATAGTTAAAAAAACAAATTTGTACCTCTAGAACTGATCTTTGAACATTTCTAAAGCTATGAATGTGCCACCTAACTGAAGTCAAGAAGGATAAACTAGCTGCGGGAGTGCAGTTATATTACATGATGTCTCAGTGGCAATTAAGATAATCTTAACTGAGCCACACATTTCCATTGCTTAGGCTAATATTATGAAAATTGACATTGGGCTTTGGACAAATACTCTTGATTTATTTGGATATATTTTTCACATTGTTAATTCTAGAAGACAGGAGGAGGACCATATCAATCTATCCTTTAAGCTTTTCCACAATTCCGTTTGTTCATAGCTGACCTTGTGGTGGTCCCAACAGCATGGAACTAAATCTTGGTCCAAATTTAAATCACTCATGGTACTAATGGACTATAACATTGACAGATGCTGCAGAGAACTTGTAACTGCTATTGCATAGTTAACTTAAGTTATTTATTGCTTGAATTTAATCACATGTAAGGCATTCAATTAAAAAAATGGTGTATCTTTCTGTTTGTAATGACACAACTCTTTGTTGGAATGGTCACAGTCTTCTAAATGTAAACCAGATATTTACAGAACTATATATTAATTATCAAGCACTTGGATCAACATTACAAGAGTTGTGTCACCTTTGAACCATAAACTGTGTGATTAAACTGATAACCCGCAAGATATCATCATTTCTGGGATTTGTGCATATTTGTGTGTCATTTCTTAGTTCATATATTTTCTTCATTTTCTTTTTAACACACAATATAATGGATTATATATTATTGTGGTATAGGACCAACAGAACAAAATAAACTCATGGCACAATATTAAGTAATATTAAAATTGTATTTTTAAAATGCACCCAGCAGAGGGTTTCAAAACAATATAAATATTATTTATTATTGCAATTATGCAAATTCATCCTTTTAGCTTAACACAGTTGAACCAAAACAATTCATGATGTATTTGCAGCAAGAAAAGTCAAGTTTAGTTATTCATTTGGATAATTTACAGGTTCTGTAAGTTTTGTGGTGGCACCTTCTCAGCTGGTCTTTGATTCAAGCATGTTATAAAGAGGTGCTTTTGAACAGAAAAGGATTTATTGCAAACATTAGAGAGAAAAGCAATAAGCATAAGCAATATCAGTGGTCATGTTGTTTCAAAGTTGCTTAATACTGCTGAACTGTAACATGCAATCATTTAACTGGAGCTACAACAATTGAGCTGAAATCATATTGAGACATTGTACTTCGTTGAGGAAATCCAGAGAGTTCAGAGCAATTGTATCAATTAACAAATAACATTTATATGTGAAAAAAGGACATTTTAGAACAAAATAAGAAACAATGCAGATGTGGGAAATCCAAAGCTGGAATAGTATTTGCTGGAAATTCTCAGCATGCCAGGCAGCACCAGTTGAGAGAACATGTGAGTTAATAGATTGACATTTATCAACTGCCAATAACAACACAAGTACAATAAAGCATTTGGGATGCATAGTGCCTTGTTTGTAAGATTTGGCTCAAATGGATTCAGCTGAACAGAATTTGAAAAGTGCAGTGGGTGAGAATCCAGAAATTGAAGATGCGAAAAGAAAAGAAAAGAAAAGAAAAGAAAAGAAAAGAAAAGAAAAGAAAAGAAAAGAAAAGAAAAGAAAAGAAAAGAAAAGAAAAGAAAAGAAAAGAAAAGAAAAGAAAAGAAAAGAAAAGAAAAGAAAAGAAAAGAAAAGAAAAGAAAAGAAAAGAAAAGAAAAGAAAAGAAAAGAAAAGAAAAGAAAAGAAAAGAAAGAAAAAAGAAAGAAGGAAAGGAAAGGAAAGAAAAGAAAAGGAAAGGAAAGGAAAGGAAAGGAAAGAAAATAAAATCAACTCATTAGCAAGGGTTCCTTGCCAGTATCGTGTTATGATGTAGATGAAAGTTGTGTTATCCCGCTATGCATGCCTGCTGCAGAAGGATATCACGCCTTGTTGGGCCTGTACTTGGTGAATTTTAGAAGAACGAGGAGGGGAGGGAGAGAGGGGAGAGAGGGGTGGGGACCTCATTGAAACATACAGTCTAGTGAAAGGCTTGGATAGAGTGGATGTGGAGAGGATGTTTCCACGAATGGGAGAGCCTAGGACTAGAGGTCATAACTTCGGTATTAAAGGATGTACTTTTTGGAAGGAGGAGAAATTTTTTTAATCAGAGGGTGGTAAATCTGTGGACATTTTTGCCACAGAAGGCTGGGGAGGCCAATTCAATGGATATTTTTAAGGCAGAGTTAGATAGATTTGTGATTAGTACAAGTGTCAGGAATTATAAGGAGAAGGCAGGAGAATGAGGTTAGGAGGGAAAGATAGGTCAGCCCTGATTGAATGGCGGAGTACACTTAATTTACCGCATGGTCTAATTCTACTCTTATTCCTTATGACCTTTGTACAGTGTATGTTGTGATTATACTGCACAAATAACAAGGGTAAGTTTCTACCCTTTCAGATGAGACTCTTTATCTTAAAAGTATTACAGGAACACTTAAAAAAAAGAATCAGGGAGGGAAAAATGGTAGCACACAGACAAACATTCTGTTTGTGTGCGTAACATTGCTGTAGATAATAAAGTCATAATAGGACATGCAATAAGGGAGCCAAATAACTTATTTCAGATCCAGAGAAAGTAAATTTAAAAAAACATAAGGCAAATAATATTCCAAGGCTCAATAGCCTTGGTCAAGAGAAAATCAACTCATTAGCAAGGGTTCCTTGCCAGTATCGTGTTATGATGTAGATGAAAGTTGTGTTATCCCGCTATGCAAGCCTGCTGCAGAAGGATATCACGCCTTGTTGCTGTCCTTGAGCTTGGAATGCAATTGACTGAAGCAGTAAATAAGGATTAGGATTGACTTTAAGGACCAAACTGAGTTGATCAGTTAAACAAAGGTTACCTTCACATTAACTATAAGGGGAAGTTGGACAAATTGGGATTATTTTCCCTGAAGAATCAGAGGCTGTGGTGGAAGAGCTGATATAAGTTTTTTTTTGTGTGGGCCATTAATAGAAGATTATAAAATTATTGGAGGTGTAGTTGGAGTAGACAGCCAAAACTTTTTTTCTACTTAAAGGCGTAGTTTAAAATCAGTGCTTGAAAGTTTAAAAGAGGGCAAGTTGGAGGCAGTTACGATAATGGTGTTCAAGAGGCTTTTAGATAAGCACATGAATATGCAGGCATGGAGGGATATGGATCACTTGCAGACAATACTTCTGTGCAGTAGTATACTGTTTGAATAAGAAAATAGTGTATTGTAAGCAACAAAATGAGTTCATTGGTTTGGAGGAAGTTGGATTAAGACTGTCATTTAATCCAGAAATGACATTGAGATCCCTTGCCAGAAGTGCAGAAGATGGTAAGTGAGAAATGGGTATGTGAGTAACCCATTATACAACCAATATACAACAGGAATTACTATCAATGCCCTTACTGTTTAATTATAGATGCTGATTTTAATTCCAATTCATTGGCCATTTTCAGAGACGATCTGTTTGGAAGTTCTTTAAGTTGTGAAAATGGATCTGAGTTCTGCTGGGCCATGTTCAATGAGGGTAAATGACTCTACATGCTCTATCTCAATCCATTCTGAATAACTTTCCACCCATAACAGAAGCTGTCCTTATTTTTCTCATAAGGGCCTGTCCCACTTAGGCGATTTTTTTAGGCGACTGCCGGCTACTGTCAAAGTCGTAGCAGATCGCCAAAATTTTCTTTTACCCGACGACAATGACCACGACAATGCCGAGTCAGGTCTTCGGAAGCATCACAAAATTCCCACGCTGTCAATACTTTTTCGGTGTCCTAATTTTTGCCAAAATCACTGACAAGTCAGTAAGTACTTGATAGTTTTGAAATATAACATCTTGCCCGGTTTACTTGAAAACCAAGCTTCACAGTAACAAGGCATAAACTGGATTGACATCCAGTTTACTAATAGCAGTATTAAGAAATTTAATTTTAAAAGTGGTTAAATGGATTTTTCTGATGAGTGTGGGCATTCTTTGAAAATGTACGGGAGATGCATATTTGGTTTCTGGGTTGCATATCTAGGTTGTAGTAGTTAGTAAAAGAATAGATCGAATGGGCTAAAATTCACTGGAATTTAGAAGGATGAGAGGGGATCTTATAGAAACATATAAAATTCTTAAGGGATTGGACAGGCTAGATGTAGGAAAAATATTCCCGATGTTGGGAGTATAGAACAGGGGTCACAGTTTAAGAAAAGGGGGTAAGCGATTTAGGATTGAGATGAGGAAAAACCATTTCACCCAGAGTTGTGAATCTTGGGAATTCTCTGCCACAGAAGGCGGTGGAGGCCAATTCACTGGATGTATTCAAGAGAGAGTTAGATTTAGCTCTTAGGGCTAAAGGAATCAAGGGATATGGGGGAAAAAGCAGGAGCAGGGTACTGATTCTGGTTGATCAGCCATGATCATATTGAATGGTGGTGCTGGCTCAAAGGGTCGAATAGCCTACTCCTGCACCTACTTTCTATGTTTAGTTGATCAACTTGAGCAGTCTATATAACAAAAATTGATGGAACTTTGCATTCCAAAACCTGAATGCCAATGCCAGCTTTTCTAACTCAGCCTAATTTCCTCTGGCTCTTTGTAAAGAGTGAGATGGAAAAGTAATAAGTCCTGCTGGCTGTCACTCCATAATTCAACATCACACGCTTACCTTGACATACAAATATTTTCATTGAGCGCCAGGAGGGATTCACTACTGAAATGTTTCTTGAATGGACATCTTTGGCTGTTCCCTAGCCCACCGCCATACTCTTTATTTCTATTTATTTATTCATTTATTTATCTATTTATTTATTTATTTTCCGGTCAATACAATACAACAGATTGACCATACAGTTGTGAAAGTTAAATAGTGCGAAATCATTGTATCAAAAATAAAACGATATAATCACACATGATATAGTTTCTGACCGAAAAAAAGGTGTAGGCAGAAGCCAAAGCTTATTGTGCCTACCCTTAATACTTAACAAAATATAATTTAAAAAAACCCACAACATCATAAGCCAGAAGCAGATAAACAAAACATAGAAAGAAACACAAATATAGTCAAGAACCATCATTTCTGTCATGTCAGTCATTTCTCAGTGTTGATCACATATTTTGTATCTTTCAAATATAATATTTTTGAACATTTTCTTGAATTTACACATATTACTACACTCTTTTAATTCATTGTTGCAACTATTCCATAAATTGACCCCTTTAACAATCACACATCTATTCTTCACATTTGTCCTTACCCTCTTTTTTTCAAATATATAATTTCCTCTGAGTGGATACCTGCTCTCCCTCACTGAAAACAAACCTTGGATACAGTCAGGAAGTGTTCTTTCTTTTGCTCTAAACATTATTTGCAGAGTATGAATGTCTACTAGGTCCATACATTTTAGGGCATATGATTTAATAAATAATGGGTTATTATGACCAGCCTTATTGACAATTCTTATAGCTCTTTTTTTGCAATATAAAGATTGAATTAGTGCTAGTTTTGTAGGTGGTTCCTTGTACTTCCACACAGTATGTAATACATGGAATAATGAGTGAGCAATATAAAGTAAATAGTGAATACTGCATACTCCTGGATGCCATTTTTGTTCTGGGCGCCTACTGGATATGACAACAAAGTGCTTACATTGATATGTTTTTCGAATTTAGTTTTAATTCCTCAAGCCAGTCTTTTCTAGGATTGGTTTGTTATGTGGTTAGCCACTTTATTTAGTAGGTTTACTATTTAATCATTTTGGAAAACAACACATCTTCCCAGGAATTTTCAGCATCTGTCCAAACGTTTCTTCAGATTCAGCATGTTTTTTCTCAGTGACTCTTTGCTGATTTTTTTTGTACATACTCTTGACTATGTTTGAGTAGATAGAAGCTGTGTTGATGTTGTGGTCTGTATGACTTACACTTTAATTTTAAAGCCAGGCCATTTACAGTTATTGCTGCTGCTAGCATATATGCTGTTGAAGCATTGCTCTTTACAATACTCATTAACTCCAATATTCATCAGCTTCCCATTTGTTACATTTTAGCATCAGTGTTATGCATGTACAGAAAACCTGTTTGGCTGACACTCTTCAAGTTTGCCGTTCTGGATCTAACCTTACACCCAGTGTCTCTGTTTTCCTTTCTTTTTGCAGTTAAATAATTTCTCTATTCTAAATTGGCATGGATGCAAAGGATGATCTACATTGTATTGGTCATAACTTTCCCTGCTAACTTTGCATCATGAGCCAATTTGGTTGCATGATTTAGGCTCGGTAATGAAACTTCCCCCTTTGTTATTACAATTCGATCATCTACAATATTAATACAGTTGGTGCAAAATTCTTTAATGCTTTTTGATGCCATCTCAATGGAAGTAGTTACTTTACATGCATATTAAAAAGTTAAATCTTGTCTATTCAATGACTTAAGTTTGAAATTATTTAATTGTTAAACCTCACAAAAACTAGTCCTGTCGCATTCAGTTCAGGATGTGTCCAAAATCACTATTTAACATGTCCTATAATTCTTTAGCATGTTTTTATAATAACTGATGAACTTATTTGTATTTTGTTTCAAAATTTTTTTTTTTTTACTCTCTCTGAGAGTGCTGATTGAAATGATTCTGTCATGTCATTTAAAACTTAGGTGAGAAGAAACTTTTTCACCCAGAGAGTTGTGAATTTGTGGAATTCTCTGCCACGGAAGGCAGTGGAGGCCAATTCACTGGATGAATTTAAAAGGGAGTTAGATAGAGCTCTAGGGGCTAGTGGAATCAAAGGATATTGGGGAGAAGGCAGGCACAGGTTATTGATTGTGGATGATCACAATGAATGGTGGTGCTGGCTCGAAGGGCCAAATGGCCTCCGCCTGTTTCTATGTTTTCTATGTCCCTATCATTTCAAAATCACTTTTCATCTTGTGTGGTGCCCTGAGTCGATAAATGCATTTGGACCTCTCACTATTATAAGATGGTTTTAATGACAATCATATTCTTGCCTTTTCCCTCACTTTCAATAATGTTATGGATTCTGATGGATGTTCCATTAGTTTTTTAAAAAAGAACTAAAGGACTTGTGCTTAATTAGAAATGTTGAGGCTCCTGATATACAAGATCATGTCCAAACTGCACTTTAACTGCACTTTAACATGATCCGCAAGCATTACCCTTTACTTCTCCAACATTTCGTGCGGCACGGTGGCGCAGCGGTAGAATTACTGCCTAACAGCGAATGCAGCGCCAGAGACTCGGGTTCGATCCTGACTACAGGCGCCGTCTGTACGGAGTTTGTACATTCTCCCCGTGACCTGCGTGGGTTTTCTCCGAGATCTTTGGTTTCCTCCCACACTCCAAAGACGTAGAGGTATGTAGGTTAATTGACTGGGTAAATGTAAAAATGGTCCCTAGTGTGTGTAGGATAGTGTTAATGTGCAGGGATCGCTGGGCGGCGCGGACTCGGTGGGCCGAAGGGCCTGTTTCCGCGCTGTATCTCTAAATCTAAATCTAAAAAATTTCATCTGAACTCAAATAATGCTCGTACCAATGCATAACCTGAAGATACATACCTAGACACTACTCATACACAAAATGCTGGAGTTAACGGGTCAGGCTGCAACTCTGGAAAAAAGGAATAGGTGACGTTTCGAGTATAGACCCTTCTTCTGAAGAAAGGTCTCAACCTGAAATGTCACCTATTCCTTTACTCCGGAGATGCTGCCTGACTCGCGAAGTTACTCCAGCTTTTTGTGTCTATCTTCGGTATAAACCAGCATCTGCAGTTCCTTCCTACATCACTTGTACATTGTTTGTTGGCAACAACTTTGCTGCCACGAACACTTTAATATGTTTCCCTTCTTTAGAGCAACGTCCTTTTGTCTTTGACATTTTCGTCCTGTGAAAAAGATTTTGACTGTCTACCCTATCTGTGCCTGTCATCATTTTATATTCTTCAATCAGGTCTCTCTGCAACCTCTGACACTCTGGCGAAAACAATCTAAGTTTGTTCAACCTTTCCTTATAGATAATACCCTTTAATCCAGGCAACATTCTGGTAAACCTCTTCTGCGCCTTCTTCAAAGTCTCCGTTCCTGCACACAATACTACAAATGTGGCCTAACCAAAGTCATATAAACCTGCAACATGAATCCCTTACTCTTATACTCAATACCCTGACTGATGAGGACAAGCATACCATATGCCACTCTGTTTACTTTTGTTGCCACTTTCAGGGAGCTTGAACGCCAAGATCCCTCTGTACATCAATGCTGTTAAGTGTCTTGTCATTAACTATATTCTTGTTTACAAGAATGATTCTGGAATGAGTAGGTTAACCTATGATGAGGGTTTATAAGCACTGGGCTTGCACCCACTCAAGTTTAGAAGAATGAGGGGGGACCTCATTGAAACATACAGAATAGTGAAAGGCTTAGGTAGAGTTGATGTGGAGATGATGTTTCCACTAGTGGAAGAGTCTAGGACTAGAGGTCATAGCCTCAGAATTAAAGGACGTTCTTTTAGGAAGGAGGTGAGGAGAAATTTCTTTAGTCAGAGGGTGGTGAATCTGTGCAATTCTTTGCCACAGAATGCTATGGAGGCGTTCAGTGGATATTTTTAAGGCAGAGATAGATAGATGATTAATGGCTTAATTCTACTCCTATCACATATGACCTTATGACCTTATATACATTCTCCTTATATTTGACGTCCTAATGTGCAATATCTCACACTTATTTGGATTAAACCATCTTCATTTCTCCGCTATTTCTGTAGCTGATCTATATCCTGCTGTCTACTTTGACAAGCTTCTTGAGCAATTTTGGCGTTGTTTTGACAAACTTACAACCAACCCATCTACGTTTACAACAACGTCATTTATATATATCAGAAACAGAGGTCCCAGCAGAGATCCCTATGGAACTCCACTGCTCACAGACCTCCAGCCAGAATAAAACCCTTCCACCACAACCCTTTGTTTTCCATGAGTAAGCCAATTCTGAATCCAAATGACCATGTAATCCTGGATCCCAAGCATCTTAATCTTCAGGATCAACCTCCTGTGAGGGACTTTATAAAATGCCTGACTAAAATCCATGCAGACAACATCTACTGCCATTGATCACTTTCGTCTCCTCCTCAAAAATACTCAGTTACATTTGTAAGACATGAGCTGCTACATAGCCATGTTACTGTCCCTAATTAGCCCATTCTCCTGTTGCCATACTGGATGCCTCTATGTAGTTCTATGGTGCTGCAAGTATTCTGGACAGCTCCAATAATTGATTATTTGCAATTTACCATGATTAGGGGCTGCTAGCATTTTACTGATAACAAAATCATGTTTAACCAGTGAAGATGGTTATTAATGTGCTGCAGCACATCTGAACAGTTTTTAGTTTTGGAGATACAGTTTGGAAACAGCCCAGCTAGTCCACGCTGACCACCGATCACCCGTTCACACTAGTTCGATGTTACCCCACTTTTGCATCCACTCCATATACACACTTGGAGCAACTTTCTATAGAGTCCAATTAACCTACAAACCTGGATGGCTTTGCGATGTGGGAAGAAACAGAATCACCCGGATGAAACCCACACAGTCACAGGGAGAACATGCAAACTCCACACAGATAGCACCCGAGGCCAGATTCAGTCCTGTGTCTCTGGCGCTGTGAGGCAGCAGTTCTACCAGCTGTGCTGCCGGTGCCGCTGTTGTTCATTGCAAATCCAATGAGAAACCGTAGTACTACCCTGTGGCGTACTCTTGAGAGGGCTTGCTGGATACTCTGGGAAATGGCAGTGGCATGGTCAGGAAGAAGGACATGGAGAGGAAGCTGCAAATGGCAGTGGCATATTATACAAGCTGGTTAATGCTGATAAAGAAGGGCAGTGTTTCAAATGGCAGCAACCTACAGTGTTTGCAAAGCATCTACAGGTCTTCAACAACTTTTGGTGGACTACAAGCATCTTTTCACCAAGTCATACAGTGAACTTGTTGAGGATAAGACCAAATCTACCTTCATCCAGGAGCCAAGTCCACCTATTGTTAGCCAAAGTCCTTTTGTCCTTAAGCTGCACATGGAGGAGGAACTGTTCAAATGTGATGCGGTTATGAAGATCTGCACAGAGATCAGTCAGCACTATTTGTGTGTTTCCCAGGGCAGACAAGCTGTGTGATTATGTAACTTACCCTGAATATAGTTGTGATGATGAATAGTATCTGCCCAAGTTTACAGGGTATATTTTCAGAATCAGTGGGCTACTGGTGTTGAATTTAGTTTATTGTCAAGTGTATCGAGGTAGTGTGAAAAGCTTTTGTTGCGTGCTAACCAGTCAGCGGAAAGACAACACCTGATTACAAATGAGCCGTCCACTTCTGTGTCTAGCACACACAAAGTCACTTGGTTTGGGTGACATCTTGGATACTTCTAACCAAAGTGGTTAAGCCAGTCCCCAAAGTCTTTCATTCATTAATGGATAAAATTGTTGCAATGGATTCAGAGGTGTCTGTGCAATCCTAATTGACAAGAAGCCAGACCAGGAACACTGAAAGGTCCTGGAGGAGGTATTCAACAGGTTAAAAAATGCATGGCTGACTTGGAATCAAATGAGAGAATTTGTTTATGTGGCATTCAGAATTGACAACTTCAGACATGTTATGATACATTACTGTATTAACCATTGCTGTTATTGGAAGCTGACTGCTTTAAAATAAAGATATTTTATTGGTGGGGGTTTTTTTCTGTTACCTGCCTACGTAAGCAGCAATACCAAATAAGTCATAGACATTAATCTGTCTGTATAAAACATTTAGCTGAGGTTAGGTCTGGAAGTGGGCAACAATGAAATCCCACAGCATCATTACAAGCAGAATAATTCTGCTAGGTATTCTACTAGACATTAATCTTTCTGCCATCATTATAAAACAGATTATCCGGCCATTTTCTCATTGCTATTTGTAAATTCTTGCTGTCCACAAATTAAATTCCGTTTCCCACATTATCACAATAGCAAAGCAACAGATGATTTCATTGGCCACTGATAAGATTATAAAGTCAAGGTACTTAATGGAATAGCCAAGCAGCCTAATTTCAAAATCAGAACACGAAACAATGTAAATATAAAATCGGAAAATTAATAGGATAAATCTAGATATTTAAAATAATAAATGTAAAAAGAAAAAGAATAAGGAAAATTGTGTTCAAATTTCTCAAAGGACTATACAGCTCAACATTCCCTCTGTGGATGCCAATTGACCTGCTCACACTGTCAGTGATTCCAGTGTTACAAATGCTTATCAAGGAGATGTATCTGGATGATTGAAGCTTGCATTTTAATAACCCCGTGCAAAGGAATACTGAGAGAAGAAAGGATCAACAATTTTCAGAAGCAATGATGGTGAAACGACTACCATTTGCGGTCATAATGCTGTGAACATTATTTCAACTAGATTATTTCAAATGCCTGTGCAGTTTAATGGGAAAAACCCCAAGTTTATACAGCAAGGAACACAGAATAGTACAGCTCAGGATCAGGCCCATCATGTCTGTTTTGACCATTATGCCAGGATAAATTAATCTCCTCTTCCTGCATGCGATCCATATCCCTCCAATGCCTCCATATCCATGCACCTGTCTAAAAGCCTATTAAATGTCATTATTGTTTCTACTTCCACCAACACCTTTGGCATCACGTTCTATAAACTTTCCCTCTCAGACCTTAAAGCTTGGGTGGCACAGTGGCAAAGCAGTAGAGTTGCTGCCTTACAGCGCCAGAGACAGGGTTCAATCCTGATTATGGGTGCTGTCTGTACGGAGTTTGGGCATTCTACCTGTGACCATATAAGTTTTTTTCTGGGTGATCCAGTTTCCTCGCACACGCCAAAGACGTGTAGGTTTGCAGGTTAATTTGTTTCTGCAAGTTGTCCCTGGAGTGTAAGATAGAACAAGTGGTTGGCATGGACCCAATTTGCATGCTGTTTCTCGAAACTAAATTAAACTAAACATTGCGCTGCAATCTTTGACATTTCTAGGAAAAAGGTTCTGACTGTCTACATAATCTATGCCTCAAAATTTTATGTACTTCAGCAGATCTCCCATCAACCTCCAAAGCTCTAGAGAAAATAATCAAAATTTACCCGACTTCTCCCTTTAGCTTATACCCTCTAATCTAGGCAGCATTCTGGCAAACCTCTTTTTTACCTCATCTACAAAGCTTCCACGTCCTTCTATAACACCATGACATCGAGCAGAATGAGGCAATTCGATCAGGGAACCCAAGGTAAAGGAACCATTAGGAGGTAGCCACCACAATATGATAAGTTTTAATCTGCAATTTGTGTGGGAGAAGGTGATATTGGATATGTTGGTACTGCAGCTGGGCAAAGGGGACTTCAGAGGCATGAGGGAGGAGCTGGCCAAAGTTGACTGGAAAGGGACCCGAGCAGGGATGACAGTGGAAAAGCAATGGCAGGAATTTCCGGGAATAATCTGGAAGATTCATGATCTTTTCATTCCAAAGAGGAAGAAATGTTCCAGAGGGAGAAAGAGGTGACCATGGCTGACAAAGGAAGTCAACGAAGGTATATAACTAAAAGAGAAGGCGTATAACATAGAAAAGGTTAGTGGGAAGCCAGAGGATTGGGAAGCTTTTAAAGAACAACAGAGGGTAATTAAAAAAGCAATATGGTGAGAAAAGATGAAATTCGAACGTAAGCTAGCCAATAATATAAAAGAGGATAGCAAGAATTTCTTCAGTTATATAAAGAGCAAGAAAGAGGCAAGAATGGACATTGAACCACTGGAGAATGATGCAGGAGAAATGATAATGGGGAATAAAGAAATGGCAGAGGAGTTGAACAACCTTTTTGCATCAGTCTTCACATTGAAGACACCAGCAACATGCCTGAAATTCAAGAGACTCAGGAGGTGGAAGTTAGTGGTGGCTATTACTAGGGAGAAAGTGCTTGGGGGGCTGAAGGTGGATAAGTCACGTGGACCAGATGGACTGCATGCTGGGGTTCTGAAGAGGTGGCTTTAGAGATTGGGGAGGTATTGATAGTGATATTTCAGGAATCACTACAGTCAGGAGTGGTCCCAGATGATTGGAAAAAATTCCAATATTACCCTGCTGCACAAAAAGGGAGCAAGGCAGAATAGTGGGAACTATAGGCCGGTTAGTCTGACTTCGGTGGTCGGTTAGATTTTAGAGTCCATTAGAAAGGATGAGGTTACGGACTAATTAGAAGTTCACAATAAAATAGGCCAAAGTCAGCATGGCTTTGTGAAGGGAAGGTCTTGCTTGACAAATTTGCTGAAATTCTTTGAAGAAGTAAATAGCAGGACAGACAAAGGAGAGTCAGTAGATGTTGTTTACTTAGATTTTCAGAAAGCCTTTGATAAGGTGCTTTATGGTTTGGCTGTTTAGGAAAATGAGAGCGCAGATACTAGCATGGATAGCAAGTTGGCTGGAATGCAGAAGACAAAGAGTGGCAACGAAGGGGGCTTCTTCTGGTTGACTGTCAGTGACTAGTTGAGTTCCGCAAGGGTCGGTGCTGGGGCCGCTACTCTTCACGTTGTATATTAATGTTTTGGACAAGGGGATTGAAGGCTTTGTGGCAAAGTTTGCGGATGATACAAAAATAGGTGGAGGGGCAGGTAGTGTAGAGAAAGCAAGGACTCTGCAGAAGGATGTGGATAGGTTGAAAGAGGGGGCAGAGACGTGGCAGGTGGAATGTAGGGTAGCAAAGTGTGGAGTCATGCATTTTGGTAGTAGGAATAAAGGCATAGACTATTTTCTAAATGGGGTGAGAATCCAGAAATCGGAGGTGCAAAGAGACTTGGGAGTGCTGGTGCTAGCATTTATTTTAAGAGGGCTTGTTTATAGTGTTGCAGTGCTACTTTTTTAGGTCCCGGAGCTGTCACTGGTGCCAGAGTGGCCGCTGTTAAAATCCCTGCTAGTTAAAATTCCCCGCTGTTTATTTTGGCTTTTTTTTTACAGAGGTGCCGGAGCAGCACTCCGGTGAGCTCCAGCAGCACTGCACCCCTGCTTGTATTCAAAAACAGGGATGTAATGTTGAGGCTCGATAAGGCGCTGGTAAGTCCGCATTTGGAATATTGTGAGCAATTATGGGCACCATATCTGAGGAAGGATGTGCTGGCTCTTGAGAGGGTCCAGAGGAGGTTTACAAGAAAGCTAATGGAATGTTGGCCTTCATAACAAGAGGATTTCAGTATAGGAGTAAAGAGGTTCTTCTGCAGTTGTATAGGGCCCTGGTAAGACCACATCTGGAGTATTGTGTACAGTTTTGGTCTCCTAATTTGAGGAAGGACATCCTTGTATTTGAGGCAGTGCAGCGTAGGTTCACGAGATTGATCCCTGGGATGGCGGGACTGTCATATGAGGAAAGATTGAAAAGACTAGGCTTGTATTCACTGGAGTTTAGAAGGATGAGAGGGGATCTTATAGAAACATATAAAATTATAAAAGGACTGGACAAGCTAGATGCAGGAAAAATGTTCCCAATGTTGGGCGAGTCCAGAACCAGGGGCCACAGTCTTAGAATAAAGAGGAGGCCATTTAAAACTGAGGTGAGAAAAAACTTTTTCACCCAGAGAGTTGTGAATTTGTGGAATTCTCTGCCACAGAGGGCAGTAGAAGCCAAATCACTGGATGGATTTAAGAGAGAGTTAGATACTCTAGGGGCTATTGGAATCAAGGGATATGGGGAGAAGGCAGGCACGGGTTATTGATTGGGGATGATCAGCCATGATCACAATGAATGGCAGTACTGGCTCAAAGGGCCGAATGGCCTCACCCTGCACTTATTTTCGATGTTTCTATGTTTCTATGTTTAATGATCCCAGGAATTAGTAGGTTAACCTATGATGAGCATTTGTTAGCACTGGGTTTGTATTTGCTGAGTTTAGAAGAATGAGGGGGGATCTCATTGAAACATACACAATAGTGAAAGGCTTGGATAGAGTGGATGTGGAGAGGATGATTTTACTAGTGGGACAGTCTAGGACTTGATGTCATGGCATCAGAATTAAAAGACGTTCTGTTAGGAAGGAGATGAGGAGAAATTTATTTAATCAGAGGGTGTTGAATCTGTGGAATTCTTTGCCCAGAAAGCTGTGGAGGCTAAGTCAGTGGATATTTTTAAGGCAGAGATAGATAGATTCTTGGGTGTCAGAGATTTGGGGAGAAGGCAGGAGAATGGGGTTTGGAGGGAGAGATAGATCAGCCATGATTGAATGATGGAGTAGACTTAATGGGCCAAATGGCCTAATTCTACTCCTATTCCTTATGTCCTTATGACCTTATGGCTGACCGTCCTGGAATAAGGTGACCATCAATGCACACAATACCCGAAATGAAGCCTAACCAAAGTTCTATAAATCTGCACATGACCTCTGACTCTTATACTCAATGCCCTGACTGATGAATGCAAGCACACCATAGGCCTTTGTTTCCACTCTATTCAATTCATCTCCACAGGTTATGGTGCTTCTGCATTTCTCTAAAGGGATTAAGAAATATCTTTTGAATTAATATGAATTTATGTAATTTATATTCAAGTCT
Source organism: Rhinoraja longicauda (assembly GCF_053455715.1). Classification (NCBI taxonomy): domain Eukaryota; kingdom Metazoa; phylum Chordata; class Chondrichthyes; order Rajiformes; family Arhynchobatidae; genus Rhinoraja; species Rhinoraja longicauda. The sequence continues at coordinate 29,150,430 of NC_135959.1, read as the reverse complement.
TGTAGTAAAATACCCTGAGCAGAAAAGTGTTCTAATCTGTGCATGAGGTCTAAGCAAGAACTTAATTATATTTAGACCATAATTATTGCTTAGCGATGTCTCTGACCTAAAGAAAGTAATTTTATGCAAGTGAATTGTAATTCCCTGAGAAATATTTCACAAGTGAGAGATTGTAAAATAAAATTATTTTCTAAATAGGGATTTTTTAAATGCATTCATATTTCAGGATCTGAGTATTGCTGTAAAAGCCAGCATTTATTGCCAATGGAGAGATAAGAGGCTGCAGATGCAGGACAATGGAGCAAAAAACAAAGAGTTGGAGGAACTCAACAGGTACAGCAGCTTCTGTAGGGATAAAGGAATTGGCAATGTGCAAATCAAGACCCTGCATCAGGACTCTGAATGCCCTCTATCTGACTTTGATTTCCCATTTCAGTTTACTCTTGAAGTATGCACCTTGCTAGGGTCAATTCACCAGGCATTTAAGAGTCAACCACAGCGGAGTGTTCAGAGTCAGAATGAGTATGCAAGTTAGATCTCCTCACCTAATGGACATTAATGAACAAGAAACATTTTGTGTTTACCAGTACTACTGATTTGTTTCTTTTTAGTTCCAGGTCTTTAAATGCATTTATATTCCACAGCTACCATGGTGGGATTTGAACTCAGTATTTTGGATTGTGTGTCCAAATTTATTGGATACATACCCCAACAACTTGACCAGTTCACCACTATTGTGTCTCCAAATTGTTGATGTATGCTTCAATCTTTATTCAGTGTTTGTCCCCTGCAACTCTCACCAACTTCTATAGATGCACCATGGAAAGCATTTTATCAGGACGCATGACAGCTTGGTTTGGGAACAGCTCCATCCAGGACTGCAAGAAATTGCAGCAAATTGTGGATGCAGCCTAGGCCATCACACAAGCAAACCTCCCTTCTGTTGACTCCATTTAAACCTCACGCTGCCTCATCAAGGCTAGCAGCATAATTAAGGATGAGTCTCACCCTGTCCACTTCCTCTTCTCCCCTCTCCCATCAGGCAAAAGGTATAGAAGAGTGAAAACGCACACCACCATTTTCAGGGACAGTTTCTTCCCAGCTGTTATGAGGCCCCTAAATCATTCTACCACAACCAGAGAGCTGTGCTGAACTACTATCTACCTCTTTGGTGACTCTTGGACTATCCTTGATTGGACTTTGCTGGCTTTACCTTGCACGAAATGTTATTCCATTATTATGTATCTATTTTCTGTAAATTGCCCGATTGTAATCGTGTATTGCCTTGCTGCTGACTGGTTAGCACGCAACAAAAGCTTTTCGCTGTACCTCAGTACATGTGACAATAAACTAAACTGAAAATAAACTGATAAAAACCATTAAAATGTGTGCTTGATCTTTCCTTTTATGCTGTATGAGAGAATTATTTAATGTGATTGACTGTTCAGTTAGCTTGGAGCTGCTGAGTTCAGGCAGTCCATTGAACTGCAACAGTGTAAAGGGTAGGTTTTTCTCCAAGAGTTTGCTAGACTTTTGTGGGCTGCTTTCTTGCTGGTGAGTAGTTAGCACCATTGCTTCCCAGCTGTTTGCAAATTCCAGGATACAAAGTTCCAAGTTCTTAATATCTTTGAAAAAATATTAGTTTAAGATTAAAGGGGGTTTCAATGCAGCTGGAGAAAAGAGTGAACAGGATCACTTATTCAGATTTACAATGGAAATGGAATAAATTATACAGTGAGACAATCAACTCAGCTGTAAATGAATGGAATAGTTAGACTAGAGGACTCAACCCACTGGCTTTTTCAATAAACCAGTATCTGCGTTGGGACCTGGGTCCCAGAGCGTCCATTAATCCCAAGGTGTAGAAGAATAACATTGAACGAATGGTTAAGTTAGGTGGAGAAGTAGAGCAGAATACGAGAAGGAGGCCTTCTACAGGAGGAAACAATATCTAATTACTTCCTGCCATTCACCTAACATGTACAAGATGATTTGTAGTTAATCCATAGAGAATGAAGTAGTAATGTTCAGATAAATTCCGAAAAAAACTGCAATTAACTTCACAATTATATATCTGCCAAATGTGTTGCTTTATGAAGATTAAGCTTAACCCTACTTCTTTTTCTAGGTATTTGTGTCGATTATGTGGAACAGTAAACAGGCTAATTTCTCCTTACACTTTCTTTGGAAGTTTTCAAACTCTTCAGGTAAGCCTTATTCCAATGATTGTTCATTTCTTTGTGGAGGGTCTTTAATTTGTTTAAGCTTGGCCCAATGAACAATACTATTAAAAATAAACTAAGTAAAAAAAATAATCTGATTCTTTTTATGCATTTAGCAACTGTGGAAAAGGACATTTGGATCTAACAGAAATAGAATGTGTCACATTGCATCATTTTGGAATGAAAGTGTAAGTGAAATTTTCTACTATAACAGTTACAATGGCTGCTTATTCAATATCTGGTCAATACGTTTTCATTAATGCTGTTTTACTAAAGAGAGATTTAAAAAAATCTTTTCATCAAATGCTGATCCAGCAAATCTAAATGTAGTGCGGAAACATTAAAAGTAATATTTTCAGTACAAAACATACTTAAGGTACAATAGGTTTTACAGACATTCCAGCTTAAAGTGACGTATTTGCAAATAAAATAAACCATATCCGTGCTTTGCAGTCAATCCCTTGTCAAACTTTAATAGATCTCATCAATTATTTGTAGCTAGAAGATTGAAGATGCTAATGGCTAAATTCTATTCCTTCACATTATTGCATTAGCTGCCCTAAACGAATGACTGCAATTTATTTTATGCAAAGCAATGACATTGCCCCACTCGCCTTCACTGTTTACAGCAAAGGAAAGCTACTTTTATGTTTTATTTTTACTTAGGAAATTTACAAATTGATTCAAGGATTTAAATGAAACCTTCAGCTGTTTCCGGAGATGCATGGGATACATTTAGGTCCTCCTCTCCGACATTATTTGCTTGCTGTTGATAACAGTTCAGAGCAGCTGGTAGGTGGTTTAAAAATGAGGAACTCCATTTTCTAGTTTTATTTCTAAAGTGACATGTAAACAGGGCATCTGTGCTCACAATAGGAGGGCTCTCTATTCCCAGCAAAACAAAGGAGTAAACCAAGCAATTGCACACATGCTAGCTCGGGATTAATTTAATCTAAATAAACGTTCGGCAATAATTTTACTGAAGCAAGTTTATGCCAATCACATGCCACCAGCCTCTCCCTTTCACCAACCCCCCACCTCCCCCTCCCACCATCAAACCTGCCCCCCCCCCCACCCCCAAAGCCGCTCCACTTCCACGACCCCAGACATTGCACTAGACAGCACAGTGGTATTATGTACACATCAGAAAACACACTGGTAGAGAGCAGTCATGAGGGAAATAGGAAAACAAGTCACATTTGTGCACAGAACAAGCACTCAACAAAAAAAAAATCCTTGACCCCTTGCAAGATGTAGTGAGACGGTACTTGCTAACGCCTAGAAGCACCACAGTGATTAACAACAGCGTCGTGAGTCTGGGTTCTGACCTAAGATCGGATTCCACGGCCCCACAAGCTGGATAAAAACCACAGCAGGTTTTTTTCCCCCCAGAAAAGAAAGGGAGAGTAAAAACAATATTGCATATGTGACAAGATACTAATCCCAGCGTCAGCCTGAAGAAAATAGCCTTGAAGATTATTAGCACAGAAGCATACAAATGGCCAGACTTACTGCGGGTCCCATGGAGCAAAGTTCTTCATGTAGCAGGAGCCTCTCTTTCTCTTATTCCAGCACTGGGGTACTTTAACATTATGACGAAGCAATGGGATCACAGAAATTTGTAGCAAGAAGCTCTTAAATATCTCATTTTCAAATGGGACATCTCCATTCAGAAAGAGAAAAGAAAACATTTTTTTCCTTAAATACATTGCAGAATGAAACCATGCAGATGCATCTGGTTGCAAAAGCACAATCAATATGGAGGGAGCGGTATTTTATGATTGGAGAAGTTGTTGTGTTTTTGGTGGTGAAATTCATTATTTAGTATCTGAACCCTCAGCATTTCAGTATCATTTATTCATAAAGTCCCTTTTTGCCAGGAGGAAATGGATACAGCTGGAGAGAGAGAGAGAGAGAGAGAGAGAGAGAGAGAGAGAGAGAGAGAGAGAGAGAGAGAGAGAGAGAGAGAGAGAGAGAGAGAGAGAGAGAGAGAGAGAGAGAGAGAGAGAGAGAGAGAGAGACGGATTGATGATATTGATCAGGTACCATCTTGAAACAAAGGCGAGGTACTCTATTTTAGTTGACAACGTTGACAACTGTGACAGATTTTTAAAAAAACAAGCAAACGAAGAGGAAGGCAACAGCCTTGAACATCACAGGCTTTAAACAGTGTTTGAAGGGAATATTATGACAACCGCGTCTAGGCAAGCTAGTGCAAAAAATAATCTGAGTCATTAAAAAATGATGCTCTGTTTGGCTTGTGAATATGAGGCTTCAGGGACCAAGGCTGCACTTTCAAAGAGAGAAAATTAGTTTTGTATTAAATTTACATAGCTTTTTTAAATGTCAAAACCCTATTTGTTAAATTGGCTGCTGATTAGCACGGTGTCAGATTAGTACTTTGGGAAGTATAAATTTTAACTCATCATAGGCTGGAGTATTCTATAGTAATTGAAAGCTGAGTCATTGTCAAGTAGCACAGACCATATCTCTAATAGAGTTTTGAAACATTAAACTTTTTTCCTCATCAGTTAAGGAATGTTCTGATGCCAACTAGTCAAAGCAGCTTTCAAATGTTTGAGCTGATTGGTTAATATAAGGCCTGTAATATTGACAGATAATAAAGACTCCAATATAAGATCCCATGAAATTGAACTTTTGCACAAATCATTTAACACATCAAGAACAATCAAGTTTCAGATATTTTGTTATTGCTGGTTTCACTATATTTACCGTAAACTTTGCAATTCCCTTCCAAATTTGAGTTCAATTCACTTCAATGGAACCGTATTTAGAAAGCAGAGTCCAACCTGGTTGCTACAATATTGCAGATTTCCTGCATCCAAACACAAGTACATTTATTCCTGACAATGTCCTAATGTCCGATATCTGCCATACCTCTAGACCTTAATAAAACATAGAACTCAGAATATGTGTTCAGACTGAGAAGAATCATTTTGTTTTCACCCCAAGGGTTTTAAATCTTTAGAATTCCCTACCATAGAAGGCTGTAGATGCTGAATATATACTCAAGAACTGATATCAAAAGAGAAGAATCTGTGGACATGGAGATCAGATGGGAAAGTTCAAAGGGCAATTTTTACAAGATGGAACAGGCTCGAGAGGCCACAAGGCCTACTTCTGCCTCCCTTCCATGTGACCTTACATATTGATATGTTTAGACTAAGTCATGGACCTAAATTTTCCCCATTTTAAAGTAGCCACAGTTTATTTTGCAATGAGTTCAGTTCATCCATTGTCCTTCAAGAGTTAAACACTTTCAGTACTCTCTTCAAATTCGCTACCATTAATCTTTAACTACTTTATTTCCACTGATTGTTTTCCCAAAGCACTTACATACACCATGAGAATTGCAAACAGTATCTTTCCACCAGTTGATCATTTAACAAATGGAAGGTTCAAATTCCCTGCACACAACATAAAGCCTCTTTTACACTCTTTCAGCCCTTTGAACAATAAACTCTACTTCTTTATAAACATTGAACTGCCTTCTCCAAAAGCACAAAGCTGTTGTTCCTGTCAGTATGGGTTGTGTGTGAGTTGTTTGTAACCAATTAAACACTCTATTTTATTATGGACCACGGGTATTGCCAAAGTAACTTTTCTAATAGTTGCCATCATGTTAACGGATAGAGAAAATGGAACATACTCTTTATGACATGACCAAAGATGTCAAAGGATTATTGCAGACAACACGCTGTCCTCCTATTTTAGAGCTGTTTGAAATAACAGTCCCATAATACCTTTCAAAGTTTTCCTTCCAGTCAGGTGGAGCCTAGATGGATGAGCTAATATAGACTAAATGGACATCTTTATCCATAAACACTACATTTGACATCCATAAACATACAGAGAACTTACAGCAGATACTGGCTAAATTACACAACTAGTTAATTCACTGCATGAGTATTATCCCGTCCTATTTCATCAAATGCTTTTATTCTTTATTATTTATTCTTTCCTCCCTCATCCATACCTAATCTCCTATTATATGCACGTGTGTTATTTATCTCAACTATTTTTCTCCTTTAGAAGCAGCCCCTTGGGATCAAAGATGACTTGCTTCCATTTTGGGTTTGTGGATTCTGAAGTAGTTAAAGAGGCCAATGTGCAAAATGCAGACTCTTCCAGATGAGGGAGGAGGTAGTTGATAGAGTGGTGAGTTAGAGGTTTGTGAATTGGCATGCTCCTTGTTTATGTAGGGCTCTCTGTATGATCCTGATGAATAGGTCCCAAACTTCTCAAAGCCATCCTGGATGGTCCTTCTTCATTACAAATTGCTGAAAGTCCAGGCTCTCATTGATAATGGTGATGTTGTACTTTTTCAAGGAAGCTTTCTCCATTCTGAACTGCTTTTTTTCTGTACGCCTGGTGATCCCCTCCCATGTCAGAGCACATAATTAGGTGCATGTTTTAGGAATTGGATGCTGGGCATATGAATAACATGGCCTGCCCAATGGAGAGGACTAGGGTCTTGATGCTGGAATGTTGGCTCAGGAAAAGATGTTGACAATGGTTTGCTTTTCCTTCCAGTGAATTTTGAAGATTTTGTGAAGGTATCCTTTATATATTTAAGGGGTCAAAGTGTTTGGTTATTGCAATGATAAGCTAGTCAAGTTGCTGCCTCACAGTGCCAGAGTCTCAATCCTGATATGGTTGCTATTTGTGTGGAGTTTACACTTTCTCTCGTTGACTGCATAGGTTTTCTCTGGTGCACTGTTTTCCTATTATATCGCAGCATGCACAGATTGGTAAATTATTTGGCCATTGTACATTGCCCCTAAAGTTTATAGGTGATTGGTAGGATTGAGCTGGAGTTGGTAAGAATGTGGGGAGAATAAAAATAGTATTAATTTAGAGGTAGTGTAAATGGGTGGGTGGACTTGGTGGGCTTATTCTTTCTATAACTTTGACTCTATGCTCCCCAAATTATAGTGTGGATTTGGCCATCTAGAGGCAGAGCAGACATGACCTTCACCACTGATAATTCCAAGAGAGGTACAGGGGGCAATTTCAACTGCCACACCTGGCCTTCTTCAACCTCAATGGAAAGATCCATTTTCTAACACATTTCTGAATAACGAATTTCACCTGAATCTTTGGCGCATTAATTTGAGAGTATCTTGCATTTATGATACAGTATGCACATGTATGCTTGCCTTCCTTTGTTGTTGCATTGGGTACGAGTCAGAAGTCATGATGCAGCTTAAGAGAACTTGGGTGAGGCAGTATTTGTAATATAGCATGCAGTTCTGGTCGCCCCTTTACAGAAAGGCTATTGAAGCTTTTGAAAGGGTGCAGAGAAGCTTTACCGGAATGCTGCATTGATTAGAGGGTATTAGCTACAGCGAGAAGTTGGACAGACTTGGATTGTTTTCTATGGAACACCGGTGGTTGATGGGTAACTGAATAGACGTATATAAAATTATGATAGGCATTGATAGGCTAGTCAAACACTTTCTCCCAGGATGGAAATATAAAATGCTAGAGGACAGAGCTTTAAAGAGAGAGGGACATTGTTTAAGGGAAATGTGTGGGGCAAGATTTTTACGCAAAGGGTGTGGTGGTGGAGGCAGATACGATAATGCCATTTAGAACACTTTTAGATAGACACATGTATGAAGGGAGGGACTGGTGTGATTATAGATCATGTACAGGCAGATAAGAGTTTGTTTAGGCATAATGTTCAGCACAGACATTATGGGCCAAGGTCCTGTTCCTGTGCTGAATTTTTAGAATATACAATGGTGTCATGTCCCATACAGAAAACATGTAATGACCCATCACACATCACTCTGTTAAATTACATTTAGATGCACAGAGCATTTCCTAGCTCTTAATTTTTTTTTCTCAGAACTTCAAGAATGTTCACTGTCTTCCTGAAAACATTCTTCATAATTTTAAATATTTTAAGTCTATTTACTGTAGATAATACACAAATGTAACCGTTGGTTCCTGTCAGAACCTCTGAGAAAATTATTCCCAGAATTTGATATAATAAACCTTATATCAATTTGTTTTATTAACTTCTATAAGTAGGCCATGTGAAAAATCAAACCTCATTAAGTTGATTCAACAGAAATCTTAAATCACAATTTTTAATTTTAAAGAATGAAACATTATCAGAAATAATTTTAAAAATCGAACGCTTTTCTTATGGCAATGAATAGTTGTTAACATTTTTTTCCCTCTCATACTGCACTGACGAGGCCATTTAGTCCGCCATAGTTGTGCTGGTTCTCTGAATTATTTGCCCATTTTCATCCCATGTTGATTTTTCTTAGCCAAGAGACCAGTTACTTGGTGACATAAACGTATACTCTAATTGCCATAATGATAGAGGGGAATTGGACGGGAGAGGAATATTCCACTGAACTACTGCTGGTGGTCCGGAAATCATTGTTTGATTGGGTGGTGGATGATGAAACTCATTATATTTACAGTAAAAGTACAAAAACAAACACTAAACATGCTATAACCTGTATGCCTCTGGAAATAGGTGGGCAAGGACAGGATGGACCAACTAGCCTTCTTCTACAATGTAGGATTCCACAATTCAATGATTTCAGTGATTTAGTGATGGAGTTTGCATTATTTCCACAAATACTTTGTGTAAATGGGCTGTTTCGATACCATTACAATAAACAGCATGGAGCAGTTGAATTAATGCACATAGTTGATGTAACATAATTATCAAAGTAATCTTGACTAATTACTACATCTCTGACATGTCACATCGGCTCCTGTACAATGTCAGGCTCAATAACTTCACCCAACCATTTTCTCCATTGAATTTATAAACCAGCTCAGTGGAAGTTAGATGTAAACCACAATCTTTAATTCAATTCAGTGAGATTGAACACATCGGTATTTTTTTGTCTTCTCTATATGAGCTGCTTAACAAATTGGGGTCAATTTTCACTGGATACTGCAGCAGCTCCAGATGGGAGGGATGCTCATGAGACCACAGAAGAGATTTGAGACATTGTCAATGGGCGGACTGAGTGTGGTATTGCATGATTTTGAGGCCTCGTCGGTCTACCCCAGACAATCTGCTCATGGGTTTCACATTGCTTATGGAAAACATGTCCATGTTTATACTGGAATTAGATGGTTGTTGAGATTTCCAGCAGGATCAACAGGGTTTGTGCAGAAGTATGGCTGCAGAAAGCATAGGGAGGAGACCAAGGTTTTCCATTGCTTTGTTAGAGGCGCAAGAGGACAGGTGGAAGTAAATCATTTATAGGAGGCAGAAAGCCCACAATCAATCATTCTGTCTTTAATGGTTTGACATAATCTAGCAAGTAAATGCAAAGTATTTAATTCAGGACATGAATGCAGTGAAAACAGTCAATGACCATACCAGAATGATTAAGATAACAACACGTCTCTTTGACTTTATGAACACCACTATCATTACAGCCTCATCTTACATCCCAACAATAACTTTGTACACAAACTGCTGGAGTAACTAGCGGGTCACTGTGTTGTATTCCCTTCTCTGTACACTTACATATTTACCACATTTTAATTCCTTCCTCCACAGTCCAATAAATTGGAAACAATGTTCTTCAGAAACCAGGTAAGCTGTACAATCTATACAATCCCATTTTTGTAAAGGAAAGTCACTCGCAATTCTATCCTTCTCAAATAAAATGCATTTCATCAAAAACAGAGGTGGTGTCAAGGTCACAACAACTGACAACACCTGCGAATATAACTGGCTAGTTTTTATTCATACCTTGCCTGCTGTAGGAGCCATTTGTGTTTATTAGCTGTCTTGGCATATTATATTATTTTGTATCTTGATGTTTTATTTTTGAACACTTGGAGGTTGTCGTGAGATGAATACATATATGGGCATATATGGACTGGGAGGAGCCAGAATTAGGAGTATAATTGGGAATGCAGAGACGAGATGCATCAGACACGGGGAAGCTGTGGCGGGATACAATTCTTACCAGATCTATGACGGGAGAAGTACAAATCTGTTTGTATCACGACTTCAATAAACAACTAATTAAACTGAAACGTCGTGAGGATCTCTCTGTTATTGTTTGCATCAAGAACTACTCCACTCCTCCGTGTAGGTGGCAAGTGGAGACGACTCGATGGGAAGGATCGAAGTTGTCACTATACCCGCATTTGCCCATATTTCTTTTAATTTACCCTACTTGCATCCCATGGGAAAACTCTAAATGGTTTCACCAAGTATTCCTCTTTCTGCTCTCTGTTTCTACTAAAATTAGATACAATACAATATAATACAATATATCTTTATTGTCATTGTACAGGGGAACAACGAGATTGGGAATGTGACTTCCATATGATGCAATAAATTAATGAGCTAATCCACATAAATTTAGACAACCCAGAGAACCGAAATTAGAAACAGTTTTAAAACAGAATAAAGTGCAAATAGGTCTGTGCTGGGTCGCTGTGCGACGTGACCATCCGACTCAGCAGGACCGGTTCAGAGCAGCTATGGCCCTGGGGATGAAGCTATTCCTGAATCTGGAGGTGCGGGCGTAGAAGGCTTTGTAGCGTCTGCCAGATGGTAGAGGTTCGAATAGACTATTGAAGGGGTGTGAGGAGTCTTTGTGAATGCTGGTGGCTTTCCTGAGGCATCGTGTATTGTAGATGCCCTCCAAGGCTGGTAGCTGTGTTCCGATAATCTTCTGAGCTCTGTAGACTACTCGCTGAAGAGTTCTTCTCTCTGCCTCTGTGCAGCTGAGATACCACACAGGGATGACCATGCATTAGGATGCTCTCTATGATGCAGCGGTAGAAGGTCGTCAGCAGCTGTTGGGGCAGACCAGACTTTTTCAGTGTCCTCAGGTAGAACAGTCGTTGCTGTGCCTTCTTGACCAGCGCAGCGGTGTTAGTGGACCATGTGAGGTCCTCCGAAATGTGAGTGCCCAGAAACTTGAAGCTAGACACTCTCTCCACACTGTCCCCGTTGATAAAGATCGGAGTGTATTCCCCGTTGTGTGACCTTCGGAAGTTGATGATCAGCTCCTTGGTGTTAGAGGTGTTTAAGGACAGGTTGTTATCTGAGCACCAGTCCGCCAGGTTCTGCACCTCCGCTCTATAGTTGGTTTCATCACCGTTGGTGATCAGCCCGATTACCGTTGTGTCGTTTGCAAACTTGACAATGGTGTTGGTGTCGAATGCAGGAACACAGTGGTGTGTGAATAGGGAGTAGAGCATGGGGCTCAAAACACAGCCCTGTGGTGTGCCGGTTCTCGGGGTGATAGTGGAGGACAGGTGCGGGCCCATTCTCACTGCCTGCGGTCGCTCCATCAAGAAGTCCAGGATCCAGTCGCATAACAACGAGCTGAGGCCTAGCTGGTGGAGTTTGGTGATGAGCTTGGTGGGGATGACCGTGTTGAAGGCAGAGCTATAGTCTATGAATAGCATCTTCACGTATGAGCCCTGTCTCTCCAGGTGAGTCAGGACAGTGTGAAGAGCCAGAGAGATGGCGTCCTCTGTGGATCTGTTTGCCCTGTATGCAAATTGAAGCGAGTCCAGCGAGTCCGGGATGCTGGATTTGATGTGTGAGAGGACCAGCCTTTCAAAGCACTTCATGATTATGGGATTAGGGCAACCGGACGGTAATCGTTCAGGTGGGTGATTTTTGTTTTTTTCGGCACCGGCACTATGGTAGCCGACCTCAGGCACTTGGGGACTGTAGCCAGAGATAATGACAGTTAAAGATCCTGGTGAAAACCTCAGCCAGCTGATCAGCACAGTCCCTAAGTACCCTTCCTTGAACTCCATCCGGGCCTGCAGCCTTGTGTGGGTTGACCCTTCGCAGAGCGCGCTGTACTTCCTGTCCCTCGGCCTTGGCTGGAGGGACAGCCAAGGCGGTCCTTGGTTGCCTTGGACCAAGGCAACCAAGGCATGGTGGTGTTGCCAGTTTCGAAGCGGGCAAAGAAGGTGTTAAGGTCGTTGGTTAGTGTGACATCGCTGTGGAGGCAGGCAGGGATGCTCTTGTAGTCAGTGATGTCCCTGACACCCTGCCACATGCTTCTGGTGTCCGTGGTATTGAAGTGGTCTTCCACCCGTTGCCTGTGGGTGTCTTTGACCCTTTTTGTACCTTTGTTCAGGTTTGACCTGGTAACACTGTATGCTGAAGTGTCACCAGATTTAAAGGCATTGTTGCATGCCCTCAACAGATTCTGTACTTCCTTGTTCATCCATGGTTTCCGGTTTGGGAACATCTTTGTTTCCTTGTCCACTGTGACATTCTCCACGCAGCAGTTGATGTAGGAGAGCACAGTGGATGTGTACTCCTCCAAGTCTACCTCTGAACCACAGGTCACCTGTTGTGCAAACAGGTCCCAGTCGATGCGATCAAAGCAGTCCTGGAGTTGTAGGGTGGCATTCTCGGGCCATATTTTGACCATCTTAATTGTAGGTTGCTGTCCATCTCTTTCATTTGAGATGCTGTATGGTATGGAGATATGAAAGGGTCATTTTCCTAAAGACCCTTGCAAGCATGAGTTCAGGCACAGTGCGGTCATGTGGGGGTATTAAGACCAGTGGGCCCGAGCACCACAGGTGATAACTCGCATGAGGGCAGGAGTTGGCAATTGGTCTGCTGCATTGGAATTCAGATGATGCCATCTGAAAATCTCCACTTGTCTGGTGGACTGTTGGATATTATCCAGGTGTACTGAACAAACTGTCATTGGGGGTTTATATACAGCATGTAGACAAGACCATAGCATCATAGTCATGAGAGTTGTTCAGCATGGAAACAGGCCGTTCGGGCCAACTCACCCATGTCGACTAAGTTGCCCAAGTGAGCTAGTCCCACGTGCCTGGCTCATATCCCTCCAAATCTTTCTTAACCATGTCCCTGCCCAAAATGGAGAACTGGAGTAGGGAACGGTGGGAGAAAGGTGGATTGCGGGGGGGGGGAAAGGAACTGTGAGATGGGGGCTGGAGAAATGGAAGGACTGATGTGTGCCCTTTTTAGTATTAGATCAATAACAATAGCAAAGTGTGTTCGCAGTGATAAGAGTAGTATGGTGATCCCTACATGTTACTGATGTCTGCTGGCAGACATTATATGATCGTTTGTTAGATACGATACGATACGATATGATACGATAGAATGACCGACGATGTACATATATCTCAATTGTGGTAGGTATTGTCATTGCATGCACTTCTGTGGACCTGTTCAACATTAGTTTGTGATTGAACATTTAATTTGGAACATGATTAATATATAAACCTTCTGATTCTCGGTCTCAAATAAATTAATTTATGACTTCTTGACGTGAGGGACAGTTTAATAAAGCTGAAAGTCCCTAATAGGTCATAGCAAAGAAGAAAGGTAAAAAAGATATCAAGGCTGGAATGTTTACAGTGAGGTATTCGATGTTGCTGCTTTGCCATATTTTGATGGTGCTTCATTGTTCCATTAGACATCAGTTATAACTGAAAACAGATAACCTATGTAATTGTGATATTGGATCTGGATCTCCAAACATATTCTTTGCCATAGCTTTGGTGGAAGAGCGGCAGGACTTCTATTTAATTTTTTTCTAAACATTTAGGGCAATTTAGCAAATAATTTGGGGCAATTTAGCAAACAGACGTTCAATGTGCTAAACTCTCAATAGTATCACATTCATGCTGGATCCAAATTGGCTACCAAAATAAAGTTCATCATTATTTATGTGCAAATCACAGAACAGCTTAAAAACGTGGATAAGTACACAATTAAAAGGGAATAAAGAAACAACAGCTTTCTGAAAATGGCATCTAGCCATCTGGCTATTTGTAAAACTATGTTGAATGAAATGAAAACCCTGTGCGTTCATAGTAAATACAAATTAATCACAGAAAACTAGACTTGTCTCTTTATGATGGTGTGATATATCTTAACTAGTGTAAAACAACAATCGGAACTGAAAATACACATTTCTTTTAACTTGTTCAAGGGATGTTGACTTCGCAGGCTAGGCCAGCATTTAATTACCCATAAGACACAAAATGCTGAAGAACGGCCTCAACCCGAAATGCCACCCATTCCATCCATCCTGAGATGCTGCCTGTGCACTGAGTTATGCTAGCATCTTGTGTCTTTGGCTTAAACCTGCATCTGCAGTTCCTTCCTAGTTTGTTTCAGGAACAAACAAACAAGAGTTTTAGTATATAGATGATGACAAATTCAATCCTTTTCTTGTCTAATTTTACACTTGTAATCCAATTTATTTTTCTCGATTTCATCACAATTTCATTTTATTTTCTATACCAAGTTTTGTATTGAATTCATTGTTCTGATTTATACCTTCTGTGTTAGACTGTTCTGTTCAATATAATTCTTTAATTGGCTAAGGTTCTTTTAAATATCTTCCTCTGGTCACACAACTCTCAGGCATCTTACTAAGGGTATACCAATGCTTCGGTCTCCTACTTGCACCAACTTGTCTAAATAAAATCAGGTAAAATTCAAAATACACTGATAAATTCAACTACATGAAGATACAATGGACTGCAGATGCTGGAATCCACAACAAAGTGCTGGAAGAATTCACAGGCAACATCTGTGGAGGGAAATGAACAGGTTACATACAGGGTCAGGCTACTGACCTGACAGTTTGTCTGTCCATTTCCCTTTGCAGATGCTGACTGGCCCATTGAGTTCATACAACAGTTATTTTTTAAACTTAAATTCAAATAAAAGAACTAGGCATTGGAATAGTTTATGCAGCTGGGATCAAATGTTTCCCTGGAGGAAATTCAAGAACTGAGGAGCATAGGTAAGAACAAAATCAGGAGTGCAAAAAGTAGGCAAGAGGTAGCTCTGGCAGATAATATTATGGGAAATCCAAAGAGATTTTATAAGTACATTAAGGGAAAAAGGGTGAGCAGAGATAATAGGGCCCCTCAGAAACCAAAGTAGTCATCTCTGTGTGGAACCGCAGGAGATGGGAAAATATCTCAATTAGTATTTCTCCTCTGTCTTTACTGTGGTGGAAGACGTGAAGACTGGGGAACTTCAGACAGTTAATGGAAGTGTCTTGAATACAGTCAGTATTATGGTGACCGTCCTAAGGTGTAAGAAGTTAGACAAATCTTGCTGGCCTAATCCGAGGACGCTGTGGGAAACTAGAGGAGAAATTCCAGGTGCTCCGGCTGAGATATATTGGAAGACTGGAGGGTAGCAACTGTTGCGCCTTTGTTTAAGAAGAGCTGCAAGGAAAATCTTGGGATCTATAGACCAATGAGCCTAACATCTGTGGTAGGCAAGTTACTGGGGAGTATTCTGAGGGATAAGATATACATGCATTTGGATAGACAGTGGCTGATTATGGATAGTCAGCATAGTTTTGTACATGGGCGATCATGTCTCATGATCTGATGGAATTTTCTGAAAATGTAACCAAACAGGTTGATAAGGGAAGAACTGTAGATGTTGTGTATATATGGATTTCAGCAAGGCATTTGATAAGGTTCCGCATGGCAGGCTGCTCTGAAAAATAGGCAATTGGCTTCATGGAAGGAAGCAGATGGTGATGGTGGAAAGTTGTTTATAGGACTGAAGGCCTGTGACTAATGGTGTGCTTCAGTGATCGGTGTTGGGGCCCTTTGCTGTTTGTGATATATATATCAACAATTTGCAATAGCGTGAACAAGGCATGATTAGACAGTTTGCAGATGACACTAAAGTAGTTTGTATTGTAGATAGCGAAGATGGTTCTGAAAAAATTACAGCAGGATCTCGATCAGTTGGGTAAGTGGGCTGAGGAATTTTTAATGGAGTTTAATGCAAATAAGTGCATTTGGGCATGTCAATCCAGGGCAGGACCTGCACAGTGAATAGCAAGGCTTTGGAGAGAGTTGGAGAGCAGTGGGATCTAGGAGTGCAGGTACATAATTGTCGTTAATCCATTCATTCCTGGGATCATTTCCGTAAACCTCCTTTTGACCTTCTCCAATGCCAACATCCTTCCTCAGATACAGTGCCTAAAACTGCTCACAATTCTCTAAACGTGTTCCGACCAGTGCCTTTTAATGCCTCAGCATTCCATTCCTCTTATTATATTCTAGTCCTCGTGAAGTAATTGCTAGCATTGCATCTGGCTTTCTTACTACCGATTCAACTACAAATTAACTTCTTGGGAATTCTGTAGCAGCACTCCCAAGTCCCCTTGCACCTCCGATCTCTGAATTCTCTCCCCATTTGGAAAATAATCTACACCATAAATAGGTATGTAGATTAATTGACTGGGTAAATGTAAAAAATTGTCCCTAGTGTGTGTAGGATAGTGTTAATGTGCGGGGATCGCTGGGCGGCGCGGACTTGGTGGGCCGAAAAGGCCTGTTTCCGCGCTGTATCTGAAATATGAATAAATAAATAAATACACCTTTGTTCCTACTACCAAAATGCACGACTCCACACTTTGCTATGCTGCATTCCATCTGCCACTTTGCCCACTCTACCAACCTGTCCAAATCCTTCTGCAGAGTCACATTTGAGTACTATGTTCCATTTTGATCACCCTGCTATAGGAAAGAGTTAAGCTGGAAAGAGTATAGAGACGATTTACAAAGATGTTACGAGGAATTGAGGGCCTAAGCCTTAGGGAGAGGTAAGGAAATGGTCATAAATCATGCACCTGAAAGCACATGGATAGGAAAGATTTAGGATATGGGCAAAACATGGGCAGGTGAGACTAGCGTAGATGGAGCTATTAGGCAGTATGGGCAAGTTGGGCCGAAGGGCCTGTTCTCATGCTGCATGACTCCATAGATAAATTAATCAACTATATTAATTTCTGGTTAATTATAATCCTGCTATAGTCATTTGCAATGTCACATTGCCTCCATCAATTGTTAAACACAGTTTATTTGCAAATTTAAGAACAACCACACTCCTTTTTTTATTATGCAATTTAATCTTCTTTCAAGAATGTTGCTACTTTGCATTCTTGTTTGTCCTATCTCCTCTCAGACAGCCCACCTATTGGGATCAGTATTGACTCTGTCTCTGAGGCATTACCGCACTTTTTATGGACCCTGATCCACTCCATTAAATTGTTGCCTTATTATTATTAATTCCAGGGTCTCACTGCTGAATCAACTTTGTCTCCATTGAAGTTCAGACAACAATTGTGCACTCCACAGCTGGAATATTGAACTGTTTGACATTTGTGCTGGTAACAGGCTCATTAGCTGCTAGAGAGGCATTAAAGGATCCTTAATACAGCCGTGTTGCACTTTGTTGCTTCTCCCTCACTGAGACTAACAAAACTATTGTCATTTGCAATGTCACATTGCCTAAATCCAACTAATGATGAATTCTGGGGGTATAGCTACAGGGAGAGGTTGGACAGACTTTGATTGTTTCCTCTGGAATGCCGGAGGTTGCAGGGTGACCTAAATAGAAGTACATAAAATTATGAGAGGCATAGATTGGTTAGACGATCGGAATCTTTTTCCCAGGATAGAAAAATCAAATACTAGAGGTCGTAGCTTTAAGGTGAGAGGGGTAAAGTTTTTTTTTTACACAGAGGGTGGTGAGTGCCTGGAATGCACTGCTGGGGGTGATGGTTGAAGCAGATTTGTTAGTGGCATTTAAGAGTTTTGGATAGACCTATGGATATGCAGGGAATTGAGGGATATTGGTTATGTGCAGGTAGGTAAATGATGGTCTTGGCATCGTGTTCAGCACAGACAGTGTGCGCTGCAAGCCCTGTTCTTGTCTTGTTCTTGTACTGTTCTGTGTTCTATAACTGTACTGTCACAGATCATGCACCTTAAAGCAGTGTGATTTTATTGGCAATGGATTATAGTGAGCCAACAAGTTATTTCCCTTTCAGCTGTGTATTTATTGGGGCAGATCTTTTGCTGCCATTACAGTAGTGAATGCCTGGACCACATGAACTATTCTTGTACGGTCAAGGGGTTTGTCTCCCTCTGGCTCACAGCTCATCTGCAGTGCCGGCTCTTCCAGTGTAACCAGCTACCTAAACATACAACCACCACACTCGCCAGCCTAACCTGCTCCCAACACTGGATGCTCGTAAATATTTTTGCCAAACATAATGTTAAAAAAATAATAGTATTAAAATAATTTAAAAGCCTCAGGACATATACACATAGAGAGATAAACTCATACAACATGGAACAGACCCTTCAGCCCTGTAAGTTCTACCTAAAGTGCAACAGTGGATCCAAATGCGTTTCATTCAGGAGTTCCAAAGATTCATGAGAGAAAAAACATATTTGGCCCCTCTCTTAAACTGGTAACTCTACATTTTTAAACATTGATACCTAGTTTGAAATTTTGCAAGAATAAATGTCCACTGTGCACCCACTCTGTCTCAGGGTCCAATATGCTTTGATCAATTTCTCTCTCACTCTTTTAAGCTCAAGTGGATGCAAATCTTTCCTCATCAGGTCACCTACCCATTCCTGATATTAGTCTTGCAAATCTTTTCTGTACTGCTTCCAATAGTGTAGCGTTGTCCTCTAAATTCAGAGATTAGTACTGTATACTACTCTATTTGAGGTCCCACCAATGCTCTATGTAACCTAAGCATAAGCCTCTACTTTTGTATTAAATTCCCCTCTGAATAAGTAATACCATTCTGTAAACTTTCCCATTTACCTACGGAACCTGCATATTAGCCGATTGTGAATTGTGCACAGGACACTCGGAATCATCCAGCATTTCCCTGTGACAAAAAAGAAGTGTTTTTGACAGTCAGCAGGGACTTTGGTTGCTAAAGGCCCTGTTTTCTTACGCTATGCCTCTGTGAATCTATTGCCTATGTTCGCTTATTGGCTGGTAGTTGCCTTCTTTCTATCTCTCTCCCTATTTGAATGAAAGATTTATCTTTGCTAATTTCCAATCTAATGGAAACTTTACCAAATCTAGAAATCTGTGGAAAATTAAAACTAGCAAATGAGTTGTCCCAGTCACTTATTTCAAGACCCAAGGATGAAATACCTCAGAACCTGAAGATCTATGAGCCTGCAGTTCCAACAATTGCTTCTTATCCCCTCTGAGTAATTGGTATTTTCGTATATGTCTCTGACCTTCGAATTAGTAATTTCCAGCCACTTCTTGAATATTTCTTCTATGATGAATGTTGTACTTCGTGTTCCGGTATCTGTTATACCTTTGTTATGACTCTGGACTGACCACAAGTACAAATGTTTAAAGGTTTGAAAGCTGGAGCTTAAATCCAGGCTGTTTATTCCACGGCCACCAGGAACCAGAGTGACCACCAATATCACGTCATTCTCATATATACATGTTACTACGCGGGCAAACAAAGTAGTCCTTGTGATACAACAAAGTAGTCCTTGCAATATCACAACAATGAAGACAGTCGCACGATGCCTATTTAATTCATTTGCTATATCCTTGATTTTCATTGTTAATTTATTAATTCCCTGGACTCACTTTCTGCAAGACCAATGCTTACTTTGTTAATTCTCTCTTTAAAATATACATATCAACTGTTTTAGATTCCTGGACACTTAATTTTCTCTTTCAATCGACTCTTTTACTTATTCTTTGCCGTTTTTATGTTCTGTCCAACCTTTAGATCTGCTGCTATCTTCATGTAATTTTATGCCTGTTTGATGATACCTTTAACTTTTCAATTAAATCGTGAACACCGTCCTCCTCTTGGAATTGTTCCTTTTTGCTGGAATGTAGCAATTCTGTGTGTTCTTAAGATTCCCTTAAATGCATGGTAGTGCATTTTTAATGACTGATCACATAAATCTAATTTGCCACTTATTTTCAGCTTTTGTTCCCTCATAATGTTTAAAACATCGTTCTGGCCCCATTATTCACGCCCTCAAAATGAAAGTAAAATCCAATCAAATTTAAATTGCTACAACCTCAGGGTACCTATACAATGAAATCATTAATTAATTCTAACTCATTGCACAGGTCTAGTGTTACCTGCTCCAATAGTTGGCTCCAGCGAATGCTCTTCTGAAAAATGGTCCCAAAAATATTCCATGAACTGGTTGATGAGGTTTTTCTTTCCCTGTCTGATCTTTCCAGTTTAAATGCTTTTTTAAATCTCCATTAATATTACATAGAATATAGAACACTACAGCAGAGTAATAAGCTCTTTGGCCAACAATGTCGGTGCTGAAAATGATGCTGAAAATGAGAAGTTAAATTAATCTCCTCTGTCAGCACATACACCATATCCCTCCATTCCTGGCATATCCGTATCTATCTAAAGCCCCTTAAATGCCACTATCATATCTGTCTCCACACCACCCCCGGCAATATGCTCCAGGCGCCGACCGCTCTGTGTACAAAACAACTGCACTGCACATCTCTTTTAAACTTTGCCACCCTCACCACAAAGCTATGGCCTCTCGTCTTTGGCATTTCCACCCTGAGAAAAGGCTTCTGAATGTCTACCCTATCTATACCTCCCACAATTTGATATACTTCAATCCACAGTTAGACAGGAATATTCACATATCTTTCTCATCCTCTCATTATTCTGACATTGTTCTTACCCACTCCCTTTATACTGTGTTTACTGTAAGGTGGTTGCACACCACTCCGACAAATTAATGTTTGCCTGCTTCTACAGCCTGGCTCTCTAAACGTATCATATAAACTTTATTCCTCTAAGTACATCACATATTAATTCTGAATTTCCTGTTCCGTCTAATATGCCCACCTTGTTTAAGAGTAAAAAATATAGTGCTTAACTGTCTGAAGAAGAGTCTCGACCCGAAACGTCACCCATTCTTGGTGTGTGTGTAAATTGTCACTAATATGTGTGGGATGTGGGGATTGCTGGTCGGTGTGGACTCGGTGGGCTGTTTACGCACTGCATGTCTAAACTAAACTAAACTAATTCCATAATTATATAGTTGCAGATATAGGCCACACTATATCTCTAATTTAACTAATAATTAAGCATTAACATTGTATTATTATCAAAGAAACTCCAAAAGGTTTATTTTAACATCCCCCATCCCTTTTGCCAAGGATTGTCCCTGAAGGCCCCACGGCTCCTAATGTTGGTTCACTTGCCCTGCAGCCAGCCAGCCTGTTAACTTGGCCTGTTGCCGTTCAGGGAAGACAATAAAACGCTTGTAAGGAGCCCCTGCCATTAATTTCAAGTCTCTTGCCTTGTTGGCTTTTTCTCTGTACTCCCCTGCACCTCCTGTGCCTCACTGTAAATATTGAAGCCTCTGTGTTCACTTTCCACAGATGCCCCGAGATCAGCTGAGCGTTTTCATCACCCTCTATTTAAATTTGGATATAAGGATCAACAGAGAGCTGAAAGTAGTTTTAATGAGTACCTTTCATTGAAGTAACTTGTACATTTTGTACATCAAATGCTTGAACTATTTGATGTCCTTGCTGCTGTAGTGAAGGTGAGGCAAAAGTTTCCCCCATCACTAGGCACTGCTGTTTTAATTCACTCTTCAGTTGTTCTGGTCAATATCACCGAAACAACAGGTGGTTTGGCCACTATTCTACATTCTGGCCAAGCATTACTTTGATCCTGTGCTTCCTTCTTTACAGTAGCGCTCACACATTGAATGCATTTTAGTTTTAGTTTAGTTCAGGTTAGAGATACAGCATGGAAACAGACCTTTCAGCCCACTGAGTCCGTGCCGACCAACAATCACCTTTACACTAGTTCTATCCTAAACACTAGGGTCAATTTACAGAAGCCAATTGTCCGACAAACATGAATGTTTTTGGAATGTTGGAGTAAACCAGAGGTCTCAGAGAAGACCTATGTGGTCACAGGGAGAAGATACAAACTCCACATAGACTCTGCCCGTAGTTAGGATCAAAACTAGCTCTCTGGCGCTGTGAGGCAGAAACTCTACCACTGCACCATTGTGCCACATTTTATTCAATATTAGCAAATAGGAGGATTAGGTCATTTAACTCTTTATGATGTTCATTGGTCACACTAACATATTTCTGGCTTCTCTCTGTACTGTCGATGTCTTTAGTGTCAATAAATCTACCATTCAACGATGACCTTTAGACTTCTCTTACTAAATTACACCAGTTCACTACCATCTGTAAATATTAAGAGATTTATTGCATCATGAAATGAAAGGTGCCCTATAACTGTAGGTAGGTCTGTCTTGATTCACTCCCATTGCTGATAGTTCCATTACTTCCTGCTCAAGAGGTTTTTAATTTTACTGGGACTTCGAACCTTGCTCTGTGGAATCGGCCTTTAAAATTCTTCTTAAGACATACCAGAGGTGCCAATCATTTAAAGTTTGAAACATTAAAAGAACAAGGAAGCTGTTTATTTAATTATTTTACAATAGTTTAATGTTTTTATTGATATATATGTAAACAGTGTTTTAGTTAACTATTTTAAAATTGTTAAAACTAATTACAAAAACATAATTTTTATTACATGTAATAATTTTTGAAAGCCAATGAATTTCAGAGACATGTCAGAACTGTACAAACATCTCAAAGGCTTTAATGTGAGGTGAAGGTTTGTTGTCCAATATTGTACCAATTATTGAGGTAAAGGTTTGTTGTCCAATATTGTACCAATATTGTATCAATATGGTACCAATTCGCTGTAAGGCAACAACTTTACCGCTGCGCCACCTGCCGGAGGCACAGTGACACAGCGGTAGAGTTGCTGCCTTATAGCGAATGCAGCGCCGGAGACCCGGATTCGATCCCGACTACGGCTGCTGTCTGTACGGAGTCTGTACATTCTCCCCGTGACCTGCGTGGGTTTTCTCCGAGTTCGTCGGTTTCCTCCCACACTCGAAAGACATACAGGTTTATAGGTTAATTGCCTTGGTAAATGGAAAAACGTTGTCCCTAGCGGGTGTGGGATAGTGTTAATATGCGGGGATCGCTTGTCAGCACGGACCCGGTGGGCCAAAGGGCCTGTTTCCGCGCTGTATCTCTAAAACTAAAGGCCGTCAAGGTATACAGCAGCATCAGGATTATGCCTTCTGAGACTACCCACCACTGTACCCTCACCGTGCCTTGCTGCTTGACGGAGGGTCATAGAACATAGTGCAGTACCGCACAGGAATGGGCTGCCTGCCCCATTGTATCTGTCACAATCATGATGCCAATCTAAACTAATTCCATTTGCCTGCACATGGCCTTGATCCTTCCGGCCACTAAAAAGTGTCTGTCCAAATGCCTCTTGAATGTTGTTATTTTATCTGTTTCTACCACCCCTGCTGGCAGCATGTGCCAAGCACCTACCACTTTACCAAAAATCTTGCCTTATAAATCTGCTTTAAACACTCCTCCGCTCACCTTGTCACATACTTCCCGTAGTATGGCTGACAAACAGCAAACAATACTCCATATGTGGTCTAACTAAAGTTCTATAGGGCTGCAATATGTCTACCCATTGCCCAATATATCATTGCCCAGACTGATGAAGACAAGCATGCCATATACCTTCTTCTTCACCTTATCCACGTGCGTTGCTATTTTCAGAGATCTATGAAATTGCATTCAAAATCCATCTGTATATCAATGCTCCTAAGGGTGTTTCTACTTGCTTTCCTCTTGCATTTGACCTCCCAAAATGCATCACCTTAAACTTACCCAAATCAAACTCCATCTGTCATTTCTCCACCTAAATTTCCAGCTGATCTATATCCTGCTGTATCCTTTGACAACCTTCCTTGCTATCCACAACTCCTCTCCACCAATTTTTGTGTCATCTGCCTCATCAGGCTACCTGTGTTTTCATCCAAATCATTAACAAATATTACAAACAACATAAATCTCAGCACTGCTCCTTGTGAAACACCACTGTCGCACAACTCCAATCAGAAAAACACATAGAAACATAGAAACATATAAAAAATAGATGCAGGCGTGGGCCATTTGGCTCTTCGAGCCAGCACCACCATTCAATATGATCATGGCTTATCATCTAAAATCAGTACCCCATTCCTGCTTGTTCCCTATATCCCTTGATTCCTTTAGCCCCAAGAGTTAAATCTAACTCCCTCTTGAAAACATCCAGTGAATTGCCTTCACTGCCTTCTGTGGCAGAGAATTCCACAGATTCACAACTCTCTGGGTGTAACATTTTTTCCTCATCTCAATCCTAAACGGCCTATCACTTATTCTTAAACTGTGACCCTTGGCTCTGGACTCCCCCAACATCAGGAACATTTTTCCTGCATACACCCTGTCCAATCCTTTAAGAATTTTATGTTTCTATAAGGTCTCCTCTCATCCTTCTAACACCCCTCGACCACTATCCTCTGTCTTCTCTGGCCAATCTAATATAGGCTTCCCTCATCTGTCCCAGCTAAGTGCAGGCAAGATGAATCAAGGCCCACTGTTCTGGTGAGCACCAGGAAATCTTCACCCAACATATCTTAGCTATTTAAGGGGTCTTGATAAAAGCTGGTTTTTATGTTGCTTTTATTTTTGATAGGCTCTTGGGTGGTTTGGAGAACCAAGTATGAAAATGGAGTCTTCTTGAAAAATAATTTGGATGCCTTAAGGTACATTATTATTTCTGTAGTAATCAAATGATAAATCGGACTCTTGTGATCTATCAACTGTGGCAACCTACAATACGTCGTTCTCCTGTAATAGATAGCAATCCATTACTGCTGAATACATATTGCAAATTATCTTTTAGCAATTTCATGATATATTTTTACTTTGCCATAAGCTTCATTAGATACTGACCAATAATCGGTTAGTATTACACATTAGGTAGATGGCTAAATGAAAAAAATGACAATATTATTTCAAATTAAGTATTTAATCCATAATTTGTTGCAAAATGATATTTAATAATTATCTAAATGAGAATACATTGCATTAAACCATTATCAATTATATTTGCGTAAGGAAGTTTTCAAATCCACTTTAGCTTAAAAACACTTTAATTACGTCTTTCATGTATCTTATTTACATTTTTGAAATGTTCCTCCTTTCCTGACGGCACTGATTGCTAGCTAATGTGGGGATTAAAGGTACAAGCCACCATTATTATATGTATAAAACTGCAGTTGGGCTGCATGGGTTCCATGTGCTTAAAATGGATGCCAAAGCATCCCATTTGGCAGCAAGTGTCATAAAGTCATAGAGTGATATAGCGTGGAAACAGGCCCTTCGGCCCAACTTGCCCACACCGGCCAACATGTCCCAGTTACACTAGTCCCACCTGCCTGCGTTTGGCCCATATCCCTCCAAACCTATCCTAGCCATGTACCTGTCTAACTGTTTCTTAAATGTTGGGATAGTACCAGCCTCAACTACCTCCTCTGGCAGCTTGTTCCGTACACCCACCCCCATTTGTGTGCTTGCCGTAATCAGACAATGCACTGAGTATAAGAGTTGGGATGTCATGTTACATTTGTACAAGACGTTGGTGAGACCGCATGTGGAATAATATGTGGAGTCCGGTGACCATATTATAGGTAGGATGGAATTATCCCAGAGAGGGTGCAAAGTAAGTTCATAAGGATGTCGCTGGGGCTGGAGGGCTTGAGTTGTAAGGAAAGCCTGAATGTTAAGCATGTTTTTCCTGTTTTCCCTCAAGCGAACATGGCTGAGAGATGACGTTTATAAAATCATAAAGGGCATAGATAAGGTGGGCACAGTCTTTTATCCAGAGTTGGAAAGTCTAAGGCTTTAGGGCTTAAATTTAAGGTGAAAGTGGAAAGTTATAAAGGGGACCTGAAAGGCTAGTTTTTCACACAGTATGTATGGAATGAGCTGCCAGAGTAAGTAGTAGAGGGGAGTACAATTACAATATTGAAAAGACATTTAGACAGGTTAACGGAGAGAGAATGGTTAGAATGAAGTTTATCCATTGCAGGAAGATGGGATTTGCTCAGGAAGGCACTTTGGTTGGCATAGACAAGTTGGGCCAAAGGATCTGTTATCTGTGACACTCTGACTCGACTAAATTGATAGTGTTGTGTGATGGAGACAGAGTTCTGCAGAAAGAGCCCAGGGTGGTTCTTGCCTTGTCCAACCTAAGCTAATTTTGCACAAACTGGTGAGTAATCTTCATATGTGGTAGCATTGGGCCAGCTTCTAAACCGGGACAATGCAATTACTAACTGAGATTCTTGGGAAGTTAGTCGCAGAAAAACATCATGATCATCGATTCAAAGTTCTGATTCTCGACACAATAAAATGCCTGTATTAAGAACTAATTTCAAATTAACTAATTTCAAATAGGTTGTGAAGTATTTTAACCAGGAAATATAGACAAAATCAGCCACAAACAACGCTAAACACTGATACACATGCGATGGGGTGGGGTGGCGAGGGAGGCTGGTCTGTGGCCCGATTAATGGACTGAATATCTCAAAATACCAGGCACTAAAATACACAGCCCCAAATGTTCATCAAAGATTTCTGAACAAGTAACCTTGCTCTGAAGTACTCCTTCCACAATAAACCAACACTTCATGGAAACAAACTGATTGCCAACAGCCTAAGCCATAGACTGGCAATTCAGTGCTCATCAGCAAGTCTACTTTGGTATTTTATAGCCTCTAAGTTTTCAGACCCAGTTGAAACTGACATTATCTTTTGAAAGCAATCCCTGTTGAATATTCTGTGTGACAGTATAACTTGGCTGAGACTGCTTTTAGATATAAAAATAATGATGGTTCACAATTGCTCTGTAAATAAGACAACAGATGTTGTGCTCTGTGGTGGCTGGGGTAAAGGCTCCATGAGAATGCTTTGCCTGTGGCCATGGAGTATGTTCATTGTGCATCTGCTGCTATGAGACAGTTAAAGGCTATGGGCAAAACATGTACAAGGTGGTTCTTGCAGCTTGTGTCATGTTATAACATTAGCATTCTAGACAACATAACTGAGCATGCCATGACATTATAAACACTGCACATCGTATATATTGGCCTTCAGATTGACAATTAAATATTTCCAATTTAAAAACTCTGATGAAATGTTCTAACTGATCAAATAATGAAGACAGTCGCTTTGATCTAATGCAGCTTGTATTGATTTACGGCAGCAAATCCAAAGAGAATCCTGATTTCCTCTTCCTTCCAATTGCTTCAAGCATTCAAACACACATATGTGCCCGAATGCTTCGCAGAGCTCTTCAACCTGATGGGTGTCATCTCCGTTCCTTTCTGGAAGAATTAGAGTGCTGTTTTCAACTGTGTGTTTCCAAAGGCAGAGAAGAATGCATGTGGATAAATGCTTCAAGCTTCAAACCAGACAGTGAGGAATGGATTCCACATCATACAGTGGCTGCGGAAGTTGAAATCAAAGTCAAATGACGACATTTTATTGGAATGCACTGCGTGTGATTGAGGTGGCATTGCCACAGGAGATTCCACTTGAAACTGGATTCAATTTATTAGGTCGGAGAAGTTCCTTATCTCAACACTGCTAAAAATGGTGTTGAGTGGTTGAAAACAGATAACCTAGAATAGAATAATATTGCACTCATTTCCAGATCCCTTTGAGCCCATATGTATCAGTGGCTCCTGACCTTTGTATGGAATTGTTGCAAATATGTAAGCCTTGTTCTGGCACAAATGTAAAAATAACAGACAATGCCAAACATGGAATACTCAAAGGTATCCTTCAGAATGATTTTAAATCTCATTGGTTTGAAGAACAACATCTCTAGATTGCTCACAGAACATCCAACATCCACTGTGGAACAGTGTTATTTAAGTGGCCAACACTCAACCAGTAATCTTTCCCACTGCTGGTCGATGCAGGGTCGGTGGGCCAAAGGGCCTCTTTCCGCGCTGTATCTCCAAATCTAAACTAAAACTTAGTTTACTCATTATAACAAACCATAGGGGTGGGGAGCAGTGTCCGTTATTGGTGGTTGTCTGCTGCAGCTGAATAAGCTATTATCATTGTATGTAGTTGAAACAAAGAACTGCAGATGATGGTTAATATACTAAAGGATAGAAAGTGCTGGAGTAACTCAGCGGGTCAGGCAACATCTCTGGAGAACACGGATAGGTGACATTGGGACCCTTCTTCAGACTGATTCAGCCTGCTGAGTTACTCCAGCACCCCTTGTTGCTTCATCTCAAAACTAGCACCGATGCCGCTGGTCGGCACCAGTGAGCTTCTCCCCATCAGCCACCCTACCTTCCGGCTGACTTGGCCCATGCCATAGCCCCCGGCCGTCAGCTCCCCCCTGAGTCCACTGTCAACAAGATGCATCTGGCCACTGCAGAGCCCTATACTCTTTCACCAGCTACTGCCCCCCCCCCCCACCTCACCACACCTCCTTGCTGGCCTTCGGGCCACCCACCCCCCTCCTACTCCTTCAATTGAATTTGTATTAAGAGGGGCGGCACGGTAGCGCAGCGGTAGAGTTGCTGCTTTACAGCGAATGCAGCGCCGGAGACTCAGGTTCGATCCTGACTACGGGTGCTGTACTGTACAGAGTTTGTATGTTCTCCCTGTGACCTGCGTGGGTTTTCTCCGAGATCTTCGGTTTCCTCCCACACTCCAAAGACGTACAGGTATGTAGGTTAATTGACTGGGTAAATGTAAAAATTGTCCCTAGTGTGTGTAGGATAGCGTTAATAGTGTTAGTGTGCAGGGATCGCTGGGCGGCGCGGACTTGGTGGGCCGAAAAGGCCTGTTTCCGCGCTGTATATATGAAATGAAATGAAAAAAAACCTGATTTCCTGTGCTTTCAAACACAGGCTGACTGACATGTGTGAAGGTGAAACTCATGCTCTCTCTCAGCAACCTTCTCCCCAGGATCATGCCAATGTGCAGCTGCTAATCGGCACCACATCTCACAGTTACTGTTCGCTTCTGCATTAGGCAGGCCACTGGCTCCATGTGCAAAGGGAGAACATTTTATCCACTTGTCCTTCAGCCCATTGAAGAAGTATCCAAGAGTGAGTTAGATATAGCTCTTAGGGCTAACGGAATCAAGGGATATGGGAAGAAAGCAGGAACACGGTACTGATTTGGGATGATCTGCCATGATCAGATTGAATGGCAGTGCTGGCTCGAAGAGCCAAATGGCCTGCTCCTGCACCTATTTTCTATGTTTCTAGGAATGCAGATTGAACCCAAGATTTGCTAGCATTACAGACCTTCCAAAGGTTTTTTAGCTTCAGTTATGTCTGGATCCCAGCTGCATGCCAATAATTTTAAGCAATTGCTCGTTGATATGACAAGATGATAGTGTTATGATCTCACTACAGTAATTCTCCATATGTTGAATACTCAATGTTTATTGGGCTATTTGAGAGAGTCTCTGAGTAGAGATGCAACATTTCCATTAACGTCCAGGAATATCTCACAGAATATCATGACAAATTGGGCTTCGCTTTCACATGTATACAGATTTAACTTTTTCCTGCCCACTGTCAAGGGTTTAAAATTACATCTTTGAACTTTGTGGCAGGTTGGGATATTTTACCATTCCGAAGGTAGTAAGTAAATTCATCTTATTTTTGTTTACTGACAAAATGTTAGAACCAAGCTGTGACATATTAACCAGTGCTTGAGAGGGATCCATTTCAAGTTTATTAAAGTGGTCCTCGTGCGTCTTTGGAGGAAAGTGTTAGTGTGGGACTAATGTAAAAAAACAACAAAATGCTGGTCCCGCTGCTGTAATGATTGAGTGGAAGAAAAGCAAAGGCTGATCAATGAAGACAACATTGCAATGGGCCAGGATGATTATGGGTAAAAGGGTGAGACATTTGAGGATTTTAAGTCTGAAAAATATGTTATATAATGCAGTATTTATAAGACGATGGACAGTGCTAAAAAATGTCAGAGATTAGATTGTGCAAGCAAAGCTGAAAAGCAATGACTGATGAGACTGCTCTTTCGGTTTAATAACTGGAAGATTATGATTTGATGTGTCGCTGCCACAATGTGATGCCATTGTGAACTTCACCAGATGCCAACATACTTCTCAAAACAGTTATCTCATGTATTTTTAATTAATCCTGCAATGTGTATTTATACTCAAACACACCGCGACTGATGAATGGAACAGTTTTCCATCTGTGGTGGATAAGCTTTCCCACACTATTTACAGAATGGATTAAAAACAACATTTGGAAGATGCTCAACTTCATCCTCATGGAATTGCTTCCTGTAGTCTCAGTGATTTTTAAAAACAATGTTTCTAATTAATTTTACTTGCCCTTTGTATAAAGGTCATCAAAATGGCACCAAAAGCCCTGAATTTGAGGTCAATAGTGACCTTGATGAGAATCCAAATTTTGGTCCATATGGTCAAATCTCTAAACCTCATGTAAAACATAACCTTATGGTGAGGGTGAAAGTGGTACTGGGCAAGAAATCCCATGTACTTGTATGTATGTGGTTATAAAGTACAAGGGGATCAATGAGTACATGATGACAGAATGGGAAAGTGGGATTGAGACCAAAATGGGATCACCTATAATCTTATTCAATGGTGTTGCGAGCACAAAGGATCAATTGGCCTACACCTGCTTCTATTGCTTTTTTTTTTAATGTTATCCTTGTTCAGGCTAATATTTTTGGTTCTGCCAACATTATAAAAGCAGTCTATCTTGTTATCACCCTTCCTGGGAGCTTGCTGTGTGTAAACTGGCTGCATTGCAAAATAATTCACATTTCAAAATGTACTTCATTGGCCACAGAGCATTTTCAGATGACTTGAGGTTCCGAAAGTCAGGATACAAATGCATATCTTCCTTTCCTTTTCCGTGTTTCCAGATTTGCTCCAGGGAAATAAATTGAACCTACTTGAATTTATTCACTTTAAGATCACATTAAAATATTGGAGTAAATGGCACATGCAAATCTGCAGGGTGCAGGGGAAGACCCTTACCCATCGAGAAAAAGTGGGTGCCTGCATCCCCAATGATGCTTTTGGGTACTCAACTCAAACCCGAAGAGAAGTAAATCTAGTGCAACTTGCCTCCTGAATGGTCTCATCAAGCACCTCTGATTTGCCCTCTGTTATCCCTCCACCTCAAAAATACTTGGTAGTCATAGTAACATACACGACTGCATGGTAATTTCTTACCTGGTAACTCTTCCACCTCCAACCAATAGAGCCAACTTTCACACCAGAAGGGGTGATGTGATGGATAGTTTCTCTGAGTTACTGCTCAATGGGTAACCCACTGGTCATAAGTCACATTTTACTCCAGAGATATAAGCAACATAATCATAAGTGATGCTCCAGTGCAATACCGGGAGACTGCTACATTGTTGGATCTGATATCCGGTAGGAGGGATATTATTCCAGAGACCCATCAGATTGGGAGATTGGAGAAAATCCTTTGGATCCTTTGACTATCTTTTGAGAAATAACTGGGGAAAGATCACTGGTGTTCTGGCTAATACCATGTGTATAGTTTGATTGGACTCGAATATAACATGTTTTTCCTGGATAGCATGCAAAATAAAGTATTTCACTGTAGCTTGGTGTATGGGACAATAATAAAATAATACCAATAATACTTATCTCTCAGTTCAATTGTTCCAAACCTTTTTAATTAAATCCCCACTCTGATAATGTATTGTCATCAGGTATTGATGGGGCAGATACATCTCTGGTTGTGTAATCTGTTTTAAAAACATTATACAAAGTGTTAAATAAAGATCATAATGTATGCAAAGGATCATAATGTATGCAAAGGATGAAAAACGTACTTGAGCTATAACCTATTCCGTTTCATTGAACATAAAATAATATTTTACAATATTTACACGAGTTACAATCCACATCTGTAGAATTTGAACAAAAAATCAAATAAAATCTGAAATGCCAGAAATTTGAAACAAAAGGTGAAAATACAAGAAACACTCAGAAGGTCAGGCTGTGTCTGTGGAGAGAGAAGCAGTGTTATTTTTTTTTAATCCTCAAAACTAGGAATGTACTTTCTGTTTTCATTGCATATCTTTAATCTTTTAGGCCAGCATATTTGCTCCACAAGCCAGACAATCTCTGTGCTATTCCAATGGCCATACTTACTGCTTGGTGTGAACATTTGGGAAGGCATATGGCCATCCTGCAACAGAAAGCAGCAACTTGGTCTCAGGAGGTGGAGCCCAAGGCTCAGTCCAGCTATCAAAAATATGATTAAGGTACATGATGGTGGTCACCATGGACTCAATAAGTCACAGGAACTGTTTGTGGAAGCTATCTCTGGCATCATACTGAAGGGATGGATGTGAACTGCATCTAGACCCAAATTGAAAATATTTACTTTCCTCTCCTGGATTCAGTATTGATTCCAAATGCAAAGTGGAAGTTCAGTACATTAACAACTTGATGCTAGCTTGATCCTACCTCTGGGTTATCCCTACCATGTAGGGATTTGGAATGAGGACTAAACCGACCTGCCTATTCCAGAGAAATCTATTCAGATCCAATAATTGGATGGCGTGTTGCAACACATAAAGGTCAATTGCTCATCAAGCAAAGTATTTTCAAGAAATTTTACTTCCAAACCAATTTTGGACTGATAAAACATCTTTGTCACAGAGAAAGCTTAAAACACAGTCAATGAAGTAAGAAAGATTAGGAGTAAATCTAATTTACTCTAATTTACTCCAAAGATAACAGTAGGATTTCCACATTGAGCTATCCAGGTACGATACGATACATAGAAAACAGAAAATAAGTGCAGAAGGAGGCCATTTGGCCCTTCGAGCCAGCACCGCCCTTCATTGTGATCATGGCTGATCATCTACAATCAATAACCTGTGCCTGCCTTCTCCCCATATCCCTTGATTGCACTAGCCCCTGGAGTTCTTTCTAACTCTCTTTTAAATTTATCCAGTGAATTGGCCTCCACTGCCTTCTGTGGCAGAGAATTCCACAAATTCACAACTCTCTGGGTGAAAATGTTTCTTCTCACCTCAGTTTTAAATGGCCTCCCCTTTATTCTTAGAATGTGGCCCCTGGTTCTGGACTCCCCCAACATTGGGATCATTTTTCCTGCATCTAGCTTGTCCAGTCCTTTTATAATTTACACATCTCTATGAGATCCCCTCTCATCCTTCTAAACTTCAGTGAATACAAGCCCAGTCTTTTCAATCTTTCCTCATATGACAGTCCCTCCATCCCAGGGATTAACCTTGTGAAACTACACTGCACTGCCTCAATAGCAAAGAAGTCCTTCCTCAAATTAGGAGACCAAAACTGCACACAATATTCCAGATGTGGTCTCACCAGGGCCCTGAACAACAGCAGAAGGACTTCTTTGCTCCGGTACTCAAATCCTCTCGTTGTGAAGGCCAACATGCCATTAGCTTTCTTCACTGCCTGCTGTACCTGCACGCTTACTTTCAGTGACTGTGTACAAAGGCACCAAGGTCTTGTTGCACCTCCTCTTTACCTAATCTGATACCATTGAGATAATAATCAGCCTCCTTGTTTTTGCCGCCAAAGTGGATAACCACACATTTATCTACATTATACTGCATCTGCCATGCGTCTGCCCACTCACTCAACCTGTCCAACTCACCCTGCAACCTCCTAACATCCTCTTCGCAGTTCACACTGTCACCCAGCTTTGTGCCATCTGCAAACGTGCTAGTGTTACTTCTAATTCCATCATCCAAATCATTAATATATATTGTAAATAGTTCCTGCCCTCTCCAGCACAAGGAACTGGAAGCAAACCAGAGATAACTACCCTGGAGATCCTGCTTTTCAGCCTTCTTCTGAGCTCTCTAAAGTCACGCTGCAGAATATCTTTCCTCTTCTTCCCGACGTCATTTGTGCCGACATGCACTACCACTTCCGGCAGCTCAACTTCACTCTTGAGGATGGTCTGCACTCAGTCCATGACGTTCTGGATCCTGGCACCAGAGAGACAACACACAATCCTTGAATCCCGCTTGTTGCAGCAGATACCCCTGTCTGTACCTCTCATGATGGAGTCCCCTACTACCACGGCTCTGCCCCACGTCAGTATCTTCGGTTTTGCCTCGCAGACTCATTCGCCGCTCAGACTGGCAGTGTCTTCTGTCCTGACATCTTCCAAGAGGCTGAATCTGTTTTCAAGAGGTTCAACCCCCAGGGTCTCTTGTACTCCAAGCTTCCTTCCCTTCCTCGCCGTCACCCACCTTCTCTCTTCTGGTACCTTCGGTGTAACAATCTCGCTGTAGGTCTTGTCCAGGAACGTTTCGTTTTCTCAGTCGATCCGGAGGCCATCCAGTTGGCTCTCCAGTTCCCCAGCACGGTCCTACAGGAACTGAACCTGGGCACACTTACCACATTTGTAGCAGCCAGAGGCACCAACGGTGTCCCTGACCTCCCACATCCTGCAAACATCACACTGAATCAGCATACTGTCATTTCCTTATAGTGTCGCACCCTCTATAACTTTTGGTGTGGCCTCCTCCCTCAAGACTCACGCGCCAATGACTCGCACTTCCTTCGACAAGGCCGCTCCCCTAGAGCAAGCCTTGTTGATATTAGCTGTTAAATTGACTAATTGATTAATTAGCTAATTTACCAATTTGCTGATTTAATTCCTCAGCCAATCCTCGCACTGAATCATTCACCTGCCGCTCCTCTGACAACCTTGCAGGTATGTGATTGTAGGTTGGTCCTGACCCGTTTTAAAAACACCCGCTCCTATAAAAAAAACTCTGAAAACTCCGCAAGATTATCTCCTCAGGTAATCACCCCCCCTTCAGCTAATTTAATTCCTCAGCCAATCCTTGCACTGAATCATTCACCTGTCGCTCCTCTGCCAACCTTGAAGGTACGATAAGATACCACAATATGATACAATTGAACTTTATTTATCCCAGGAGAAAAATTAATTTGCCAACAGTCATAAAAAAACCCAAAATACATGAAACATGAAACTATGAAAATAAAATGACGAGTGGTAAAGCTTTGGAATGTGCAAAGATTGAGGAGGTGGGGGGTGGGGGGAAGGGGTAATGGAAATATTGAAATTGAAGACAAATGTATGGTGTAATGTTGTTGAATGTGGATAGTTATGACAAAATCAAATCTATTTTATATATTAATGGAATTTGGAAATTATTTTTGAAAGTTTACAACTTTATTGAGGGTGTATTTAAGAACTTTATTCTATTGCGAGGTAAAATATTGTACTGGGAAAGCACTTACTCGATCCGGGACTGAGAATAGACTCGCTCATTCTGGGACTGGGAATTATGATACTCACTCCGGGACTGGAAATGAACTCACACTCATATCCATGTCCTCCAGAGGTGCTCCCTGACCTGTTGAGTGTAGTTTAGTTTATTGTCACGTATACTGAGGTGCAGTGAAAATCTTTTGTTGCTTGCTAAGCAGTCAGCAGAAAGACAACACATGATTACAATTCAATCCATGTACAGTGTATAGATACATGATAGGGGAATAACGTTTAGTGCAAGATAAAGCCAGCAGAGTTCAATCAAGAATAGTCCAAGGATCATCAAAGAGTAGTTCAGCACTGCTCTCTGGTTGTGGTAGGATGATTCAGTTGCCAATGAACTGGCCTCAACTACCTTCTGTGGCAGAGAATTCCACAGATTCACCACTCTCTGTGTGAAAAAAAACGTTCTCATCTCGGTCCTAAAAGACTTCCCCCTTATCCTTAAACTGTGACCCCTTGTTCTGGACTTCCCCAACATCGAGAACAATCTTCCTGCATCTAGCCTGTCCAACCCCTTAAGAATTTTGTACGTTTCTATAAGATCCCCCCTCAATCTTCTAAATTCCAGCGAGTACAAGCCGAGTCTATCCAGTCTTTCTTCATATGAAAGTCCTGCCATCCCAGGAATCAATCTGATGAACCTTCTCTGTACTCCCTCTATGGCAAGAATGTCTTTCCTCAGATTAGGAGACCAAACCTGTACGCAATACTCCAGGTGTGGTCTCACCAATGCCCTGTACAACTGCAGCAGAACCTCCCTGCTCCTATACTCAAATCCCCTCGCTATGAATGCCAACATACCATTCGCTTTCTTCATTGCCTGCTGCACCTGCATGCCTACTTTCAATGACTGGTGTACCACGACACCCAGGTCTCGTTGCATCTCCCCTTTTCCTAATCATTCAATGTTGAGTTCACAGGCAGAGCAAGAGGTCAAATGCATGCTCATATAATGGTCGGGATGGGAGCTGCTTTATGTCCTCGTCGTCCACCCTGGGTAGTTCTACGGAACTGGCTAAATTTGCAGCAAAGCATCAACTATGGTACTCTGAAGCACCAATTGCCACCTTTGATTGTTGTAGTTGACATACGAAAGAAGATATAATCAGTCTGAAGAAGGGACTCGACCCGAAACATCACCCATTCCCTCTCTCCTAGATGCTGCCTGACCTGCTGAGTTACTCCAGCATTTTGTGATACCTTCGATTTGTACCAGCATCTGCAGTTATTTTCCTACGCAAAGAAGATATAATGGTCAATGCATCCCCAACTATTGCGCAAGATTGCACAGGCACAACAATGGGGGCGCACTGCCATAAACATTGCAACTAAGCAGTGATTTTCTATTGACCCGCCAGTAAAGCACATATAATTAGATTCAGGAACTGCTTCTACTCACTGTTACCAGACTATTGAAACGAGTCAGTCCTCTCATAAGCTAAGGGCGTATATCCCCATCTCACAATCTACCTCATAACATAACATAACATAACATAACAACACTTTATTGTCACTCGGCACAACACCGAGCGAAATTTCAGCAGTCACACAAAATACAGCAAAAAGAAAAGAACACAGGACACCCGACCCCAACACAAACATCCATCACAGTGACTCCAAACACCCCCTCACTGTGATGGAGGCAACAAAACTTCCCCTCTCTTCCCCCCGCACCCACGGACAGGCAGCTCGACCCCTACCGAGGCAAACGACACGCACAGCCCCCGCAAGGGGATGGAAGGCCCCCCGGCCGAGCCGCCCCGGGCACCGAAACGTCCCGCGGCCACACCGGGCGATGTTAAGTCCAACGGCCGAGCCGCACCGGGCACTGAAACGTCCCGCGGCCGAACAGCGCTGACGATGTTAAGTCCAGCGGCCAAGCCGCACCGGGCACTGAAACGTCCCGCGGCCACACCGGGCGATGTTAAGTCCAGCGGCCAAGCCGCACCGGGCATTGAAACGTCCCGCGGCCGAGCCGCACCGGGCACTGAAACGTCCCGCGGCCACACCGGGCACTGAAACGTCCCGCGGCCACACCGGGCGATGTTAAGTCCAGCGGCCGAGCCGCACCGGGCACTGAAACGTCCCGCAGCCGAGCCGCACCGGGCACTGAAACGTCCCGCGGCCGAGCTGCGCCGGCAATGTTAAGGCCCGCAGCCGAGCCGCACCGGGCACTGAAACGTCCCGCAGCCGAGCTGCGCCGGCAATGTTAAGGCCCGCAGCCGAGCCGCACCGGGCACTGAAACGTCCCGCAGCCGAGCTGCGCCGGCAATGTTAAGGCCCGCAGCCGAGCCGCACCGGGCACTGAAATGTCCCGCAGCCGAGCTGCGCCGGCAATGTTAAGGCCCGCAGCCGAGCCGCACCGGGCACTGAAACGTCCCGCAGCCGAGCTGCGCCGGCAATGTTAAGGCCCGCAGCCGAGCCGCGCCCCGGGGAAGAGACCTAATAAAATAAAGGTTTCCCCCCGCCCCACCCCCCCACCCCACCCCACACCCCCACCACACACCCGCACCACACATACACAGCCAAAAACAGAAACAAAAACCATCCCAACACCGACACAAACAAAAAAAAAGAAAAAAAGACAACAGACTGCCAGAGAGCCGCAGCCGTTAGGCGCAGCCAACTCCTCCCACAAACTTGGTGCCCTTGCACTTTTTTTATGTGCACTTTCTCAGTAACTGTAATACAATAATGTGGTAACACTTTATCCTGTGCTCTTTGCACTACCTGTCATACTTATGTAATAGCTTGATTGTTCACATGTTCTTGACCTGTCTGAATGGCATGCAAACAAAGTTTTTCACTGTTTCTTGGACACATCACAGTAATAAATTACACCATACAAAATCCCAATTCTCCTGTGACCAAATATCCTTCCCCTACCAAAACCCTCCCCCTCCTCTTTATGACTACATCCTTTTCTGACTTAGACCCTGCTGTAAAATATCAGTTGCATAAATTCAATACTAATAAAATATGAAATAAAACTGATTCGATAAAAATGTGGGCCACTACATTTCATATACCAGTATGAAGACATGTGAATTTAATTCTGGTGTTGATTACCAAAGATGCTTAAATTTTGGGGGCCTTCAATTGACTCAAAAAAGGCACACAATCAAGCTGAGCAGGAATGGAAATCTAACAGTTTTCCTCTTTGTTCCCCTGAATTAATAGCTGACATGCATATTAATAACGATGTGTGCTGTTAAGACAATGCCATTTTTGTTGTCAGATTTGCATACGTACATCTGTCAGCTTCATTGTTTAACCAGTGAACTAAAATCACGTGTAACTTTTCATCCTTTTATGCCAAGATATGTACTTAAAATAGTGCACTGAGACTGTTCAGAGGCTGATAGCATTGTTAATGCAAGACAATATCCTTCCTTTCACACAGCTGAGAATATAACAAATTGCTTGTCCTTGTGAGCCTTTAGGTAAATTGCTCAGGAAGTGGCTGCCTGGAATCCTTGCAGGGGGCTGCAAATGCTTGACACAGACAGCTCCAATAGTCTACATAAAAGAGAGGGGATAACCCAGCTGTGAGATGACCTTTTAAACTCCTAATTCAATTTGTAAAATATTTAATTCACTGTGAAGTATTGCTCCATCACACCCACTTTCTGTTTTGTTTATAACAAAACAGACCTGCATTTGAAGGAGAATATTTTGACAACATTGATGAAAATGCCACCATTAATCATTTATGATCTTATCTCACTTAAGTATGGAGATTGATTGTAATCTTACTCTATTGTAAACCATATATTTGCCAATACTTGAAAAAGTCCAATTAATGGCCTTTTTTATGGAACTAATCCCAAGAAGTTGGGAGATGATCCTAATGACGATTGTGGTGTCAGGCAGTAGTGACCTTTTTTGTTGCTGACCTTTTATACGCATTGGCTAGGTGGGCAGGTGGGCACAAGTGATACTTTGATGCGTATCTCCAATGCCAGTGACCAACCACCCACTGTGGAAGAGACATTGTTTCTTCCATCACCAGCTCCGTCCACAAACCTTACAACATATGACTTTGGTTATAGTATCTTCCTGGGCAAAGGAAGTGATTTGGAAACGTTTAAAATCCTTTTGAACACTTCAATGGGTGAAGACACGATTTCTGATTTGGATGCTCACCCTTGTGGGGTACAGATATGAAAATATAGAGGTACATAAGCTTTTAGGAAATGGCTGACTGAGGGTAACGAGAGAAAGAAAGTCTCACCATATGATGGCCCAACATCTAGTCCGCCATTTGCCTTTTAAAGGATAGATAAAGGGTAGAAAAAATTAGAAGGTCTGTCTGCCTTCTCCGGGAATCAGGATTAAGTTGCTACCTTCTGACAATATGCTGTATTCTGAAAATCCACACTCATTCTAATTTTTTGGATATTTTCTCCCCAAGGTCTGTGGTATTATAATTGAAAAGCAGCAGCAGTAGTAAGATTTTGTTTTTTCCTTTAATAAATTCATTAATATCAATCTGCAGTCACTGTGCATAACTTAAAATTAAACAGCTGTTGGATTATGCTACATTGTTTTCTGAGATTACTTTCTTTGAAAGGTTACACAATTGTTCAGTTATGTACAGTATGGCTGTCACAATGAAAGATGCTGCAACGCTTAATCCTAATGCTGGAGATCACAGTATATGCTGTGCATCCTAATTTAACTCTTTCGGAAGTGGCATCAATATTTATAGTTGATCAAAATGGGTGTTTTTTTCATTTTGCAAAGCCAATGGCACAGCGGTAGAGTTGCTGCCTTACAGTGCTTGCAGCGCTAGAGACCCGTGTTAGATCCCGACTATGAGTGCTGTCTGTACGGAGTTTGTACGTTCTCCCTGTGACCACGTGGGTTTTCTCTGAGATCTTCGGTTTCCTCCCACACTACAAAGACGTACAGATTCGTTGGTTAATTGACTTGGTATAAATGTAAATTGTCCCTGGTGCGTTTAGGTCAGTGTTAATTTGTGGGGGTCGCTGGTCGGTGTAGGACTCAGTGGGCCGAAGGGCCTGTTTCCACACTGTATCTCTAAACTAAACTAAACTAAACTAAACTAAACTAAACTAAACTAAACTAAACTAAACTAAACTAAACTAAACTAAACTAAATAAAACAATTTAAGATTGGTTACCAGGTGGCTTAATCTAGCTGTTTCTGGTGGTTTTGGAATCTGTTTTGATAGCCAATATTAATGAATTATGAATGATATTCCTTTATCTTCTTTTATGCCAGTTTACTTTCAAAGGAAAGAGAATCATTAGATCAGAGAACTTTCCCCTTCACAACACCAAATGAAACACAAGTGAGATGAACTCCATGACTGTTCTTTCTTGTCAGAGTAAAGATCCTGTAACGATCATCAAGAAAATGTGGTCCATGCT
Source organism: Rhinoraja longicauda (assembly GCF_053455715.1). Lineage (NCBI taxonomy): Eukaryota > Metazoa > Chordata > Chondrichthyes > Rajiformes > Arhynchobatidae > Rhinoraja > Rhinoraja longicauda. The sequence goes on along the minus strand of NC_135959.1, from coordinate 29,109,662 downwards.
ACAAAGTTACTAAAAGAGGCACTGTGGGTTGGGGGTATGTTATTGCTTTGAAGTAGTCTTAATGTATTTACATGAAATAAAATATTTTGTGCCTGAACTAGTTCTGTTGATTGATCCAGTTTGTTGCAGGGATTTTTTTATTGCTTAATAAATATTAATTTGTTTTAGACGAAACCATATGATCTGCCTGTTCCTTATTTAGCTTTCAATTTCAAGGAGAACAGAACTCGGAGGAGCAACCCATACTGTTTCAAATATACATACCAATGAATAAAGATTAATTTTTATTGAAAACATGTTTTGTGCAAGGTTTTTGATTAAATAGATTCTTGGCATATCTCAGGATGCTTATTTTTTATTTTATTTTAGGATAAAGTACAAATTGCAATAGTTGCTACTGACAATTTATATTTCATATATATATATATATATATTTATCCTTTTTTTCTTATTTTAAAGCTTCTACTGGCTTGGTCCTTTGGCATAGAGGACAGATACAATTAGTTTGAGAATGCCAAGATTTTGCCGATTGAATGCTTGATAAAACGTAGAGTTTCTGGTCAGAGAGCTAACAGAAAATTAGATTAGGGCATTAGGGGATGGAAGAGGTAGAAGCAGAAAATTATGTCATGCACCATGTTTGGACAGAGCAATAGTCAGCATTTCAGGTCAATGTCCTTTCATTGTTTTGGTGATATTTATAAAACTACACTGAAATTACCTTTTGGTTCATCTTGTCTCTACACTAAATATAAACCAATTGTTTTTTTAGATGAGGTTTTGAATTGAATTCAACATTGCTCTTACACACCTTAATGCAAATTAAGGAACACCTTATTATCTGACAAAGCTTTCTGGACTTTTAACATTAGATTTTAACAATTTCAAGTAACCAACATTTCTGCTTTTGTGTCTTACATTTCCAGTAATTCTCTTCTGATGGTTCAGGTCATTATTCAGACTTTCCTGTTGAAATCTAGGCCAACCTTTTGCAATTCACTCATCCCTTTACTAACAAACTTCATGTTACATAGTTACATTCCTAACACAACTTTCCCTTTATTCCATCCTTTTTTTGTGTCCTATTCGCAAAACTCATTCTTCCGCTGCACCTTAAAACTTGTTTTACCTCTAAATGTCCCCATTGAAACATTATTGACCCAAAATGCTTCTGACTCCTTAAATGCTGACCTGTTGAATATTTCCAGCATGTTTTGCTTTCTGTTGAACTGATGACCAACCTCCATAAGTTTGGGAATAGGAGATTCCATGGCACAATATAAAGGGGCACGGATCAGATGCCTATGTCCTATTTTAAGACATCAATAAAAATAACGACACACCATCCTCTATACGCCAATATTTACCCCATATCTACATATGTACCCCAAATCCCTTAATACTTTAACAGGAAGCCATCAGTCTCAATTTTAGAAAGAACAATTGATGCAGCACAAAATCTTTTATGGGGAATTATGCCATGAGTTCCATTCACCTTGTTGTGCATGGGAGTGCTTTCTATAATTCACTTCTGAAAGGTTGGCTCCGGTATTTGAGTAACATCTTCCAAACCTAGTTTCCACAACTGGTGGAAATACAGTAGCTTGTCTCCATCTATCCCAAACAGTCATCCTTAATATCTGGAAATTCATGATTAAATTACTCCTTAACATTCTTGTGAAGTTCTAAAGCAGAAGTACAGCCATATGTCTATGCCTTGAGACGTTTCATAAATGGGGGAAAAACAAATTGGATTCTGATGCATACTTTGGTGTTTTTGTAGCATAGCAGATTTCAAACTCTATTAATCATTCCTTTAGTGAATTCACATAGAGGAAGATAGACGTCAGCACCCTCCCAGTAGTAATCTGAATTCTGTTTCCCATGATATTTCTTCAGAGGTACATGAAAATTAAATAGAGAAGGAAGCGATCTCCATATATTTTTCCATGATTATTTAGATTAACTAGCAATTAGGTCAAATATTTGTTTTAAGATGACAGAGTTGGGCTCAGGGTCCTATAAATTTTGGTGATTACTGCACATAGTTCAAATTGTTCATATGTGTGCTTTTGTGGATCATGGATTTATGAGCAGATGAAGATGGTCTCAACCCATTGATATACGAGTAAATAATAAAACTGTGATGAGGTTGTTACTTTATAAAATGGGAGATGGTGATGTTAAATTTGTCAGTATTCAAGGGTAGGTATTTCTAATCACACCCAAAGGTAAGTGCTCAATTTTTGTTACTCCTACCAACTTTGATTTCTCAATATCTGGGCAACTCCTGTCCAACTGAGTGTTAACTTTATTGTTAACAATTCGTTTAAGTTATATTTTTTCACTTTGGGTAGACTTTGTGTAAGATAAAGGATACTTGAATAAGGGTGCTTTAAAGGTATTCTTTAGACAGAAGGAACTTCCAAACAAGCAAAATCATATAACTCTGGAGGCTTTGTAACTTACTGTACCTTTTTTGAAAGGAGTCCTCTGCTACCTTTTAAAGAACAGAGAAGTGGTAACACCCCAACCAGGAACAATCAATGGATTCTTCTATTCTACATTATATTACACCTTTCTTAGTTGTGTACATACTTTCTGTTTGAACACATGCTGATCATATTTGCTTATCAAGAGCAGGTGATTATTTTGAAAAGATTTGTGGATATCTTTAAGTAATGAAAGATATGATAAATAAGTTCCTCCTTAAAAAGACAATGAAGTAAATGTGCAAGGTTCCCACTATGTGCTTCTATCAAGTGCCAGAAGAACCAAAAATGAATTGATAATCCACCAGATACCAGTTAGTGGAACTGGTAAGTCACTTAACAGGAGAACATACAACATTCTTTAGTCTGATACTGATAAGCAAAGCATAATACCGACATAAACTGTGAGAAGGTACTGCAGAACAACTGAAAATTGAAAATTGAGAAGTTAAAGTGTTGTACTTAAATGCGTGTAGTATAAAAAATAAAGTGGATGAGCTTGAGGCTCAGTTAGTCATGGGCAAGTATGATGTTGTAGGGATCACTGAGACATGGCTACAAGAGGACCAGGGCTGGGAACTGAATATTCAGGGGTACACAACATATAGAAAAGACAGACAGGTGGGCAGAGGGGGTGGGGTTGCTTTGCTGGTAAGGAATGATATTCATTCCCTTGCAAGGGGTGACATAGAATCAGGAGATGTTGAATCAGTATGGATAGAAATGAGGAATTGTAAGGATAAAAAGACCCTAATGGGAGTTATCTATAGGCCCCCAAACAGTAGGCCATTTAGAACGGAGATGAGGAAAAACTTTTTCAGTCAGAGAGTGGTGAAGGTGTGGAATTCTCTGCCTCAGAAGGCAGTGGAGGCCAGTTCGTTGGATGCTTTCAAGAGAGAGCTGGATAGAGCTCTTAAGGATAGCGGAGTGAGGGGGTATGGGGAGAAGGCAGGAACGGGGTACTGATTGAGAGTGATCAGCCGCATTGAATGGCGGTGCTGGCTCGAAGGGCTGAATGGCCTACTCCTGCACCTATTGTCTATTGTCTATTGTCTATTGAATTCCTCAGATTTACAACTCTCTGACTAAAAAAGTTTTTCCCCGTCTCCGTTCTTTTTTTTTTTTTTTTTTTTTGAAAAGCATATGTACAGATAGAAATAAAAGACAAATTTGTTACAAAGTTCTTACATAGCTTCAATTTTTAAATTTTTAAAGAGAGAAAAAAAATAAAAATAAAGAAGAAAGAAAAAAAAAAACTATAAACTATTGGGAAGAGAGAATAAAAAAAAAGGTATTACTATAAAAATTAAAGGGGGTAGATCCGGGAGACAATAACCACAGTTGTACATCCAACCCTAAACTCAAATTTCAACTTTTAATTTAAAATTTTTATTTTAGTCCTGTGTCAAACCCATTTACTTTTCTAAAAATTCAATAAATGGAGACCATATTTTAAAAAATAAATCAGATTTGTCAATTAAGGCAAATCTTATTTTTCCCAAATGCAGGGTCTCTGTCATTTCCATAATCCACATTTTAATTGTGGGGGTTATTGGTTTTTTCCAAAATTTAAGTATTAATTTTTTCGCAGTTATTAAACTGTAATCAAGAAAATGTACCTGACTTGTTGTAAAGTTTGTAATATGTTCTGATAATCCTAATATAATTAATTTTGGATCCATATCCAATTGCTCCGTTCTAAATGGCCTACCTCTTATTCTTAAACTGTGGCCCCTGGTTCTAGACTCCCCCAACATTGGGAACATGTTTCCTGCCTCTAACGTGTCCAACCCCTTAATAATCTTATATGTTTCGATAAGATCCCCTCTCATCCTTCTAAATTCCAGTGTATACAAGCCTAGCCGCTCCAGTCTTTCAACATATGACAGTCCCGCCATTCCGAGAATTAACCTAGTATAACTTAGAAATAGTTTTGTTTTTCGTAGTAACTGCTTCTCCGTGTGTACACAAAACAATGAGCATCAGATTCACCTCTGGTGAAAATCAGCATTTCATATTCCATTGTAAGTAATCACTGTAGCAATCACTTTATTGAGGGACTTACTAGTTCACCGATTTCTGCATTTCAGAACTAAACCTCGAATATGTTATTCATATGACATCATTGAAACAGGAAAATGCAAATTAAGTTAGTATGATATCTATTTTCTTTTAGGTAAAGCTGAGACAATCAATGAATGAATTTTAGCACTCAGTATAAATCCATTTTAAAAGTTTTTTTTGAAGAATATCAGATGTTATTTTGAAAATTCAATCAAAATAAACTATATTATGGCCTGATCACACTTCCACGGACATATATTTCGATAACTGGCCACAATGATAGTTCAAATTTCCAGCATTCTGACTTCTTCAGATCAATTTACTGTATTGGCAGGAATCCCTACATTCACTGTCAGTAACAAGGTCACATAAGATACTTTGCTCGTTTTTATCCCAAACTGACACCAAGGATAGCTCCCGGGATAATTCAACAAACCTATCCAGTGGATAGATAAGTTTATACTCGATCTCTTTGCATGATTGCTGTAGTGTGGTGGATTAACTCTTTCCCTTCATCTTCTCTTGCTCTCCTTCAATGATTAGGATAAATTGCTCCCAGTTCAGTACCGAGCAGTGGAAGATGCCCATGTGTCAATTCAGTTAACATGGGATGGCTGTTCTACAGTAATTCTCATCTGGACATGATGGAGTAAGCACTTAATCCAATGGCAATGAGGACTAAGACGCGAGGAGAACATGTTCTGCTGCACAGACTGAACACATCCCCCTACAAGAACACGCAGAGGAATGTAATGAAAGCACATACAGTGCCCTCGATAATGTTTTGGATAAAGACCCATCATTTATCTTTTAGGCTCTGTATTCCACAATTTGAGATTTGTAATAGAAAAAAATCACATGTGGTTACAGTGCACATTGTCAGATTTTAATAAAGGCAATTTTTATACATTTTGGTTTCACCATATAGAAATTACAGCAGTGTTTATACATAGTCCCCCATTTCAGGGCACCATAATGTTTAGGACACAGCAATGTCATGTAAATGAAAGTAGTCATGTTTAATATTTTGTTGCATATCCTTTGCATGCAATGATTGCTTGAAGACTGCGATTCATGGGCATCAACAGTTGCTTGGTGTCTTCTCTGGTGATGCTCTGCCAGGTCAGTATTGCAACCATCTTTGCCTTATGCTTGTTTTGGGGGTTAGTCCCCTTCAGTTTTCTCTTCATTACATAAAAGACATGCTCAATTGCATTCAGATCGGGTGATTGACTTGGCCACTCAATAATTGATCATCTTTTTAGCTTTAAAAACTAATTTGTTGCTTTAGCAGTATGTTTGAGATCATTGTCTTGATGTAGAATAAACCGCTGGCCAATGCGTTTTGAGGTATTTGTTTGAACTTGAGCAGATAGGATGTGTCTATAGACTTCAGAATTCATTATGCTACTACCATCAGCAGTTGTACCATCAATGAAGATGTGAGCTAGTACCTTCAGCAGCCATATATGCCCAGGCCATAACACCCCCACCACCATGTTTCACAGATGAGGTGGAATGCTTTGGATCTTGGGCAGTTCCTTCTCTCCTCCATACTTTGCTCTTGTCATCACTCTGATATAAGTTAATCTTTGTCTTATCTATCCACGACCTATTTCCAGAACTGTGGTTGCTCTTTTAAGTACTTCATGGCAAACTGTAACCCGGCCATCCTATTTTTGCGGCTAACCAGTGGTTTGCATCTTGCAGTGTAGCCTCTGTATTAATGATGTTCCAAACAGTTGATTTTGGTAAGCCTAAGGTTTGGCTGATATCTCTAATAGTGTTATTCTTGTTTCTCAGTCTCATAATGGCTTCTTTGACTTTCATTGGCACAGCTTTGGTCCTCATGTTGATAAACAGCAATAAAAGTTTCCAAAGGTGATGGAAAAACTGGAGGAAAGACTAGGTGCTGAGAGCTCTCTTATACCTGCATTAAGGAGGCAATTAAACACACCTGAGCAATTACAAACGCCTGTGAAGCCATGTGTCCCAAACATTATGGTGCCCTGAAATGGGGGGACTATGTATAAACACAGCTGTAATTTCTACATGGCAAAACCAAAATGTATAAAAATGGCCTTTAATAAATTCTGATAATGTGCACTTTAACCACATGTGAATTTTTCTATTACAAAACTCAAATTGTGGAGTACAGAGGCAAATAAATAAATGATGAGTCTTTGTCCCAAACATTATGGGGGGCACTGTATAGGCACACATTGGCCAGATATACACAGGGATGAAAACGCACATAACTGTGTTTGCATCTGTTTCTCGGCCCACATTCCATTCCATACCCCATACTCTAATCCACCTCTTCTTTCAGTTCCATTTCTCCCATTTTCTCAACCTTTCTGAGGAGGAATATGGGTTTCAAAGGTTATGGGGAGAAGGCAGGAGAATGGGGTTAGGAGGGAGAGATAGATCAGCCGTGATTGAATGGCAGAGTAGACTTGATCGGCCAAATGGCCTAATTCTGCTCCTATCACTAATGACCTTATGACCCCATGATCCTTCCTCCCTTAAATGCCTCACACGGTCTTCCCCTTCCATTCAGCTCACTATCCATTTCCTTTTTGCTTTCCCTTGCTTTTTCCTTTCAGCTCCCGCACTCTCACCCTCCAGCTCCATAAACCTCGGCCTATCTCCAGTCTCCAGTTGTGAGCCTTGGAGGAGGATGCCCACTGACTCTTACACTCGCCCATTTCAATTATCTGCCGCCCCCCAGACCCAGCAACTGTACTGCCCAATGTCTGTGACCCAAGCTGACCTCCTGAACCGTTCCCTTACACTACAATCATCACACCTTTGTACTTATAATATGATTTTACTGAGCCATACGCAAAACAAACAACTTGACTGTAACTAGGTACATGTGACAATAAAATACGATTTAACTATAAAACTATTGAATCTTAGGAGAATCTTTAGTTGATCTGCTGGTGCCAATTAGTTTTCGTTGATGTGGACACAAGGAACTGCGGGTGCTGGTTTACAAATTGTAGTCTCCTGCTACTTTGCGAAGGGATGGTGACTCCCAGCAAGGAATTTCCCAATTGATGCATGCAGATTCATCTTGTGGGATCAGGAAACTTTCACTTGGTTGCTGTGTGAAATGGAAGCACCTCGCTTTCAGCCTAAAATCCATGCCAAAACCTTGGAAAATTGATTAAAGTTCAAACAAACCTTGCTGAAATTTTGTGGGTGGATAGGAGTGTGTTACCTAGCGAAGTCAAATAATCAATGTGTTTGCCACAAGGTCCCACAAGGTGCCAGACTTGTGCAGGCTTTTTCCAGCATAGAAATACTGTGAAGAGACCAGGGGGAAGGAGGGAAAATGTGAGAATAGTTCATGGGCAGCATTCACAAGATTCAGACATCAATCATAAATTCCACTCTTCAGTAATAAATCCAAATGAGAAAACATTACCCAACACAAATAACTTCAAATGCCATGTCACCATTTGAATTGCAACAACACTTCCTCCTCAATAACCATCAGCACAGGACCATCAAGACTGTGTCGTCAGTCCCCTGCTCCAGATGCATAAAAGTTGTGGATTTTTCCAGGTGTTCTCAAAGAAAACTTGGCAAGTTATCACAGTGCAATTAGTAGATGGTCCACAATCCTGTCACATTTCCAAATATTCACATTAGGTTACCCCTCAGTTTCTCTGTTAGCAAAAAAAGCTTTACCTGTTCATTTTTTCATGGAATGTACATCCTCTCAGTTCCAGAGTAACCCTTTGGAGTAGACAATAGACAATAGACAATAGGTGCAGGAGTAGGCCATTCAGCCCTTCAAGCCAGCACCGCCATTCAATGCGATCATGGCTGATCACTCTCAATCAGTACCCCGTTCCTGCCTTCTCCCCATACCCCCTCACTCCGCTATCCTTAAGAGCTCTATCCAGCTCTCTCTTGAAAGTATCCAACGAACTGGCCTCCACTGCCTTCTGAGGCAGAGAATTCCACACCTTCACCACTCTCTGACTGAAAAAGTTCTTCCTCATCTCCGTTCTAAATGGCCTACCCCTTATTCTTAAACTGTGGCCCCTTGTTCTGGACTCCTCCAACATTGGGAACATGTTTCCTGCCTCTAATGTGTCCAATCCCCTAATTATCTTATATGTTTCAATAAGATCCCCCCTCATCCTTCTAAATTCCAGTGTATACAAGCCCAATCGCTCCAGCCTTTCAACATATGACAATCCCGCCATTCCGGGAATCAACCTAGTGAACCTACGCTGCACGCCCTCCATAGCAAGAATATCCTTCTTCAAATTTGGAGACCAAAGCTACACACAGTACTCCAGGTACTTTTACTATCTTCTCTAATGTATCCCCATCTATACTAAAACTCTTGTTTGTTTGTTCCTGAATTACAGCCAAAACAGTACACGATAGCGCGACAATTTTAGATCCACCTTACTCACCATCATCCCTTTGGTGCTAATGAAAGAGGTTTCATTGAAATGGGTGTTATATTTTTAAAGTTATTCACATTGTAAGTTGTTCGTAGTTTAAATCTATCTCCTAGGGAGGGAGGGAGGGAGGGGGGACGGAGGGGGGATGGAGGGAGGGGGAGAGGGAGGGAGGGAGGGGGAGGAGGGAGGGGGGATAAGGGGGGTTGAGGGGGGTGGAGGGTAGGAGGGAAGGGGGAGGGGAGGGGAGGGAGGGGAGGGAGGGGGAGGAGGGGAGTATAAGGGGGTAGAGGGAGATGGAGTGGGGGGGAGGGCAAGTGGAGGGGAGGGAAGGGAGGGGGTATAAGGGGGGTTGAGGGAGATGGAGTGGGGGGGAGGGCAAGGGGAGGGGAGAGGAGAGGGGAGGGGAGGGAGGGGGAGGGAGGGGGAGGGAGGGGGAGGGAGGGGGAGGGGGAGGGAGGGGGGAGGGAGGGGGAGTGCAGGGAGGGGGAGGGGGAGGGGGAGGGGGAGGGGGAGGGGGAGGGGGAGGGGGAGGGGGAGGGGGAGGGGGAGGGGGAGGGGGAGGGGGAGGGGGAGGGGGAGGGGGAGGGGGAGGGGGAGGGGGAGGGGGAGGGGGAGGGGGAGGGGGAGGGGGAGAGGGGAGGGGGGGTGGAGGAGGGGGAGGGGGAGGGGGGGTGGAGGAGGGGGAGGGGGAGGGGGATAGGGGAGGGGGTAGTGAGGGAGGAGAGGTTTGGGCCCAACGGGTCCACTTGGTCTAATAATAATATGAAAAGCAAGACAAAATGAAATGTTCTAACTAAATTCAATACACGTTTAATTAATTTTCTTCACTACAGTTTTTTCCATGCAAAAATTAACCCCAGTCCTTAACACCAAATTAACCCTTTGTCTGTACTTTTAATGTTTTATGTATAAACTTCTCCAGATTGTCCACCTTGTTCAAGACATTCTTATCCAAAAAAATATGTGGCCCCATCCTCAAACTGCCAAAATACCTATGCTTACACCTGATGTTCAATTTCAAAACTCATTTTCAAACTATAAGACCAGTCTGTAAATGTGTTAATGTTGATTTATATTTTGGCAATTTATATTTTAGTTGTGCCCCTGAGTTGATGTTTCTGCCTAGTTTGCTATTTAACTTGTAATACCTTCTGATTCTGGACTCCAAATTATTATTGCAAAATGTAAAGAGTAGTGGCCTCAGAAATCATTTGAACACTTCTTCCCTCTATTTTCCAGTGAGTCGCTACCTTTGGCCTTTACTTTTTGTTTTCCGCTTTGTAGCCAGTTTGCTATTTATTCTTTTACCCACCCCTCCCCCATCCCCATCTCCAGAAATTATGATTGTATTTGGCTCCACTCAATGCTTTGACATAACTACTGCTCTCTTTCAAAAAACTTAACAATTAAAGTTATACAAAGCGTTACTCTAAATAAAAATAAGCAATAGGTTTCAGTACTCTTTTGGTATTAAGCGACCTCATTAGGAAGCCTTTCTCTGACAATAGTTTATCCCCTGCAGCCAATTCTACACTTCAGTGTAATTAAATCCTATTGTTCACCAGGGGCTCTATTCAGTTCACATCTCCCAGTATTGCTATCCAGGTACCTCGGCAGCTAATTCCAAGTGTACATCTACATCATTATCTCCTGGTGAACTCTGACATGTACTGCTTTAGAGGCCCACATGAAAGTGCTTCCTCTTCACTCTGGCACTGGGAGTCTGGGGGATTGTGAAGCACAGCAAATCACACAGGACTCACAATCAGTATCATCCCCTTTGAAGCCTCTTTCAGCTGGGAGGACATGAATGATTCATATCTCTTTCAGCACACAGCAGAGAGAGGGAGTAAAAAGAGCAAAGCATATGTGTATTATTGGCTATTGCATACCCCATATGCTTCAGCGTGAAGGAAATTGTGCACAACAGTTTTTTTTTGCAATTGAGTCAATGGTCCAAATAAAATCTTTCTTTCTCAATGCTGAATCTGTAATTTTATATCTATATAAAATAATATATATATATATATATCTTGTATTCAAATCAATAATGTTCACAAATTGCAGCACGTAGTTGAATTATTCAACAAATTTAAAAATTATATGAAAAATCTGTGGAAAATGCAGCTGATAAACCTCCAATTATTATTTCCTTTAATTGATAAACTTCAGAAAATGTTGTGTAATTACTGCTTTAAAATAACTTTAACATTTCAGAACTGACCAAACTCTTTGTGTGTCAAAAAGCCTTTAACATTATTACAAATTTGGTCTATGAATAAATATCCAAAATTGAAATGATAACATTGTGATGGAATTAACAATGCAATTAATTTGAAACCAATGGCACACTTTATGCATTCTCAAGGGAGGGTTACTTTTACATAAAACCCTTACAACTTCCAGGAGGATTTTGTGACAGCTCCTGCAAAGATTTCAGCTGTCTTTTGTCACCCAGTATACACTCTCAGTTTTGCTTTTCTTACTTTCTATGGGGAAAGCACGATCAAAATCTTAGACATTTGTAAATGTGTTTTCAGCTGAGATCAAAATGCAGTCTTGGGAATTGCTGTAGGAGAAAGAACAGCAACCTGATAACTCCGACATTTGTTTAAACAACATAGTGTATATCTTGATATCTTTGTCCTGAAGCACACTTACCAAGAGTTATGTGGCCTGATTTTATATACAGAAAAATGTCTATGAAAGCAGTTCTGTAATGCTTAATGATATTGATCCAAAATACAATTTTGATTATTCCTGCAGCACTACAATAGCTTCACAAGTGGGATCCTGGTATTTGTAAGTCTACACAGCCACTGGAAATGAAAATGAACCAAAGAACTGAAATGGCTTCAGAGGTATATGAAACAGAAGACTTGGCATAATGCAAGCAAATTCTTACATTGCTGATACACAGACTTCAAAAAATATCGGCCACCGGATTACAAAAGATAAATGAAAAGAAGTTTTTGATTGTAGTGGTGTGGACAAAACTTCCAAATCGAGATAGTAGATTATTAGAGATAGCCTTTTAAGTGCAATGGAAGATAGTGTCTGGAAAGTATTTGGCTTGAGGTACTTTCTTCTTCATATAGACATGATGAAGAGATCTTTTTGAGTATTGTACCCAGTTCTTGACAGATTTAGAAAAATAATGAGAAGTGAACATTGTTTTATAACTAGCCGAATAGGAATATCCAATGTAGAAACTAAATTTGAGCAAGACCAAGATTATAGCGGCTTTAAAAGATGAAGCTAGACAGATCAAAATTCACTGGGGAAGCATTGGGGGAAAAAAATCACAGGTCTATAAGATATAGTGGAGACTTTTTTCTCTTTCTGTATCTTATAAACACACCATTGTACCTTTCAGGGAATGATCTGGAAAGGTTTGCATCTTCCTCTTCTTCATATGAAATGCCTAATATGAATTATATGGTAGCCTCATGGAGAACATCATGGATTAAAGTACTAAAAGTCTATGGTAACATCGGTACTAAGGTTTGACCATTTACTGTGAATGAAGTCTTCAATCTAACAGTAGGTGAGGAAGACAAATGAAGAGGTTATCTAATCTGATTATTTTGGAAGATTTGTCAGAGCTGCATGCTTTTCAATTTTACTTTCTACATGTAACAAAGGTAATGCTACTGTGGTTATTGGAGATTTCAATATGCTGGTAGACTGGGAAAATCAGGTTGGTTCGGGACTCCGAGAAAGGGAGTTTGCAGAGTGCCTCCGAGAAGCATTCTTAGAGCAGCTTGTACTGGAGCCTACCAGAGAGAAGGCAATTCTGGATATAGTGTTGTCCAATGAACCAGATTTAATAAGGGAACTCAAGGTAAAGGAACCGCGAGGAGGTAGTGAACATAATATAATGTTTTAATCTGCAATTTGAGAGGGAGAAGGTTAAATCAGAAGTGTCAGTGTTGCAGTTGAACAGAGGAGACTATGAAGGCATGAGAGAGGAGCTGACCAAGGTCGAATGGGAAAGGATCCTTGCAGGAATGACGTTGGAACAGCAATGGCAGGAATTTCTGGGCATAATCCAGAAGATGCAGGATCATTTCATTCCAAAGAGGAAGAAAGATTCTAAGGGGACTAAGAGGCAACCATGGCTGACAAGCAAAGTTAGGGATGGAATAAAACTAAAAGAAAAGGTGTATAACATAGCAAAGAGTAGGGGGAAGCCAGAAGATTAGGAAACTTTCAAAGGACAACAGAAGGTAACAAAAAGGGCAATACGGGCTGAAAAGATGAAGTACGAGGGTAAGCTGGCCAAGAATATAAAGAAGGATAGTAATAGCTTCTTTGTTATGTTAAGAGAAAAAGATTAGTAAAGACAAATGTGGATCCTTTGAAGGCAGAAACAGGTAAAAATATTATGGGGAACAAGGAAATGGCAGAAGAGTTGAACAGGTGCTTTGGTTCTGTCTTCACTCAGGAAGACACAAATAATCTCCCAGATGTACCAGAGGACAGAGGATCTAGCGAGCCAGAGGAACTGAAAGAAATTTGCATTAGGCGAGAAATTGTATTGGGTAGACTGATGGGACTGAAGGCTGATAAATCCCCAGGGCCTGTTGGGCTGCAAACCAAGTTACTCAAGGAGGTGGCTCTAGAAATCGTGGACGCATTGGTGATCATTTTCCAATGTTCTAAAGATTCACGATCAGTTCCTGTGTATTGGAGGGTAGCTAATGTTATCCCACTTTTCAAGAAAGGAGCGAGAGAGAAAACGGGGAATTATAGACCAGTTAGCCTGACATCCGTGGTGGGGAAGATGCTGGAGTCAATTATTAAAGAAGTAATAATGGCGCATTTGGATAGCAGTAAAAAGGATAAGTCCAAGTCAGCATGGATTTATGAAGGGACAATCCTGCTTGACTAATCTTCTGGAATTTTTTGAGGATGTGACAAGTAAAATGGATGAAGGGGAGCCAGTGGATGCAGTGTATCTGGACTTTCAGAAAGCCTTTGATGAGGGCCCACACAGGAAATTAGTGGGCAAAATTAGAGCACATGGGGTAGGGTATTGACATGGATAGAGAATTGGTTTGCCGGCAGGAAACAAAGAGTAGGAATAAACGGGTCCCTGTCAGTGGCGAGTGGAGTGCCGCAAGGCTCGGTGCTAGGGCCGCAACTATTTACAATATATGTATTAATGATTTAGATGATGGGATTAAAAGTAACACTAGCAAATTTGCAGATGACACAAAGCTGGGTGGCAGTGTGAACTGCAAAGAGGATACTAGGAGGTTGCAGGGTAACTTGGACAGGTTGAGTAAGTGGGCAGATGCATGGCAGATACAGTATAATGTAGATAAATGTGAGGTTATCCACTTTGGCAGCAAGAACAAGGAGGCAGATTATTATCTCAATGGTGTCAGATTAGGAAAAAGAGAAGTACAACAAGACCAGGGTGTCCTTGTACACCAGTCACTGAAAGTAAGCGTGCAGGTACAGCAGGCAGTGAAAAAAGCTAATGGCATGTTGGCCTTCATAACAATAGGATTTGAGTTTAGGAGTAAAGAGATCCTTCTGCAGTTGTACAGGGCCCTGGTGAGACCACATCTGGAGCATTGTGTGCAGTTTTGGTCTCCTAATTTGAGGAAGGACATCCTTGCTATTGAGGCAGTAGAGTGTAATTTCACGAGATGAATCCCCGGGATGGCGGGACTGTCATATGAGGAAAGATTGGAAGGACTGGGCTTGTATTCACTGGAATTTAGAAGGATGAGAGGGGATCTTACAGAAACATATAAAATTACAAAAGGACTGGACAAGCTAAATGCAGGAAAAATGTTCCCAATGTTGGGGGAGTCCAGAACCAGGGGTGACACTCTAAGAATAAAGGGGAGGCCATTTAAAACTGAGATGAGAAAAAAAATTTCACCCAGAGATTGTGAATTTGTGGTATTCTCTGCCGCAGAAGGCAGTGGAGGCCAATTCACTGGATGAATTTTAAAGTGTTAGATAGAGCTCTCGGGGCTAGCGGAATCAAGGGATATGGGGAGAAGGCAGGCACTTGGTTACTGATTGTGGATGATAAGCCATGATCACAATGAATGGCGGTGCTGGCTCGAAGGGTCAAATGGCCTCCTCCTGCTCCTATGTTCTATGTTTCTATGTTTCTAGGATGCAGGCTGTGTGGGAAACGAAGAGCAAAGACAAAAAAGTGATGAAGTTTGCAACAGGGTTGCACACATCAAAATATAAAATTTTATATTTTAAAGCACTCATGTTCCAATTGAAGAGACATGCAACAAGGAAATAAAATTAAACAATAGTGGACATCTTTCTAAATAGGGTATTTATTCACAAAATGCTAGAGTAACTCAGCAGGTCAGGCAGCATCTCAGGAGAGAAGGAATGGGTGACGTTTCGGGTTGAGACCCTTCTCACATCTGCTATTTGACCCAGACTCGCAACCACAGCCACATCTGCTCCTGCCCTTCTTACACTTTCTAAATAGGGAGGCATTCACAGAAAGAGGCATTCTGCCAGATTGTGTCTCATTTTTATTTATTTATTTTTCAGGAAGTGGTTGCTGGTAGTAAGGGCATTATTCACTGTCCAATCCAAAGGGCCATTGAAATATGGTGGTGAGTCACTTTCTAGAGAAACTGAAGACCATCTGGTGAAGATACTCCCACAGAGTTGCTGGTCGAATAGTTCATGCATTTAGACCCAGTGCAGTTGAACAAACAGTGATGTGTTTCTCCATCATGATGGTTGCAACTTGGAGGTTAAAGTGCAGGTGACGATGGCTCACTGGGCCTGCTGTCTCACCTGGAAGGATTGCTAGGGTCCTGGATGGAGGGGAGGGTGGAGGAATAAGGACAGGTGTTACATCTCCTGCGGTTGCAGGGGAAAGTACCCGGAGAGGATGTTGCTTGAGTGGGAAGGGATGAGTGAACCAAAGAGTTGCAGAGAGAGCGTCTCTCTGGAAGGCAGAAATGGGTCGAGATGCGAAGATGTGATTAGTGGAGGGATAATTTTGGAGGTGATGGAAATGTTGGATGATGATGTGTTGGATGCGGAGGCTAGTAAGGTAAAAGTTAAAGACCAGTGGGACCCTGCTGCAACTGGGGGCAAGGGGGAGTAAGAGCAGAAATACCTGACACAGAGGAGATGTGCGTAAGGAACCCATCTATGACAAAAGGGGAGAAACAACGTTCACTTAAGAATAATCGGATGTCCTTGTCTGGAAAAACTCATCTTGGAGCAGATGAAGTGGAGTCAGAAGAATTGAGAGTTGGGTATAACATCTTTGCAAAAGGCAGGGTAAGAAGAAGTTTACTCCAGATAACTGTGGGAGTCGGTAGGTTTGTATTAGACATTGGTCGAAAGTCTGTCTCCTGTGATGGCGACCGAGAGATCAACAAAGGGGAGAGACGTGTCAGAGATAGTCCAGGTAAATTTCAGGGCAGGGTGGAAGGTAGTGGTGAAGCTAATAAAGACTGTGAGTTCTGCAAGGTTGTAGTCAATGTACCGAATAAAGAATTGGGGAATTGGGCCAGTGTACACCTGGAACAAGGACTGTTTGACGTATGTCTATCCATGATGGTTATGTGATCTGATTAGTGATCTGAGAAAATGCATTAATATGTAACAGTTTTGCGACCTAAAAGTAATCAATTCTTTAACAAAATTTTGTTTATAGTTTACTCATTTAGGATGACCAACATTAAAAGATTTACAGAGGCTGTTCTGAAATAAAAGTTTATGAAATGTGATTAAACTGCTACTTAATTTAGTGCGCTATGAAGCTTGGAAATTCAAAGACTGATTACAATATCTTTGAGACACAGTCAACTCCAACAGTAATTTTCCTTTGGGGGTAATTGCAATCCATGACTGAAAATCTAACCAGAGCAGTGGACGAGACTCCTGTTGGAGCAAGGAAATGACCTATTACTTGGTAAATGGGTTGCAGAATATTTAAAAACCTTTGCATATGGTGAGTTTACTGGAAGATAATAATATATTGGATAATGCTATCAGAGTCCTCTCTGACCTGAATTACCGCGAAACGTATCCTTCCACAAATTAATAAAGAGTAGATTTTTGCAATCAATGTTCCCGAGCTAAAATTAAACACTGCATAGTGAACACCAGATCTGAATGCTAATGAACAATCTTTTCGCTGTTTTGTACATGTAGCTGGAGGCTTTTTGCAAGGCTGCCCCATTCTTAAATCGTCATTCTACTTGCATGGGCCTGCAGTTGTTGCCAATTACCTCTGTCATGAAATACATGGGACAGGTGTCGTAGAACTGCAATATTTACTGACAATGTTGCCCCTCTAATAACTAAACCTAAAGGAGCCTATTCCTCCTCTAAGACTGAAAGACACCTCCAGCATGTTTTCAGGTTACAAAATAAATTGGGAACAAGACAGAGACAAATTCCCAACATACTACCTGATGCCAGAGACAACCGTCTCAATTCCTATTTAATTGGATGAGCAACAACACCAAATAACCGGATGTGGCCAGCTTTGAAAGAAGAGTTAGTGAATAGACAATAGACAATAGACAATAGGTGCAGGAGTAGGCCATTCAGCCCTTCGAGCCAGCACCGCCATTCAATGCGATCATGGCTGATCATTCTCAATCAGTACCCCGTTCCTGCCTTCTCCCCATACCCCCTCACTCCGCTATCCTTAAGAGCTCTATCCAGCTCTCTCTTGAAAGCATCCAACGAACTGGCCTCCACTGCCTTCTGAGGCAGAGAATTCCACACCTTCACCACTCTCTGACTGAAAAAGTTCTTCCTCATCTCCGTTCTAAATGGCCTACCCCTTATTCTTAAACTGTGGCCCCTTGTTCTGGACTCCCCCAACATTGGGAACATGTTTCCTGCCTCTAATGTGTCCAATCCCCTAATTATCTTATATGTTTCAATAAGATCCCCCCTCATCCTTCTAAATTCCAGTGTATACAAGCCCAATCGCTCCAGCCTTTCAACATACGACAGTCCCGCCATTCCGGGAATTAACCTAGTGAACCTACGCTGCACGCCCTCCATAGCAAGAATATCCTTCCTCAAATTTGGAGACCAAAACTGCACACAGTACTCCAGGTGCGGTCTCACCAGGGCCCGGTACAACTGTAGAAGGACCTCTTTGCTCCTATACTCAACTCCTCTTGTTATGAAGCCCAACATTCCATTGGCTTTCTTCACTGCCTGTTGTACCTGCATGCTTCCTTTCATTGACTGATGCACTAGGACACCCAGATCTCGTTGAACTCCCCCTCCTCCTAACTTGACACCATTCAGATAATAATCTGCCTTTCTATTCTTACTTCCTAAGTGAATAACCTCACACTTATCTACATTAAACTGCATCTGCCATGTATCCGCCCACTCACACAACCTGTCCAAGTCACCCTGCAGCCTTATTGCATCTTCCTCACAATTCACACTACCCCCCAGCTTAGTATCATCTGCAAATTTGCTAATGGTACTTTTAATCCCTTCGTCTAAGTCATTAATGTATATCGTAAATAGCTGGGGTCCCAGCACCGAACCTTGTGGTACCCCACTGGTCACTGCCTGCCATTCCGAAAGGGACCCATTTATCCCCACTCTTTGCTTTCTGTCTGTCAACCAATTTTCTATCCATGTCAGTACCCTACCCCCAATACCATGTGCCCTAATTTTGCCCACTAATCTCCTATGTGGGACCTTGTCAAAGGCTTTCTGAAAGTCGAGGTACACCACATCCACTGACTCTCCCCTGTCAATTTTCCTAGTTACATCCTCAAAAAATTCCAGTAGATTTGTCAAGCATGATTTCCCCTTCGTAAATCCATGCTGACTCGGAATGATCCTGTTACTGCTATATTCCATCTTCTATTTGGAAAACTCTAGCAGTGGTTCTCTGTTGACCATGCTTGAACAGAACAGGAAAGTAGCCCTTTTTAGCCAATTTCCCCTCTTTCCTCCCGACACCTTTGTAAAACAACAGTAAATGGAGGCCATTGCTGAAAATGTAAAATGAGCCAGATTGCTTCAGCTGAGAATCTAATGCTTTGCTGTTACATTTATTGGGACTCATTTATTCTTTGAGTATTTTGACAAAGTTGACAGGATAAAGTAGACATGATGGAATAGTGTTAGATCTGTGACTATACGAAAGATAGACACAAAAAGCTGGAGTAACTCAGCGGGACAGGCAGCATCTCTGGAGATAAGGAATGGGTGAACTTCACCCATTCCTTCTCTCCAGAGATGTTGCCTGTCTCGCTTAATTACTCCAGCTTTTTGTGACTGTCTTCGGTTTAAACCAGCATCTGCAGTTCCTTTTTACACGTACCTTCAAACTACATTGGAGATGGTATGGCTGTCATTATTTGACTCATTTTGACATGCCCCTGGACTAGATTGGGGTGAAATGAATGAAGGTGGCAATAAATTCTCAGTAAACAGAATGGCCTAAACAAAGGTGACATCTATTTAAATATCACTCTAAAAACAAGCTTACATCTGAAGTATATCTGAAAAGAGTGAATAAAGACATTGAAGTGTATCTGCGATAAATCTTTACTTACAAATTTGAATTCCAGATTTAACAAAATTACCATAATTCCTGTATCCTTCATGTAAAATTCTTCTGATATTCTGTTTGTAGCTAACCAGATTTGTAAAGAACATCTAATATCTCAGCCTTCATATTTAAATGCATGGTTCCCTGGAGATTTAATACATCAGCAAAAGCAATGGAAATGAGATGACCAATAATGTTTGTGGCCATGTCTTTGGGGCCTTTCAGAACTACATATCAATTGAAAGTTTATTTGTTCTAAAGAGCAGTGTTTATTTTGTACTCTGATACCATAATCTAACATGAAGGATTTTCTTAGTGAATATGTCCAGATGTAAGTTCTATATTATTCCATTGACTAAAACTGGCTGCATATCAATAACAAATAGCAAGGACAATGTTGGCAAACTTAAATCCTGCCAATTATTGAACCCCAGAACTTGGACACGGGAGTAATTACCACTTAAAATAAAATCAATAACTTTTCTGAATTAAGTTGATGCAGAAATCACATGCAAATGATTGCCATTGTAGAGGGGGAAGGGGGGTGGAGGGGAGGGGTGGAGAGGGGCTTGGTAGGAGGGAGGGGGGGAGGTGCAAGAGGGAGGGAGAGGGGAGGGGGAGGGTAAGGGGGGGCTGGAGGGAGAGGGGAGGGGGAGGGGAGGGGTAGGGAAGGAGGGAGGGGGTGGATGGAGGGAGGGGGAGGTGGTAGGATAAGGGGGGTTGAGGGGGATGGAGTGGGGGGAGGGGAAGGGGAGGGGAGGGGGAAGGGGGAGGGGGAGGGGAAGGGGTATGGGAGGGGGAGGGGAAGGGGAAGGGGAGGGGAAGAGGGAGAGGGAGGGGAGGGGGAGAGGGTGAAGGGGAGGGGGAGAGGGTGAAGGGGAGGAGGGGAGGAGGGAGGGGGGGGGGAGGTGGGAGGGGGAGGTGGGGAGGGGGTGTGGGGAGGGGGTGGAGGGAGGGGGAGGGGGGAGGGGGCGAGGAGAGGGGGCGAGGAGAGGGTGTTGCACCTTTGCAGGAGAGGTTTGGGCCCAACTTGGTCTAGTAATGAACTAAAACCACAAATATTTTGCCCTAAGAATTTTGAAATCTTAGATTCAATAAGAATTTTTTTATGGCACTGTCTGAGTTATTGCCAAATTTTAGTTTAAATTCATTCTATGCGCATTGCCAGTTTACATATGTGTTAAACCAGGAAATATTGAAAATAAATAACTGTCTCTTAACACCTAGGGAAATAAAAGGCAGGGTAAATTTTGAATAATCAAATACCTTTAATCAAAATCACTGATCTAAAATAAGATACAATAGCGGCATTTACGAGGCTTTTCGGTAATCACATGGATATGCGGGGAATGGAGTCTTATGGATCATGAGCAGGCAAATGTGTTTAGTTTATCTCGGCATCATGATCAGCACAGGCATTGTGGGCCGAAGGGCCTGTTCCTGAGCTGTACTTTCTATGTACTCTCTATGTTCTGTGCCTAATACGAAGGCCTTTTTAAAATTAAATTAACCAAAATTAGAAGATTGCATAAAATTAAAATTATAGTAAATTTAAATCAAAGTCAATGAGAATAAATTTCACAAACAACGTTGAATACGCATTTACCGCATGCAATGGAAGTTAAAAACCCCAACCTAATGTTTAATTTGCAATTATTACATGAAAACCTTTTTTTATATAGTCAGGAAGGAAGTGAGAAGTGTCCAAATGATACACATAAATAACATGTATTTTAAGGACATGCGCTTCATTAAATAACTGCATAATATTTCAATAATATTTCATCTTAGAACATAAGTTGGTGGATACAATAGGGAAATAAATGCATATTTTAGGCACGTTAGTTTTTGGTCCATTTTTGATCACAAGACATACTGCTCTGGAAGTCTGAATTGAGCTTAGTTGGAACTGTATAGGAGATCAGAGGCTGAAGGTTCAAAATGAATGTCCCAGGGAATTGAAGTTACAAAATAGAAGGAAGATGGAATCAATTCTCTTACCTTGACTCACTGGGCAGTAATTTAAACAGAGTTATAAACTTGGCGGTATAAATCCTCTCTCCAAGTGCAACCTAGGGCCTGTTATTGTGGATATTCCACAAGTAAGATATTAAACCAGAACTCTGTATTTCTGTTTGGGGTTATATATTAAGATCCCATGGCTAGAAAAAAAATAGAGATTAGAAACAAATTACCAAGTCAGCATTTATATCACAATTAACAAAAAAAAAGTCTCTTTGATCATCTCATTGTTTTTTTTAATTTTACGTCTTTGAAAATGTGTTAATCTTTATAAAATCAGGGATTACACTTTACAGTAATCAATTATATGTGAAACATTTTGAAGCATGGCGAAGGTTATAATATGATGCTAGTTAAATGTAATATCATACCTTATATTTGGTAGATAAAACTAAACAATTTGTATTTAGTATCTGCACTTAGAGGAGACGACTCTGCATATAGTGATTATAGCGCATGTAGTGATTATAGTGCACTTATCTTCAGAACAATGAGGCTAAACATTCTGATGGATTTCGATAAGAGGAATTATCATAAAATTGTAAAAGAGAGATGGAAACTGAAATCAAGAAAGTCTCACTTTTCATGAATAAAGAACATTAATTATGATGATTTATTGCCTTTTTGTGGAGATTCAAGCCTAAAGAGGAGAAAGGCCTTTGCTTCGAATGTATTCCTTGGAATAAGTCTCTCTGTCACCAAGATAACAACTATTGACGCCTGGTTAAAAGTGTACATTAATATCTGCTTCAAATTAACTGTATGTTCAAGATGTTGAAATGTTAAGATCATTGAATGTGTGGTTGGGAATTACATATCAAGGGGAAAAATTAATGGTGTCCCAAAGTTTGTAACAATGAAACAGTTCATTTTAGTAATGTCCATTCATGGTATTTGTCAGAGTCAACTTAATCGGCAATATTTCAGATTTTGTTTTGTGATTTAATTCCTAAAATATTATGCATAGAAAGTGCAACCAAATTATTTTTATAATAAAGGAAGGTAAATAATATCATTCAGTGCTTTGGATGAAGTGTGCAATAGAATATAATGTGCTACCCTATTCCCAGGATTCTCAATAAACTGACAGACCATGATAACCAATGTAATTTTACTCATATGTTTAAAGGGAACAGCCTCAATTATGTTCACTATGATTTCTTCAGGACTCAGTTCTATTCCTTTGTTCACGATTCCAGCTACAAAGTAGCTTTCAACTCTTTTACATCTTGATTCTCAAGAGTTATTGTTTTAGAAACTGCTGCTAAGATTTGAGCCGACTTTCTTTATTCAGGCAGGTAGCTGGATTTCATTATGGTCTGACCCACATAGAGAAAGGACTGCAGTGGAATTTTTTTTATTTTTTTTTCAAAGAATGTTCAAATTATTGTTGCTGAACGCAATATATGCACAGAAAGAATTCAGCTGCTGAAGTGTTTACTCTAGTGCATTTAAAATTAGCTTGTACTGTTTGAACATTGCATGTGTAAAGAGAACAGAAAGATTAGTTGGCAAAAGCTGGACATGGCGTAAATTTTATATTTGATTCCAGATTTGAAATACTGCCTAAGCTGGACACCAAGAAAAGATTCCATGCCATTAAATGCTTTCCGACATAACCTGTACTGGTTTTTAACTAATTTAATAGAGAAGAGCATATTGCAGAGTATATCTTTGATAAGAAATGTGAAGCATACCCACAATTCCCCATGATGAAAACTCCCTCAGAGACTGATTAGATCTTGTCTGTCATAAAACATAGGGATAATCACATTGGTTCAACTTGTTCATGTTTTGCTGTTTTACCAAGAAGGAGTGGGTTGTCTTTAGAACTATAATTGGCACTAGATTTGTAGAAAACTATATCAATGGATACTTAGACAGATTTAATATATGTCTTTCGTTGTTGTATTGTCAAATTAAATTTAGTAAATCTGCTTGAGCAATATTAATACTGAACAATCTGTCAACACAAGAGAAATATAATTAGTGTTGAATATGCCAAAAATATTCAACTTGTTATGTATATCTTCATTACAGGAACATTTCTTATTGCAACACCAAATATACAGAGAAATCAATAAATCCTGCATGATGCTTTCCACTTAGCAGAGCTCAGAGTAAGACCTTGAATGAATGTGCACACTTAATTTTTAAAAAATGGGAAAGAAGAAATACTGTTTAGCATAGCTCCGCATTAATTCATTAACAATTCATAAATTTGTCTTTTCTCAGTGGGTCTGTGTCATTAGGCACAGCCCTGAAGACATTATATAAGTTGACATTCACACACCTACAAAACTAAAATAATGGACTCATGATGTAAGGCAAAGAGTTCTGTTTATATTTTGTCACAAATTTGATTGTAGCTGTGATAAAATTGAAAGAGTGAAAGAGAAACAAGAAAAAAGGAGGAAGCCATAAGAAAGATAGGAGGAAAGAAAGCAGTAAGAAAGAGAGAAAGGGAGAAGGAAAAACATGGAAAGGAAAGAATGACAGAAAACAAAAAGACTGAACACAAAAAGAAAGATTAAAGGAAAGGCAGAACATAGAAAGAGAAAAAAAGGAAGTAAAATAGTAAGAAAGAATTACAGAAATGATGCAGTAAAGAAGGAAAGAATTTGGAAGAAAAAAGGAAAATACAATGAAAAAGAAAGGAAGAAATGGAAAGAAAGACAAACAGAAAGGAAGTGAAACAAAATAGGAGGTAAATTAAGGGAGAAAGATCAAACTTTCATTTATGTAAAATTTCACATTCACAGAAAAGGAAGGAAGGAAGGGAGGGAGGGAGGGAAGGGAGGGAGGGAAGGAAGGGAGGGAGGGAGGGAGGGAAGGAGGGAGGGAGGGAGGAAGGGAGGAAGGGAGGAAGAGAGGGAGGGAGGGAGGGAGGAAGGGAGGAAGGGAGGAAGGGAGGAAGGGAGGAAGGGAGGAAGGGAGGAAGGGAGGAAGGGAGGAAGGGAGGAAGGGAGGAAGGAAGGAAGGGAAGGAAGGAAAGAAATGTGGAAAATTAAAAAAAGGACAGAGAACGAGGAAAAGAGGAAAAAAAAAGAAAGATCAAAATAAAGGAAGCTATGAAACAAAAACAAAAATAAAGTGGACAAGTGAAGGAAAAAAGGTGGAACTTACATTTATGTGACATTTCATATTCTCAGGATATTCCAAGGCCCTTCACAATCCAAAAATACATATTGTCATTCTTGAGTATGCAGCACATCAGCCAATTTGCACAATAAGCCACATTTAATTTTGTTCTTCCAAGCTGTTTGCTATGTACAATTTACTTAATATGGAGTAATACCGGGCAAGCAAATTCCACCAATGTGATAAGTGTACAACTGTGGTGATTTATTGTTTTCATCCCATTAACAATACCACAGAATTCCTGAACCCAGCTGAGCTGGATGGGAGAACTGTGCAAAGCCAAAGCCCCTTTCATTCAATCTGTCAGTTGGATCTGTTTTATGCTGATTGATACCTTGTCAAAATATTAGCACAGAATTACTGATGATATCAACTCAGAAACAGCAGACAGCTAGTAGTGCAACTTTTTGAAAGATTTATAAATAGGAAGTGACTAGGAATTATATAAAATGTGTTCTTACTGGTTGTGGGAGGAGAAGAGTCAGGAATATATCAAGGGAATGAAGGGCAGAGATAGCCTGCATCCCTCTGCTGGGAACCAACATGTGTAAATATCTCTGTTAATATTGAACTCCGATGGCGTTATATTGGTAGCTTCGATGTTGGAAGGAACAAAGCAAATTCGGAAGTATCAAAGCAAATAATGGAGTTGATCTGTTTACAAAAGACAAACTGATTACAATTCGCTTGTAATCAACAATCTGAGCTGAATTTCAGACATAAAATGAGTGAAACAGGACAAATATCCAAATTAAATTGGAATCATTTCAGGGCGGCGTATTGCTGGCAAATCATTATACACGGTCATAATAGTATGTTATGACTGTAGCACATGTAGCTTTGAAAAGAATAAATGGATGTGCAAAAGAAAAATAATGTCTAATAAATCTGATATGTTGAGCAGATACAGAGATAAGTGAAAATTTTAAATTGAATGTGTCTCTTACAAAACTGTCATCCATCCATAATTTTCCTTTTGATTAATTAAAGTAATATAAAATAAAATCAATAACTTACAATAGGCATGTGCCAGCTGGATTATATTAGCTACTTCAAATTTAAATTCACTCTTTAATAGTAATCTGGCGGGAAAGCATAGGGCAATAAAGCAGTCCTTTGATACAAGTGCAATAACAGATTTTATGCAATACAAACATGTGTAGGGAGTTTTAAGGGCTGCCATATTTAATCTGCCCAAAGCAATTGTACCAGCCACCCAATGTGGGGTTTGGAAGATCGGAACCATTTTGGTTCTGGTTTCATTTCAAGTGCTACTAGCAGGTTGCCAATTAGCCGTTGATTTCAAAGGCAATTAACCAAACATTTCCTATCCTGTGCCAGGCACTTTGTTATGGAATGGCTGTGGGGATTATGAGCTTGACAAAAGAGGTGATCCCAAAGGCATGGAGGATAAAATGCATTCTTTAGGCCTAGCAAAAGTACACAAGAACCCATGAAAGTGGAAATGAAAGTCCTTTGGCCTTCATTATCCTCTGAGGACTGCTGATTAATGGTTGTTTTAAATGTGTGGAGAGAAGCAGAAAATGCTGGAAATGCTGCATCAAGTCAGGCAGCATCAGTGGAAAGAGAAACGGAGTAATGTTTTGTTCTAAAGTCTCAGTCAGTATTGGATAGGAATAAAACGTTGTCCTGCTGAGACACATGCTATGTTTGGAATGGTTATCGAATGGAGATGAACGTAATCTACTTGTTTGGATGTGCACAGCATTGATGCAGCCCATTTGCACTTGGAAATTGCTTTCAAGTTTATTTAAGTGTCAGAGGACACATTTATACAATTATACAGCTTCCTACCCACAGATACACAATTGGATTTGCTCACCCATTTACAGAAATAAGTGGAGATCAAATCAGCATGTCTTGGTTATCATAAGGTCCCCCGAATGAGAGGAAAGTTACAATTGTCCAAGACTCACAGTAGTTGCTTAAAATTCCTCCATGGGATGTTTTCCAAATGATTACCCAATCTGTGTTACTTTCCCAAGTGTAGAGGGGAGTGGTTGCCTCACTACAGAAAGGATATGAGTGCATTAGAAAGAGTGGAGAGAAGACTCACCTGGATGGAATGGGAGGTTTCAATTATAAGAGATTGGAAAGACTGGGTTTGTTTTGGTTAGAGCAGAGAAGTTTGAGGGGGGGGGGGTTCAAGGTCAGTTTATTGTCACATGTACCAATTAAGGTATAGTGAGATTTGATTAAGGTATGCAAAATTATCAGAAGAAAAGATGGGGTAGATGGCAAGCAAACTTTCTAAGATTTACTAAGCAAGGTTTCTAAGATGAGAGAGTATGGGTGGAAGGTTCTTTAACTGTTTTCAAGCATTATCGAGATCATTAGTCCACTATGAATTAAGTGTACATGTTCGGGATACTTCCAGGAGAACCATGTTTCCATACTATTTTGGGCTGGGACCCTACCCAGTTAAGCTACTTACTGCACCTGACTACTTTGCATCCTCTTTCTCTGCATGGTAGCAACCACCTTCCTTCCACAGCTCAACCACTTATCTCTTCCTGAGACTGCCCTTGACCCTCTGTCCATCCAATTTCATGTTCCCCAAACGTTTTACTTTCTCCAACTGCTTGGTCAATGCTCATATCTTTTCCCTCTCTCACCCCACAAGAAGTTGGTCTCTAGCAAGTCAATTGTGCCTCTGGTCTTAGCTCCACCCTCTTTCAACCCTGACCCATCAGTGCATGAAAGAAAGGGTTGTTGGCTTGAGGCTTTCACAAATTCACAAGTTATAGGAGCAGAATTAGGCCATTCAGCCCATCAAGTTCACTCCGCCATTCAATCCTGGCAGATCTCTGCCATATAATCCCATTTTTCTGTCTTCTCCCCTTGACACCCGTTCTAATCAAGAATTTGTCTATCTCTGCCTTAAAAATATCCACTGACTTGGCCTCCAAAGCCCTGTGTGGCAATGAATTCCATAAATTAATTACCCTCTGACTAAAGAAGTTCCTCCTCACCTTCTTTCTAAAAGAGTGCCCTTTAATTCTGAGACTATAACCTCAGGCCCTAGACTCTCCTACCAGTCTACTCCACCATTCAATCATGGCTGATCTATTTCTCTCTCCTAACCCTATTCTCCTGCTTTCTCCCCACAACCTCTGACACCTGTCCTAATCAAAAAAAATCTATCTCTGCCTTAAAAATATCCACTGACTTGGCCTCTACAGCCTTCTGTCGCAAAGAATTCCACAGATTCACAACCCTCTGACTAAAGAAATTCTTCCTCATCTCCTTCTTGAAGGAACGTCCCTTAATTCTGAGGCTATGACCTCTGGTCCTAGACTCTCCCACTAGTGAAAACATCCTTTCCACATCCACTCCATCTATGCCTTCCATTATTATGTAAGTGAATCTGTGGAATTCTTTGGACTAAGATAAGCAGCATGTTCAGATGAACATATAGAATTACTGTGAATGGGAGCTTGAAATGAGAGCACAAATATATAAGATCCAAAGAGGGTTTGACGGAGTAGATGTTGAAATGTTCTCACTTGTGGGAGAGACATGAACAAGGAGGTATCGATACAAAATTAGGGGCTGGTCATATAAGTCTGAGGTATGCAGAAATATATTTACTCTCGGAGGGTGGTGAATCTCTGGAATTCTTTACCCACCTGGGTGGTGGAAGCCTGATCATTAGATATATTTAAATTGAAGATAGATAAGTATTTGAAACATCAAGGAATTGAGGATTATGGTGAACTGACACAGAAAAGGTGGCTTCTACTAGCCTCTACAGGTCGGACAGGGATTTTATATGACCAGCCCCTGAACTTTTCCATTTTTCTCTTTGGGATGAGCCCAGAAATCTAGGCCGACGCTCCCAGTGTTAGAGTGTGGGAGTGTCATGGAGTTGGAGGTGTCACTTTTAAATAAGACATTAAACTGAGGCCTGTCTTTTGGACATAAAAATATTCCATGGCATTACTTCAAATAAAAGCATGGATCTGCCATGATCATATTAAATGTTGAGCAGGTTTGGGAGCCTGGTGGCCTACTCCTGCTACTATCTTTCCCTGTGTTCACGATGATAGGTGTGGACTTGGAGGCCGAGAGACCTGTTTCCATGCTCTATGACTCTTTATGGCTCCCCGATGCCAAGGAAGAAGAATAGATAAGGAACAAAGAAAGTTTATGCCCTTGGGGCATGTAGACATAATAGTGTTAAGCAGCAGTAGGATCTATTGGAAGGATTAATGTATCATATTAGGAGTAACAGAAAGATAATTAATGTTCTGGACCTGTCCAAAGTGTGCAGGTTATGGGGGAGGAAACTACACTTGCTGTTTTCAAACACTTAAATTAACGCAAATAAATAGGCCTGCCATTCAAGCTGATAGTTCCCTTCTTTAATTCCAGCACTCTGCTGTGTGAGACATTGCTTCAAGCCTTGTATTTTAATGGAAACAATCTTTAAACAGATTGAATCCGTCCGTTGATGTTGAAAGTTAAGTAGTGAATCAAATGAAACAAAATGGAATAAAACAAAATGATGAAGTGCAACCAAGAAAATGAAAGATCAGAATTTGAAAAAGATGAAATAGCTGCATACTAGATGTACAATCTGCCCTGCTGCAGTTAGCACTGCATTTGTTCCATTATTCTTCGAAATAATTATTTCACATCACTTTTCACCAGCACAGATTGTCAATATATATATATATTAATATTGCAAGGTAATATTTTGCAACAGTTCAAAGGGATTAGCCTGCCTATTAGTCTGGTTTATTCTCACCTCTGGCCAATAGTTCTGTGATGAAGTATGCACACTTTTTTGGCCTGATTCCTAAGAACGAGTATTTTATGGTGTACATTTTTGTAACCTCTTTGTTCAAGGAAAGGGTGTATTTAGGTTTGATTACTCATTTATTTGATGTAAATGAGAATTTAGAAACCACATTTAAAAGGGCTTAGATAGGTCCGACAACATACATGGCTGAATGAAATTTGCAGAAACAAAATCCCAAACTTCAAAATCAACACGGTAATTCCCAGATGGTGGTAAGTGACCATTTTTTCCAAAAGAGAGTCCATGGCAAAATGAATATTTGCTTTACAAGATAGATTCTCTAGGCCGAGCCTTCCTGAGAATTCAATTTTTTAAATCGCAGATAAATTTAATGGCATTGATATATCTATTGCACAATGGCCTAAGTAAAATTAATTTAAATAATTTAAATAATGTAGCACATAAAAATCTATTGATTGACCCAGCCATTACCTCTGTGTTAAGATAGGTGTCAGGTTCAATGTCAGGTGGTTAAAGGATTCCTGAGAATTAGCAGGAAGATTGGAGGATCTTCCATATACCAACATCAGTCTTTAAGTTTGACACTGTTAATTCTGACTCCAGCTGTCTCTGAGGCCCCCAATTACCTCCAACCCTCTCACATTTTAAGCTCAGTTGAGTATTTCTGCATGAAACACTTGCATTTGGGGAATTATACTGTGCCCCATTATCGGCTTCAAGCAGAACAACAAAATGATGCTTCGTGAAATTTAGTTCTTCATTTCCCAATGAAATATAGACATAGAAAAGGACATAGAAAACTAAAACATCCTTGCCGACAGAAGAGTATTTCAGTTTTGATTTCACAAGTGTTTTGATTTCACAAGTGTTTTGATTTTTACGAGGGTTTTGTAGAGTGTCACCATTAAAAGATCAAAGATATATATCATTCTTGAAGAGAGATAAAGGTGCTCACAGCATCTCTGCAATTTATGCAGAATGAGCTCCATATTTTTTTTGAGGGTCTGTGTGGTAGTCAATTAATTAATTAATTAATAACGAATTAAGAATAATTAAGATGCAGTCAAAGGAGGGTCCCAACCAGAAAGTCACCTCTCCATATTCTCCAGAGATGCTGCCTGACCCGCTGTTACTCCAGCATTTTGCGTCTTTCAATCATATCCGGTATTTGTCTATTTCCAGTTTGTCTTTATGAAACAAAGATTTATCGCCTTCCATTGTTCAAATTTTGCCTAAAAACTTAAGTTATACCATAGTCCCGATTTACTGGCACGAGTACGATAGCACAATGGCACAACTCACAGTAATATAGCTTCACAACTATAGCAATCCCAGCCTCACTGCAGTCTGTGAGGGGATGGCCTGTTCACCCTGTGGCCAGGTAAGGTTCTTTTTGGTTCTTTGTTTTCTGCCCACATTCTAAAGACCTGTAAATTATATTAATTGACCACCATAAATTGTCGCTAGTGCCCAGGTGTTGGTGCAGACTCAATGGGTCAAAGAGCTTGTTTCTGTTCCTTTTGATTTTGACGATATATATAAAGCCAAGAGCGTTAACTGGTGCGTTAGAATAAATCCGATGAAAACCTTTGGCTGTCCAAGCAAAGATGAATACATCAATCTAGAGGCAGTATTTTGAGGGAACCTGCTCGTTCATCAGGTGCAGCCATACCTTCCTTGATAATTGTTTTAGAGCTGAAATGAGTGCAATATTGTGGACATGGGATCTTTTGCCACTAGTCCCACACTAAGAACAGCAGGGAACTTTAAGGCTGGTGTGTTCAGGAAATAATGAACCTTTGATTGTTGGAGAAAATTAGGAGATTTCCTTTTAAAGATTAATTTTGTAAATTTTTAAAACTTATTTTAACTTTATTTGTCTCCTTAATCTATTTCCTTTTATCCAAATCATCATTTAAATCTATGTATATTTCCTGATTAACTTTTGTATCTTTTTCATTACTTCTGTTAAATCTGTTGAAGGTTATTAGCTGTCATGATAAGCATCTATGGAATGAAAAGAAGTGAAGTTCAAAGGACAAAGACCAGGAAGTCCTATCATTAAGGGAAATCAATGTTTTGTACAATTGAATTTCATCAGACAATCTGTTGTACCATTTTTATTAAACATTTTTAAAATTCGGTGACCTCTGTGCGAATGATGCACTAATGTGAGGAAGTATTTGGATTTGCACAGTGGCCTTTAATGATGTATCACACATCTTGATGGCGCTTTGATAGGTGTGACCACGTTGAACAGTATGCTCATTCATGCACGTCAGCCTTTATTATGAATGTATGCCTAGCTTCAGATTGTTGAGTTTGATGCAGCGTACTGTTTGCAAGTGGCGCCCCTTAAGTAAAAAAATGTATGCCTCACTATAGCTCTCCTTCATCTCTAGCCCATCACCACATTTCAGCCTTAAACAACATCTCAACCCACAACCCAGTCTTAACCTGTTAACAATTCAGCAGCTGAGCATGACATTATCCATTGCAATGGTATAATGCAATCAACAAGGTCCTATATTTCCCACTCCATGATTGAAGCCATGATTATACCTACCACAGGCTTGTTTTGGGTTTGGATATCTCACCAGACCAATTACCCAGAGCAGGGTTCTTTAAAATCGAAGATATACTGAGAATAGTGGGGAAGTGGAGGTGGGAGGAAGACATGAGTTTTGGAAGTTATCTCATGAGTGATGAGTTATCTCATCTTTCAAATGAGATATTAAATCAGGACTCCATTTGTTCACTTGGGAGATGAAAGAGTCACAGCCAAAGCAGAGGTATTCTGACCAATATTTATCCCTCAACTATCACTAAAACAGATGATATCACTTTGCTGCTTGTGGTAAAATTGGACACCGTTTCCTCAAATACAACAGTGACAAGATTTCTTAAAGAACCTCAGATCATCTTGAGATCGTACTTTATAAACTGAAGTCTTTCACTTGCAGAGAGAGATGGTTTTCCAACCTTGTCAGTATCTGTTAAGTTAGAGAATAGTTCTTTCCTTGATAATGATTGACTCCTTCAGGATATTGGCTAAGGTGCCTCAATCCTCCACCTGCTTGAACACGCTTTAAGTTAGTAAAAAACACTACGTTGCCATGAGCTGAGTAGAGCGGAAGACCTCACCAGTGGGTCTCGCTCAGCAACCTTTCATTAAATCTATACACTTTCTGTTTACCCTTTAGGTGAGTAACAAATCGATGAAATACCTGCAGTTTTCAGATTTACGATGTTAGTATTTTTACTGCCTTTTTCTTATAGTGGGAAACATGGTAGCTGTCACTAGGTTTATTTTTTTCTGCATTTTTCAACAAACAAACATTCCGATTGCTTCAGATAAAGATTTAAATCTCAACAGCATTTACATTCATTGCTCTTTTCTGCTTTTTCTTGCCTGTGTCGATCACGTCTGCTTCAAAGGTCAAGTGGCCGACTGACCATTTCAAAGATGGTTATTTTGTCTTTTTACAATGACCTTTGATTGAATGTTTTATTTTTTCAGCTAGCTGATTGTGGTAAATAGTGGCCTGAATTCCTGAAAGAAAAACAGTATACAATTTGCTACATTATATTCCAGCCTAAAGTATCACCCAAGGAATCAGTCAAGGAAGCAAATCAATTGTTCAGAACACTGGATTCCAATGAACAGCTCATTAATGTATTCCATGACATTTTGAATAAAGAGCACAGTTTTGAAAGGTTCATCAAAAATCATTAATTCCAGATTTTAAATGGGACGTACCTAGGGGTAGAAACACCAGAAAAAATATTAAAGAGAAGATAGACACAAAAAGCTGGAGTAACTCAGCAGGACAGGCAGCATCTCTGGAGAGAAGGAATGGGTGATGTTTCGGGTTGAGACCCTTTTTAAGACTGAAGAAGGGTCTTGACCTGAAACGTCACCCATTCCTTCTCTCCAGAGATACTGCCTGTCCCGCTGAGTTACTCCAGCTTTTTGTATCTATCTTCGGTTTAAACCAGCATCTGCAGTTTCTTCCAGCACAAATATTAAAGGGATCCTGATTATTTTTTCTGTGAATTTATAAACAATAGACAATAGACAATAGGTGCAGGAGTAGGCCATGCGGCCCTTCGAGCCATGTTATTACCTATGTTATGAAGTACACAAATTCTTTGATTGCCTGCAAAACTGATGGTGTGGGAATACCAAGTCAGGGGACTTTGTCCGGTTAAGTCCCACCTTGACTCTGAAGGTTGGTGCTTGATTGCCTGAGATGGCTCAGTCGGCAGCACTCTTACCTCTGAGTTTTACAGTCATGAGATCAAATCCCTTCAGTTAGACATAAAAATCTATTCTAACATCCCATGTGCAGGATTCAGGGCACCCTCCACAGTAGAAAATGTTCCCTTCCGATTTTAAACCCAGTCTCTATTTATCCTCATGTAAAATATCCCATCTTCTATTGTCCTGTACAAAAATCGAGGACTTATTTCCCCATCTGGGATGCAAATCTGTCAGTGATCTTGACTACACTTTCTCCCACTGTGCCTCTTTCAAAAATGTTATCCATCACTCTCAATTCCTCTGTCCCAGCCACATTTGCTTCGAAGATGAGACCTTCCATACGAGGATATCTGAGTACTGGAGTTTTGCTCTGACTCCTCTCCCCCCAATTCCACCCCTTTCTGCCTTCCACAGAGATGGCTGCCTCCGCAACTTCTTGGTTCACTCATTCCTTTCCACCCAAACGACCCCCTCTCCAGGTACTTTCCCCAACAACTGCAGGAGATGTAACATCTGTCCTTATACATCCTCCCTCGACTCCATCTAGGAATCCCAGCAGTCCTTCCAGGTGAGCCAAAGGTTCACATGCGCCTCCTCTAACCTCATCTACTGCATCCGGTATTCCCGATATAGGATCTTGTACATCAGTGAGACCAGGCGTAACCTCGGCAACCGTTTCGCTGACAACATTATGTTCGTACGCTCGGTCCTCCAAGGCCTACTGGATCTCCCGTTTGCTAAGCACTTTAGCTCCCATTCCCATTCCCATACTGACCTTTTGGTCCTGTCCTCCTCTATTGCCAGAATGAGGCCACACACATTTTGCTTGGGTATCTTACAACCCAACGGTATGAACATAGACCTCCAATTTTAGGTAACTTCAATGACCACCTCCCTTTCCCCCTCCCCTTTACACCCCTCCCCCCCACCCAACACCATCCCCCTTCCCTTTTACTCCTTATACTTCTTTTCCCTGAACCCTGACTGACCTTGCACCAGTTTCTCCCATCCCCCTCCACAAAAATTTAATTAATGAACTTCACAGTTCATAACTATGTAACCCTCTTGGGCTCATACCTGCGTCTATGATCTGCCTATCAAGGAACCTCCTCACCTGATGTCATCTGTTGCCAGCCATGATTTGTTCTGCCTCTTTTTGCTTCCATTTTTTTCCTTGCTCTCCCTACTACAATCAATCTGAAGACGGGTCCCGACTCAAAACGTCATCTATCCATTTTCTCTGGTGATTCTGCCTGACCTCCTGAGATACTCCAACATTTTGTGTCTTTCCTTGTGTCTTCTCTTGTAAACCAGGATCTACAGTTTGTTGTTTCTACAGTGACATTTCCAAGTTGTTTTGGGTTACTATGAAAATTTGACAGGGCCGTACCAGGCTTCAATCTCCCATATGCCTTGATATAATTAAATTGTTGTTCCAGGCCCAACTATTGTTGGATATACCTGGACAACCTGAACTTCTCAGCACAGAACCAAACTAAATTGTTGGCCAGGTAAATTAACACCCCACCTTCATCTTAAGTGACATCCTTATTATTGTAACAACAATCTGACACACCACATTTTGATCAGATATCCCTGACATTGCAATTGCCAAAGTCCTAGCATCTGAGCCCTTTGTTTAGCATCCTGAAATCGCGCCCCAAACCCTCCTTCACATTCAATCATTGCTGGTCATCTGATACCAAAGTCCCATGACCTCGATACAGGGTGAGTCACATATTTGTAACAAGGGGCCGCAAATTGAAACGGGACATTGCTGGGGCCATCCAGCAGGTCTGCAAGAATGGACTAGAATTTCTCAGCAATAATATCTCTGTGCAAAATTAAGATCCTAGATTATAACAATTGGCTTAAACTGCATAAAGTTTTATATTCGTGAAACAGAGCTGTTTCATTAAGCATATTTGCACAGTGCACTATTTCACCATTTTCACCACTTCATATGAAGCCCTCTATTATCAGAAGCACAATTTCTATGTTAGAAGCATGGTTGTTGTCCAGGTCCTGTCCAAACATAAAATATCTTCACTTGCTCTCAATGTTCTATTTGTGGAGTCATGTTTTTATCAGAGTTTTAGGCTATGTAACATTGAAACCTGTATTTTTCATCCTTGTTACACAAGGGAAAATCGACACTCTGGAATAAGGTAAGTTACTTTGCTGGAAGGCACCTCTCTTGTAGTACATACTTCACATTAATGCTGGGAAAGCAAAATAAAATCCCATATCTTATGCTTTGTGTTCAGGATTTACACAGGGCTCAAAATACCTTACCCTTGAGTGAGGATCAGATAACCTATATAGTGGGGTCAGCTTGATGAGCTGTCTATCATGACCTAAGTATCAACTGCTCAGATTTACTTAGTTACATTGCATTGATTTTTGGTTGTAACTTGCATTTGATCCTGTTTCTATTAGCAGTCAAATCCAGGCCAAGGCCTTTAATCCCTGAAAGTATCAGTCAAGGGAGGAAGATAAAACACTATGAAGCATTTTGGATTAGTCATCACTCATCAGAGATTTCACTAAATGTGGGCACCATTCTGGAAACCTTAAGTTGTTTTGTGTACTAAATGGAATAAAGACATTATCCCCTCATACACATGGAAGAGAAAGCAGGATGTCACTACTGAATCATATTCTTTTATATTTTGCCTGTCATGGGGACATATAGCCTTTTGAAATTATATCGATCATGAAAGTTAAAATAATACCCTTCTTTATCTCGAGGAGGAAGCCAGCGTGAAATCTTTTCCAGTTTAAATTGGTTAACATTTCTGTTGAAGACAGCTTCCCTTCTGTGTCATAGATTTGTATGAATTTCTATACACAATTGCAAACAAAGTAATTTTACACAAATCCATTAAGTACCCATGTAAACTACGGGCAAGACGTTTGATATTAAAGCATGGGGTTAAAGCATCAAGCATTAAAGCATCAATTGCAACTTGGGCTCACAGCTTCAGCCATAGAGAATTGGTATATTAAAAAATATATATTTTTTTAAGAATATATTTTTGAGTATATATTAAGAAATATATATATATATATATATCTATATATATATAGATATATATCTATATATATCTATATATATATCTATATATATATTTATACAGTGTTTTTTACATCATTATTAAAAAGAATTTGCAGAGAAGCCAAAGACAAAAAAGATATCCAAAATATAGTTTTAGAAATATGGGAGTTTGAAATAATGAAGGACAAAAACATCACCTTGCATGGTTGTCCTTGGATTATACTTATTGAATGGATTTAAGTTGACTCTAGACTTCTATAGTGTTGTTTAAGTCTGCAGGCCATTCTTTGGATTGCAAATAGAATATAGGAATCGAATTTGTGTACAATTTAAGTCAGAGGACCTGCCAGAATATTTGACATATTAATTATATATCTGACCGAGAGTATTGGGCACATATTATGCATACAATGATAGCCATCCAGCAACCTTCCTGTCATTGAGAGAAATGTACAAATTTCTTCTAAGGTTATCTGTTATTGATGATTGTCACTCTCCCTTGGTGCATGTGACAACAATAAAGCAATACCATTATCAAGTTTATACAACTTCTCCGACACTGGCAATGTGAAAATAATTGGACAACTTTATTTGTGTTAAAAATATCTTCATTGAGTTAATGGTTTCAAATGTGATTGGACTAGTGATTACATCATGGTTACAGATTTAGAGCTTAATTTAAATGTGTTATTCAATTTATTGTATTTTAAAACTGCCACTCACAAAAATAACTTATACTTAAACTTGACTCGTTAGGTATAAGTATGCATTCTGAGATATCCATTTCTAGAATGTATAATTGTATCTGAATAGCTTGTTCAGTTCATCGGTGCCAATTGGATATAAATTTATCTTTGTAGAAACAAGGAACTGCAAATGCTAGTTAATACACAAAAGGAGACAAAGTGCTGGAATAACTCAGCAGGTCAGGCAGCATCTCTGGAGAATATAGATAGGTGACATTTCGAGTCAAGGCCCTTCTTCAGTCTCCTATCTAAAGACCCTTATCTGAAGGGTGGAATCTGTGGAATTCTTTGCCACAGAAGGCTGTGGAGGCCAAGTCAGTGGATATTTTAAAGGCCGAGATAGATAGATTCTTGATTAGTATGGGTTCAGAGGTTGTGGGGAGAAGGCAGGAGAATGGGGTTAGGAGGGAGAGATAGATCAGCCATGATTGAATGGCAGAGTAGACTTTATGGGCCAAATGGCCTAATTCTGCTCCTACCTTCTCCATCATGGTCTGGTTTGGCTCAGCCACCAAGCACGACATCCGGAGGCTGCAACGGATCGTTCGATCAGCTGAGAAGGTTGTTGGCAGCAACCTTCCCCCCATTGACAAACTGTGCACTTCAAGGGCCAGGAAGCGAGCGGGCAGGATCATCTCTGACCCCTCTCACCCTGGCCACAAAATCTTTGAAGCACTTCCCTCTGGAAGGCGACTCCAGACTGTCAAAGCAGCCACAGCCAGACATAAAAGGAACAGAGGAACTATCTAAAGTTGGAGAAGTCAATGTTCATACCGCTGGGCTGCAAGCTGCCCAAGCGAAATATGAGGTGCTGTTCCTTCAATTTCCGGTGGGCCTCACTATGGCACTGGAGGAGGCCCATGACAGAAAGGTCAGACTGGAAGTGGGAGGGGGAGTTTAGATAGTTCCTCTGTCCCTCTCTTCCCCTCCCCCTTCCCAGTTCTCCCTCTATCTTCCTGTCTCCACATATATCCTTCCTTTGTCCCGCCCCCCTAACATCAGTCTGAAGAAGGGTCTCGACCCGAAATGTCACCCATTCCTTCTCTCCTGAGATGCTGCCTGGCCTGCTGAGTTACGCCAGCATTTTGTGAAATAAATACCTTCGATTTGTATCAGCATCTGCCGTTATTTTCTTTCATTCCCTTCCTTCATACATTTAAATTTGAAGTTCAATTTCAAAGTACAGGAGGAACTCAACGGAAACTGATCAGTCTGAAGATAGGTCCCAACAACAAAATGGCGTCTGTCCATTTTCCTCCACACATACGACCTCACTGCTGAGTTCCTCCAAGACGTTTGCTCCAGGTTCAGCACCAAGGACATACAGAACTTTGGTATCCTTTGATGTTCGATTTGCTTGTTCTGGATGCCACCAAACATTTCTACACCTACATGAGATTTCATTGCAGATGCTTACATGGATAACCATTCAGAATTTGTTTTTGTTTGAGAAACTTCATGAAATTTGAGAAGCATAGAAAATTAATGCTGCATCCTTTTTGCATCATAATACCTGAACTTATTTTTTAAAGAGACAAGATATCAGTTTCCTTTTTTTGTTACAAATGCAATGCCCCTTCAGATATAAAATGGTTAATGTAATATTCTAGTCATGAAGAATCCTGTTCATTTCTGCAATTTCTGACACCAGCAGTTTTGCTCAGCTGGAAGCACTCAAAAGCTGCAGCAGATGCAAAAGCGAGTGAACTTCCTGGCATTCCACAATCATAATTACAGTTGCAATGTCCTTTGGAAAAGGTCAGGAAATTAAATATGTAAGGACAAACAAGGGACAACCAACTCTAAATGAATATAAACTCAATAGGTCAGACATCAAACACAAACAGATGCGCAGCGTTTACAATTAAATAATCATATCTGTAATGTGTACATTTCCCACCACTAATTTCTCTCTCTCTCTCTCTCTCTCTCTCTCTCTCTCTCTCTCTCTCTCTCTCTCTCTCTCTCTCTCTCTCTCTCTCTCTCTCTCTCTCTCTCTCTCTCTCTCTCTCTCTCTCTCTCTCTCTCTCTCTCTCTCAAACTCTCTCAAACT
This sequence comes from Rhinoraja longicauda, assembly GCF_053455715.1. NCBI lineage: Eukaryota > Metazoa > Chordata > Chondrichthyes > Rajiformes > Arhynchobatidae > Rhinoraja > Rhinoraja longicauda. The sequence goes on along the minus strand of NC_135959.1, from coordinate 29,070,048 downwards.
CTCTCTCTCTCTCAAACTCTCTCAAACTCTCTCTCAAACTCTCTCTCAAACTCTCTCTCTCTAAAACTAAAACTCTCTAAAACTCTCTAAAACTCTCTAAAACTCTCTCTCTCTCTCTAAAACTCTCTCTAAAACTCTCTCTAAAACTCTCTCTCTCTCTAAAACTCTCTCTAAAACTCTCTCTCTCTAAAACTCTCTCTAAAACTCTCTCTAAAACTCTCTCTAAAACTCTCTCTAAAACTCTCTCTCTCTAAAACTCTCTCTCTCTAAAACTCTCTGTCCGTGTGTATGTGTTTATGTGTGTATGTGTGCAGCATAACTTTTGGGTTCGCACATCCAAAACGGTACACCATAGCGCCACAATTTTTGGCCCACGTTACTCACCATTATCCTGGGCATATTATGTAACAACTCTCATTCAAATTGAAGCTATATTTTTAAAGCTAGAGAGACTTTAAAGTTTAAATTGCCCTTTCTAACCCATTTCTTGAAGGTCTTCAGCGTGTGACGTCACAATGGGACCCGTGGGCCTGTGAGAGATGAGCTTGCGCTCCCCCCCCCCCGCTGGTATTCAGCGTGTGATGTCACAATGCGACCCGCAAGTCTTCAAGAGATCAGCTTGCTCTCGCCCCCTCCCCCCCCCGGACCTTTAACTAATGCCCTCTGCCCCCCCTCGGACCTTTAACTAATGCGCTCCCCCCCCCCGACCTTTAACTAATGCGCTCCCTCCCTGACCTTTAACTAATGCGCTCCTCCCCCGTGCACAGCCACAGGTCCCAGCATGCCTCGCGCCGGACATTCCTCAGATCGGGTTGCGCTGACCGCCAGGAGGTGTAGTCGCCTCTCCTGCTCTGGGGTGGGGGGCACCCGCCCAACTGACGGGAGTTCCGTGCTCAGTGCTTTCCTCTCCCCATCCCTCTCACCCCTCGCATGGAGGAGCTTTAAGTAGCATTCCCAGGCCCGCAGGAGGGGGGTTCGAGTGGGTGGAGGTGAGGGTGGGGTAGTAGGGGTGGGGATGGGGGGAAGGAGGGAGTGGGGGAGGAGGGGGAGGGGTGGGGGAGAAGAGTGGGGGGAGGGTGTGGGGGAAGGGGTCGGGGAGACTGGGAGTGGGGGGAAGGAGAGAGTGGGGGAGGAGGGCGAGTGGAAGGAGAGAATGGGAGTGGGGGGGAGGGGTGGGTGAGGAGAGTGGGGGAGGGTGGGGGGAATGGGGTCGGGGGAATGGGAGTGGGGAGTGGAGGGGTGGGGGGAAGTGGGACAGTGGGTGTGGGGGGCAAGGGAGGGTGGGGGTGAGGGGGTTGGGTGTTGGGGTAAGAGAGAGTGGGGGTGGGGTTAGGGGGACAGTGCGGGGCAGGGGAGAGTGGGGGTGGGGGAGGGGAGAATGGGGAGGGGGTGTGGGGAAGAGAGTGGGGAGGAGAGGGTGGGGTTGGAGGGGGAAAGGGGGATAAGGGAGGAGAGAATGGGGGGAGGGGGTGGGGGAGAGGGGGTGGGGAGGAGGGGATGGGGAGGAGGGGATGGGGAGAGAGTGGGGTTGGGGGGAGAGTGGGTGTGGGGAGGAGGGCAGGGTGGGGGTAGGGAGAAGGGAAGAGTGGGGGGTGGGGGAGAGTGGGGATGGAGAGGAGGGAAGATTGGGGGTGGGCGGAGTGTGGGGTGTAGGCAGAGAGAGTGGGGGTGGGGAGGAGGGCAGGTTGGGGGTGGGGAGAAGGGAAGAATAGGGGTGGGGGAGAGTGGGGGTGGGGAGGAGGGAAGATTGGGGTGGGGGGAGAGTGGGGTGCGGGCAGGGAGAGTGGGGGTAGGGGAGGGAGGTGGGGGCGAGTGGGTGGGAATAGGGGTGGGGAGGGGGAAATGGGGGTGGAGGCAGGGCTGGGGGGAGGGGTTAGGGGAGGGGCAAGTGGGGGTGGGGACAGGGGAGGGGCAAGTGGGGGCGGGTAGGGGGGCTGCAGTGGGTCAGTGGGGGGAGGAGGGGGGAATAAGGGGGATTGAGTGGGGGGATTGAGGGTGCAACATTACAGGAGAGGCTTTGGGTCCAGGACTCACTCAATCACACCCTCTCCCTTTCCCTGTCCCCCCTCTATGAGGAATAGGCCCACCGGGACCACTTGGTCTAGTTTAATATAAAAACAGAAACGACTGGAAACACACGGTAGGTCAGGCAGTATCCATGAAGAGAAAAACACATCTAATACTTCAGGTCAATGATCGTTCATTGGAATTGGGAAATGCTGGAAATCAAACATGTTTTGGGGGTTGGGGACAGAATGGGGGTTGGGGGTCGAGAGAAAGAAGGAAATGTCTGTAAATATGGAGATCTGGAGAGAATGAATGACACCATAAGTAGTGGTGCTCAACGAATGGGAATTGAAGGCTTGTTACCTGTTACTCATTCATCCAGAGGAAATTTAATCATGTGACACAAACGAGAGAGGAAAAATAAAACATTGTTGAAATTATGAGCTACAAAATTCTATGGTTGCTGGAAATCTGAAATAAAAGAATAGTCAAAATACTCAGCAGATCATTTGCAAATTGTTGACTACAGGTGCTGACTGTATGGAGTTTGTACGTTCTCTCCATGACCTGCGTGGGCCACAGTGGCTCAGCGTTAGAGTTGCTGCCTTATGGCGCTTGCAACGCCGGAGACCTAGGTTCGATCCAGACTACGGGTGCTTGGCTGTACAGAGTTTATACGTTCTCCCCGTGACCGCGTCAGTTTTCTCCAAGATCATTGGCTTCCTCACACACTCCAAAGACATACAGGTTTGTTGGTTAAATGGATTGGTATGTGTAAAATTGCCCTTAGTGTGTATAGGATGGCGTTAATGTGTGGCCATCGCTGGTCTGTGTGAACACAGTGGGCCGAAGGGCCTCTTTCTGCGCTATATCTCTAAATTAAACTAAACTAAACTAAACTAAATCAGGCAACATCAGTAAAGAAGGGGGGGAAAAACAGACGTGATTCCCTTTCATTAGGACAGGTCAGTTCTGATGCAAACATGTGTGGCTGGTATCCAAATTTGTTCATTGCAATGTTGAGACCTGAGGGCTGGAATGTATCAGGTCAGAATATGAGATGTCACAACTCAAATTCACTTTGGGCTTCTTTGGAACAGAGCAGGACTCTAAAGGCAGAGAGGTTGGAATAGAAGTGGGGTGGAGACTAAAACTGACATTCAACTAGAATGGTCAGAAAATCAATGTCACCGTTGTGGATTGAAAGAGATTGTACTACAAAGTTGTGACGGAATTTACCATAGATTGGAGACAACAACAAGAGCACCAAATGCAGTGTACTAAAGTCGAAAAGGTGCATGGAAACAGCTGCTTCACATGGAAGGATTGTTTGGGTCACTAGATGGTGGAAAGGGATAAAATAAAAGTGTGGCTGTTGCATCTCCTATAGTTGCGTAGTAAAATGCCAGGATAAGGGGAATTGATTGTGGGAAATGGTTCCATTTGAAGCTGACAAGGAATAGGCAGTGAAGTTGTCTTTTGTGGTAGCACCACAACAAAGATGACAAACATTATAGAGGATGATCCTTTGAGTGTAAAGTCTGGTGGGATAGAAGAAGGGGAGAGCACCCTATCTTTGCTTTGGAAGATGGAATGGGAGCAGAGTGCAGGAAATGCAACAGATCTGGAACTCATGCTGATGGGAAGCCATCTTGAGTTGTATCTGATATCAGAACAGACACGACTGAGCATGAGAATGGAATGGATTTTTGCTTTTCGATTTCCTATTCAAGAAAATCAAATGCATAGGCTTTGGATGGATAGAGGCTTCTACTTTTGGCAAGCACAGTCAACAGAGTGACAGAAGAAGAGAGAAAATTCTGCCAGAAACACCGTTATCCACATGTGTCAGTAAAAAGGTTGATTCATGCTTTCTCACATCGTGCAACAGAACAGGGCATGCATTTGTGAATGGTGTATGGTGCAAGTACGTTTATTATTGACGATGCTTACAAATTGCCATTTGCCATGATTGCTGGCTCTCTTGTACAGCTTACTTTAGATCAATAAAAATAACCAAGGGCTGGCTAGTTGAAAGGTGTTCGCTACAAGCCTGGGTAAGTCATTTTGGACATGCTGTTTACAATTTCACTTGAATTGTTTTTGGTAGGTGACCATGATTTCTGCCTGAAGCTCTAACTAATAACTTCTGTGCCACATTCACAAACCCAGAGCAAGAATCAATATAGAAGGCATGCCATGCTACAAGGTTAGTGGTAGAGCATACTTCTGAAATTTAGAATAGCTTTTATTTCATTTGATCATTGTGTGGAAAGATAGCCACATATACCCAAAATGCAGAAGCAAATATTTAGTTTAGTTTTTGTCATCATGTGTACTAAGGTAGAGTGAAAAACTTTTGTTTGCGTTCTAACCATGTTTCACTTCTGATAATAACTTTTACCATTTTAGCTCTGAAATTGTAGTCATAGAATCATGAAGCAGAGAAATAAATCCTTTGGCCACCTGGGCTCTGGGTACTGGTATTCCCTCCCTACATCTCCCATCTCATTGCTTTTTTCACCTCTTTTAATACGCTCCTTAAAACCCATCACTTTGACCAAACTTCATGGTCATCTATTGTAATACCTGCTGCTGTGGTTAAGTGGCAACCTTCTGTTTGATTACAGATCCTGCAGCTATGGTGTCTGTGCTGAACACAATGCCAATTTAAATTAATCCCAATCTGCCTGAATATGGTCTAGATACCTTGCCTGTTAACATCCAAATGCCTCTTCAGAATTGCTATCACGTATGCTTCTACCACTTTTTCTGGCAGCGAATTCCAAGTACCTAGCACTCTGTGTGTGATTGACCTTCTCCAGGAGGATTGGCCTCTCCTGGCCAGTCAGTGATTGGGATCAGAGCAGCATCCAAGGGAGAAGACGCTGTCACATTATATATATAACCACTGGTCAGAGACCTCCAGTCAGAATAATATCCCTTCACCACCACCCTCTGTTTTCTATGGCCAGACAGAATTTGAATCTAATCCACCAATTCTCCATGGATCCCATGTGGTTTAACCTTTTGGATCACCCTACCATAAGGGGCACTTTTGAATGATTTACTAAAATACCTGGAGAAAATATCCACTAGTCTGCCGTCGCCAATCGCCTTCATCACCTCTTCAAACGTCGCAATCAAGTTTGTAATGCTTAACCTCTCCTGTACAAAGACATGCAGTCTATCCCATAAAAGACCAGGCTTTTCCAAATGCAAGTAAATCCTATCCCTAGGAATATTCTCCAGTAATTTCCCGAGAACCGATGTAAGGTTTATACCTCCTATAATTTCCTTGTTTGTTTCTATTGCCCTTCTTAAACAAACAAATAATTTTGGCTATTACTCCATCCCTTGGGACCTTACCTGTGTGTAAAGGTCACTGTCAGTTCCCTAGCCAGTACCCTCTTTTGACACTCTTCATAACCTCGGATAGATCCCATCAGTCTCTGGGACTTGTTCACCAAAATGGTCTTCAAAACACCCAACATCTTTGTCTTGTTATCAGCATGCCCTAGAACGTCAGCATAACCTTCCCTGATCATTCTGTCCTCCATGTCATTCTAAGTATATTGTTTTTCTCCTGTTGGTCCATGCATAATTTCCCTCCTTTGTCCTTTTGTGGATCTGATGTCTCCTTAGATACCCTCTTGTTTTTAATGCATGTATAAAGTGCCTAGGGGTTCTCTTTAGTCCTACTTGGCAAGAACATTTCATCTGTAGAAAGAGAAACAAGTATAACACTTCAAGTTGAAGACCCTTTAATGGAGCTGGGAAAATATTCCTTACATCCTCCTCATAATGAACATATTAGACTGTAATGGGATTTCAATTTAGATTAGGTGTTCATGTACTAATTGAGGATAAATCAGCATTATGGAATAGCACAGTCGCAAGCTGGTTGCACGAGTGCCTCAGACCCAGCAACCCAGGTTCAATCCTGACCTCTGGTGCTGTCTTCATGAAGTCAAATGTTCTCCATTTGCCTTTGTGGTTTCCTCTAGGTGCTCCAATTTCTTTCCACATCCCAAAGACAGGTTGGTTGCTAACCTGTGAATGTGAGGAGAATGAAATGGTGCTTATGTTGGATTAGTGTAAATAGGAACTTGATGTTAAGCATTGATGAGAGAACAAAATGCCTGGTCTATACTGTATATTCTATGGCTCAAAATGAAGAACCACACCTTTAGTGAACTCAAGGATTCATAGGATTAATTAGCATGGATACGTTTGTCGGCACTGGGCCTATACCCACTAGAGTTTAGAGGAATGAGGGAGGACCTCTGAAACATACAGAATAGTGAAATGCTTGGATATAGTGGATGTGGAAAGGATATTTCCACTAGTGGGAGAGTCATGAACTAGAGGGCATAGCCTCAGAATTACAGGACGTTCTTTTTGGAAGAAGATGAGGAGAATCTTATTTAGTCAGAGGGTGGTGAATTTGTGGAATTCTTTGCCACAGAAGGCTGCAGAGGCCAAGTCAGTGGATATTTTAGGCAGAGATGGATTGATTCTTGATTAGTACAGGGGTCAGAGGTTATGGGGAGAAGGCAGGAGAATGGGGTTAGGAGAGATAGATCAGCCATGATTGAATGGCAGAGTAGACTTGATGGCCGAATGGCCTAATTCTGCTCCTATTCCTTATGACCTTATGACGTCCTTCAACTCAATGTCCATGCCAAGGAGACTATCAAGTTGCCTACTTGAACTAGTACCATTTACAGTAACTGCACTCCCGTGATTTCATAAACCTGTATAAGATGACTGCTCAGCTTCCTTCGCTCCAGGGAAGGCAGGTCCAGCCTATTCCTAGTCTCAATTCATGTCCTGCAGGTCCAACAACATCCTGCAAATCTTCTCTGCATTTGCTCTAGCTTCATCACAACCTTCCTATAGAATGACGATCAGAACTGCACCATGCTCCAGGTATGTTCTCACCAATGTCTTGCACAGCTGTAAAATGATTGGGAAGATTTGTCAAAACTTTGCATTAGCCAGTTGGAACCATAGTCAGTAATTTGTGAATTAAGAGCCTTAGGTCATAAGGTCATAAGATCATGATCATAAGGAATAGGAGTTGAATTAGGCCATTTGGCCCATCAAGTCTACTCCGCCATTCAATCATGGCTGATCTATCTCTCCATCCTAATCCCATTCTCCTGCCTTCTTCCCATAACCTCTGACACCTGTACTCATCAAGAATCAATCTATCTAAGAATGCATTACTATTGTTTGTTTGTTTTTTAAGTATGTGTGTATGTGTATATACATACTCGTTTATCATATTGTTTACAGTGTACTATGTTTACATATTCTGTTGTGGTGCAGCAAGTAAGAATTTCATTGTTAAATCTGAGACGTATTACAATAACACACTCTTAACTTGACTCTTGACTAACTCTGCCATAGAAATATCCACTGATGGCCTCTACACCCATTCGTGGCAAAGAATTCCACAGGTTCACCACCCTCTGACTGAATTTTTTTTCCCTCATTTCTTTCCTAAAAGAACGTCCTTTCATTCTGAGGCTATGACATCTAGTTCTAGACTCTCCTACGAATGGAAACATCCTCTCCACATCCACTCTATGCAAGCCTTTCACTATTCTGTATGTTTCAATGAGGTCCCCCCTCATTCTACTAAACGCCAGCGTGTACAGTCCCAGTGCTGACAAAGGTCGCCTTAGGTTAACCTACTCATTCCTGGGATCATTCTTGTAAACCTTCTCTCAACCCTCTCCAGAGCCAACATATCCTTCCTCAGATATGGTGCCCAAAATTGCTTACAATATTCCAAATGCGGCCTTAACAACGTTTTATATACGTAGCTTCAACATTACTTCTCTGTTTGTGTATACAAGCCCTCTTGAAATTAATGCTAGGATTGCGTTTGCTTTCTTTACTACCGATTCGACTTGCGGATTAACGTTTTGGGAATCCTGCACTAGCACTCCTAAGTTCCTTTGCATCTCTGATTTCTGGATTCTCACCGCACATAGAAAAGTTAGAAAATGTAGGAGTGCTGAACTCTTTGTTGTGTGGCCATACCAGAGAGAGTGAACACACTTCAAAGAGTGCTTACCTCTACAACGGGTGACCACACTACAAGGAGTGACCACGGTAAAAGAGGTGGAACACTCTATAAGGAGTGAGGTCAACCCATGTCTAAAACGAGTGACCACAGTACCACATACCACAGTTATGGTATGTCTAAGTAGAGAAAAGATAATATACATAAATCAAAGTCTGCTTGCCTTTGCTGAAAATACATTTGATGCTTCAGACTCAAAGGTTTAGGAGAAAAATGTTTGCAGGAATCAGTTGAATTAGTTTGCACGGATTAGTTGAAAAATGAAAAATGAATCCTACATAAGTACCATTTTATACTCCTCACATTCTGATCAATGTTTCCGAAATTTACTCTGGGGCAATTGCAGTGGTAAATTAACCTAGCAACCAACCTATCTTTGGGATGTGGAAGGAAATTGAAGCACCTAGAGGAAACCACAAAAGCAAAGGGAGAACATGTGGCCTCATGAAGACAGCACAAGAGGTCAGGATTGAACCTGGATTGGAGCTAAGAGGCACTAGTTCAACTAGCTATGCCGCTGTGCTGCTCCATAATGCTGTTTTATCCTCAAAAAATGTTCTTTCTTGGTTAAAAACTCCAACTTTTCCGTCTGGCTCATTGCGTTCATTCACCACATATGCATCAGGTCACAAGACAAATGGATGGTATTCAGCTTGAATATAGAAGGAAAAAATATTGCATCTATCCATAGCATTTTATTTGTCCTGTCTATTGGCTGTGATTATACAGTTAGTATTTTGCTGCTATCTCAGTAAATGGAGTTGCATAAGCTCACATAATACTCTGTATGCTGGGCAAACATTTTGACAATAGTCACACAAGAACATAGAACAATACGACACAGGAACAGGCCCTTTGGCCCATAACGCGTGTGCCAAACATGATGCCAATTTAAACTAATCTCTGCCTGCATATGATTCATATCTCTCCATTCCCTGCAAGTTCACATGCTGATTTAAAAGTTGCTTAAATGTCACCTTAAAGAAGAAATAGTAACTGCTTTTTTGCATAACTGCCGAAACAGCATCAATTAACTGGGACATTTAATGTACAATTTCCATTGTTGAAGATTTTCTTCCTTTTAAGGTGAATGTTAAAACAACATGATGTGCAGAAATATTCAATGTCCAGTGGTTGAAAAAACACAAAATATCATTTAAAGGGGAGATCTGCATGGGTTCAGTAACTTAGTGATGGATCAATGGTGGACAGTGGAGTAAGGGGAGGAAATTTATTAAAAAATCAGGTTAACACAAGGCCATAAAGGTAATAAAGTTTATAATGAGCATTCTCAAGACATTCTGTAAATGAATGGGATGAATCGCTACCATCACCTGGAGATCACAAGACTGAGGTCAATAAAAAAATCACTTGGGTAGTTTGGCATAAAATGCCACAGGCCCTCTGGTCGAGTTTGCGTTCGCGGTCAGTTGGATAACAATAATCAGAGACGGCACAGACTTTACCTGTTCCTCATCTCCACACTCTTACATTCCCTGACCATGAGGCACCATTAAATGGATACAATTGGTTACATGTCTGTACAGCCCTCTTAACAAAGAAAGCTTATTAGTCCACAAAAGTTTAAATATTATCAAACCATTCACTGCAAAAAATATGGTCATTCAATTTTCCCTTTGGATTTCTACCAAATTTGTTGCACAACAGATTTGGAGGACCAGGGCTTTGCTTGCAACCTAAACTTTCCTCTTCCAGCTGAAGGCATTGCATCCAACTCAGACTTGTTCCTTCATATGCGAGAAGTGTGTGTTGTAGGACTGATGTTTCCCATTATCATGTTGCATCATTGCCATGATAAATCTGTGCCAGATTATGGAAGATGAATGGAGGATTTTTGTGGCCTAATGTATGTGTACACCACTAAGCCTAATGAAACAGATGGTTGTCCAATGTGGGTGAACCTCTGGAGTGTGTTAATACAATCCCAGATACCTGCCTCACAGACTATGTCAATAAACAATGCTCTAGACTGCAAATTTTGCACTGATTTAATGGGTTTGCATGAGATTAGATCAACTGACAACAGCTCTTCTGGACTTAAGGTTACGATCTTCTCGTGCACTGATTTTGTTTGTTATTTTCATCTGTTCTTACGGAACAGAAGTAACTTGGCCATCTTACTGTGGTGTTGCCTTGGATGTGAACTAGCATGGTGTCTTTTATCGAGTCAAAATAAATTAATGACATTGGAGTGTATTGAGCCCAGGAATGACGATGGTTTCCCATAAAACCTGGTAAACATTATTATTATTATTATTCTTCATTGTGTAATTGTTAATGAGGCCTTACATATGTCTTATCCTTATAATGTACTATCTGGCACAATCCCAATAAATATATTGTAATAAGGGTATACTGTACGACATAAACTAGTCATTCCTACGGCCTCATTTCCTGTGATTTAAACAGTTGCCAACAGATTCCCTCAGTATTGTCTGACTTATCAGTAGTCTGTGGAGAATACACATCGGGACCTTGTTCACCTCTTCCATCAGTTTATTAAAAGATGGTGATCAGCAGTTTTATGATAACTAAATAAATCATTGATTAACTGACACACTCCAGGCAGGATTCTGTTCTGGACATTCGCTCTCCACAGTTTAACTTGAGTGTCTTACGCAGATATGGAAAGATATTGATAACATATGTTGCACTCAGCTTATAAAGCTTAAGAGGGGTTTTGCAAGAATCAATGACAATACTTTAAATAGAGAGAAAAAAGATGAATTTAACAAATTCGTACAATTATTTCCCTCAGAGCAAGAAGCTAATATCAAGATCCATTTTAAATGTCTGATTTCCTTACAGATTTTATTTAAATCCCTCAATGGTCAATCTTTAGATCAACATTTTGCACAAAAAGTGTTTTTTTCCCTCAAATCTTTTTTATGTGTGATGAACTGAGCCAGAATATATTCTCAGTAGATAGCATACTATCAATATTTTAAAAATCCATAGAATTCTATTCCTTTTGATTTACAAATGTTTATCGAGAATAGCTAATCTCACTCCTTAAAACGTCTTCTTTAATTGTGTTGGGTTTTCTTCACAGTTCCACCAAATCTGCTGGTGCTCAGGTATTTCAGTGGCCCTGCATACCGCTTAAAGGTACTGTTTAACAAATAATTTTATGACACAAAACAGAGGGCTGGATCAGAAATCTGTTCAGTTCCTGCCCTCTCCATGAATCCAAAGGTTGATCCAAGTTTTGCTAGGAGTGTCTTAAGTGAAGGAACCACAGTAATGCTTGTGTGTCAGGTCAGAACCAATTCAGGGGATATGATTTAATGGTTGTTGAAAGACCATGCAGTAGGAACTATTTTTATTTTAAAATAGTTTGTTTTAATTTCATGTTTTTAATTATTTATGTGTTTTATTATGGTTCTTGTTAACCTTTTGTGTTTTTAATTTCTTTCAGGAGTTATTAAATTTCTTTCACCTGTTTTCTTTAGCATTTATATTCTTTGAAATGTCACTAACACTTTTTGCAGATATCAGAATCCTACAACCAGCTTTCAGGAATATCTCAGGGGTGGGGCATCCACATTTTGACACCTGAGGCCCAGTCAACCAACCAGGCAATGATACTGGACTCCATGTTGTTGAAGATCTTATAGAGGTGTATAAAATCATGAGAGGAACAGATCGGGTAGATGCACAAATTCTCTTGCCCAGAGTTAAGGGCCTGTCCCACTTAGGCGATTTTAAGGCGACTGCCGGCAACTAGGCTGTCGCCGACAGTTCGCCGGGGTGTCGCGGCTATGATCATGAGAAGTCTTCCAAGAATCGTTGTGGATCTCAGCGCGTCGCTGAGAAATCAACCGGAGTGAAATTTCTCGGCGACAGCTGGCTGAAATTTCTCGTCGACAGTAGCCAGGTATCGTTGCTTATTGCGGTTGCTGTCGCCCGCTGTCCCCAGGTTTGCTAGGTTCTCTTAAATGCATTTAGAAGCACATAATATTAAAATAAGTAAAGTCATTTCAAGATACCATAAAATACTTGTGTTTAATCAATTTCTTTACCATCAGGACATTTGACAGGTAGATTGGAGGCGACAGTTTAACGGTCAGGTAAGCGTGGGAATTTTCGCGATGTTTATGGCCATCAGCGATCGCATTTAAAGTGGGCTCCCAACTCAGATATGCAACCCAGAAACCAGATATGCATCTCCCGTACATTTTCAAAGAATGCCCACACACTTTTCACAAAAATCCATTTAACCACTTTTAAAATTAAATTTCTTAATACTGCTATTAGTAAACTGGAAGTCAATCCAGTTTATGACTTGTAACCGTGAGGCTTGGTTTGCAAGTAACCCAGGCAAGATGTTATATTTCAAAACTCTCAGGTACTTACCGACTTGTCAGTGATTTCAGCAAAAAATTAGGACGCCGGAAAAGCTATGACAGCATGGGAATTTTGCGATGTTTCCGAAGACAGTGTCCGACCTGACTTGGCATTGTCGTCGGGTAAAATAAAATTTCGGCGATCTGCTATGACTTTGCCAGTTGCCAGCAGTCGCCTAAAAAATCGCCTAAGTTGGACAGGCCCTTAAGGGAATCGAAGACCAGAGGACATAGATTTAAGATGAAGGGCAAAAGGGCACAATATTTAGTTGGAATCTGGCAGGTACATTTTCACACAAAAGATGGTGCATGTTTGGAACAAGTTGTCAGAGGAGGTGGTTAAAGGGCCATCCCAACATTTAAGAAACAGTTCAACAGTTAGGTCAGGTTTGGCGGGATATGGACCAAATGCAGGCAGGTGGGACTAGTGTAGCAGGGACATGTTGGCCAGAGTAGGCAAGTTGGGCTTAAGGGCCTGATTCCACGCTGTATGACACTCTGACTCTATGACTCTAACTGTGTCATTCCTCTCCATCCAAATTAGCTGTGTGCTGATGTGTAGGGATCATGCATACAATAGTGGCCGGTTCCAGTTTAATTCAGCCCTGTATATTGTCTTCCCTGCATCTCTTCACCCCTTTAATTCTAAGGTTACTTCTTCATGTTATCCCCAAATTCTTTGGCCCAATGCTTTCCTCATAGACACACATGTCCTATACTATCTATGCATTCCCATCCAAAAGATTTGCCCCTTTTCCTAAACCTACTTCCAAATAATTGGAGCAAAAAACAAAGTGCTGGAGGTACTCAGTAGGTCACACAGCATCAATGGATTGCAAAGGACAGACAACATTTCACGTCGGGACCCTTCAGTCTGTAGAAGGGTCTCGATCCGAAAACAATCTGTGCCCTTTTCCCTACATGGATGCTGAATAGCCTTTCAGAGTTCTTCCAGCACCTTGTTTTTGCTCAAGATTAGAGCATTTGCATTAGACAATAGACAGTAGACAATAGGTGCAGGAGTAGGCCATTCGGCCATTCGAGCCAGCACCACCATTCAATGTGATCATGGCTGATCATTCTCAATCAGTACCCCATTCCTGCCTTCGCCCCATACCCCCTGACTCCGCTACCCTTAAGAGCTCTATCTAGCTCTCTCTTGAAAGCATTCAGAGAATTGGCCTCCACTGCCTTCTGAGGCAGAGAATTCCACAGATTTACAACTCTCTGACTGAAAAAGTTTTTCCTCATCTCCGTTCTAAATGGCCTACCCCTTATTCTTAAACTGTGGTCCCTGGTTCTGGACTCCCCCAACATTGGGAACATGTTTCCTGCCTCTAATGTGTCCAACCCCTTAATAATCGTATATATTTCAATAAGATCCCCTCTCATCCTTTTAAATTCCAGTGTATTCAAGCCTAGTCGCACCAGTCTTTCAACATACGACAGTCCTTCCATTCCGGGAATTAACCTAGTAAACCTACGCTGCATGCCCTCAATAGCAAGAATATCCTTCCTCAAATTTGGAGACCAATCTGCACACAGTACTCCAGGTGCAGTCTCACTAGGGCCCTGTACAACTGCAGAAGGACCTCTTTGCTCCTATACTCAACTCCTCTTGTGATGAAGGCCAACATTCTGTTGGCTTTCTTCACTGCCTGCTGTACCTGCATGCTTCCTTTCAGTGACTGATGCACTAGGTCACCCAGATCTCGTTGTACGTCCCCTTTTCCTAACTTGACACCATTCAGATAATAATCTGCCTTCCTATTACCACCAAAGTGGATAACCTCACACTTATCCACATTAAACTGCATCTGCCATGCATCCGCCCACTCACACAACCTGTCCAAGTCACCCTGCAACCTCATAGCATCTTCCACACTGTTCAAACTGCCACTATTGCTTTGTGTCATCAGCAAATTTGCTAATGTTACTTTTAATCCCTTCATCCAAGTCATTAATGTATATTGTAAATAGCTGCGGTCCCAGCATCGAGCCTTGCGGTACCCCACTAGTCACTACCTGCCATTCTGAAAGGGACCCATTTATCCCCACTCCCACTCCACTCATTCTCTTGCATCCCCAAATAAATAGATACAGGAGTCCATCATTGAAACAATGCCTTGAATTTTCTATTTGATTGCAGTTAACATTGTAATGATCTGGATAAAATTAACAAGTAGCAATCTATTAATTTCCATCATCATCCTTTTTTGCACAATCAATGGGCTTTAAGTAAGCTTGATAAAAATGATGATCTACTTCTTAATGTTTCTCATCTTGCTGATGGATCAGACTATATGATTTGACTTCCTACACTAAATATTTCTAAATGCAGAATTGATTTAGAAAATCATGATTCTGGAGTTGAAATAATAAGCCATCCACAGGAAGTAAAGGTGGAATAAAAAATAAATTACATTAAAATCACCAGCATGTAAAATAAAAACATTTTGAAAATTCAAGTAATTGCCATTACCCATTAGAAAAGACCTTCATTCTTTAACTATAATGACCAATTTAGCTTCTAATTAACTAACAGATAAAAGTAACTAAATTATTAAGATCAATTCTAGCAAGTCACCAGAGAGAAGGCGGCAGGGGTAATTTATGTATGCTCAAAGGTAAAAAATTAACTACGATAAAGACCCTTTTTTAATAGAAATGGGGGAATCTTACTCAATTTGTTCCATGCTAATATATAGACACAATGTGTTCCCATCAATTTTGAAGCAGGAGACAGAGGCCATTCAATGGTACTTTGAAAGTAAGGATAACTGTTACCAATAATAGAGAAGAAATGCAGGAAGAATAATGATTTACAAGAAGTAGAGATAATTTCATTTTTAAAGTCTATAGATGGTGCCTTGCAACCATTCAATGTTGGCACATGTTAACAATCAACATTTTTAGTTGGAATTGTGCAAAGTAATTTAGTTCTCCCTATTATGTTCCATAGAACACACATGTGGTTAAGACGAGCACTGTGTAGCAATCACCAAATTCATGGAGTCTTTTCTCATCAGCAATGTAGCTCCACATTTTTCGCCTAACCCCATCAAAGACAGACACAATATGGCCAATAACCAGTGAATTAATAGGATACATCCAATATTTATTTTTCACATTCCATGCCTCATTTGGAGTGAGATAGAGTATTCAGTCAGGATCACACAGGAAATATACCCATGAGTTGTTGCTGACTTTAAGCAGATTATTAAAGTGAAGTTGCATTTATTTTAAGAAAATACAGCTTTTGCAGTCCATGTGCTTACACCAAATTTAGATCTGTAATGGCTTCATAAGTGTATTGAACCACAGTGTAAAGGTGTCTAAAGCAATTGTACCTCATTTGTCCAGTGGACTATTTAAACTATTTACACTTTGAAGTTTTAAGCTGATTGAATGGTTGTGACAATGTTTCATTGCTAAGAAGCAAACACACCACAACACTGCCCTGTTCAATCAAGGTGTCAGGATAAACACATGCCTCCACACTACATAAAAGACACTTAGGATGGTTGGGCAAAGTATTGAACAGAAGCATGATCAGCTTATTCATCGACTCAAGTGCAAAGATCATGATAACATTTTTAATTTACCATCAGTCTCTCAGTAAAGAAAGATCAGAAGCATCTTGTTCATAGACAAAAACAAGTAAAGGTGTAGTTATATAGGAGGTTGTAATTATTAGGCATGATACTTGAAAGATTAAGTGTTTGTTATTGACAGACGATATGGTAACTACTAAAATTACTTTTTTTGTTTCCCATTTCCTACACTTTCTCTTCTCCCAAAAATAGTTAGAGTAGATGCACAGGCTAAGTTTTTTTTACATAGGGAGTGATGGGTGCCTGGAATATGTTTCCAGGAGCGACGTGGGAGTCAGATGCAGTAGTGCCATTTGAAGCTTTTTAATAGGCACATAGATATGCAGAAAATGATGTGATGCGGATTATACGCAGGCAGATGAGATTAGATAATCTTGGCATTATGTTTGGCACAGACATTGTGGTCCAAAATGCTTATTCCTGTGCTGTACTGTTCTATGCTCTATGTGAATCAGGAACTTGAAACAAAACCATTTCACTTGGGTAACATTTGCCATTGACTATTCTTCCTGTACAAACCTTGACAGAAATATTAAAAAGCTATTGATCAAGTGAGAAAGGGACATGTGAGGTAGGTTTTATCACCCTAAATCTATTTAAGTGAACTTTCTTTGTGAGGCATTTGTCAGGCATTGGAAGAAATATTTATGGATGATTAACATTCCACAAATAAAGAGGTACAGGTATCAATTCTGGTGCTAATACCACTCGGCTAATTATAGGAAAATAACTGCAGATGCTGGTACAAATCGAAGGTGTTTATTCACAAAATGCTGGAGTAACTCAGCAGGTCAGGCAGCATCTCAGGAGAGAAAGAATGGGTGACGTTTCGGGTCGAGACCCTTCTTCAGCCTGATGTCAGGGGGGCGGGACAAAGGAAGGATATAGGTGGAGACAGGAAGATAGAGGGAGAACTGGGAAGGGGGAGGGGAAGAGAGGTACAGAGGAACTATCTAAAGTTGGAGAAGTCAATGTTCATACCGCTGGGCTGCAAGCTGCCCAAGCGAAATATGAGGTGCTGTTCCTCCAATTTCCGGTGGGCCTCCTATGGCACTGGAGGAGGCCCATGACAGAATGGTCAGACTGGGAGTGGGAGGGGGAGTTTAGATAGTTCCTCTGTCCCTCTCTTCCCCTCCCCTTCCCAGTTCTCCCTCTATCTTCCTGTCTCTACCTATATCCTTCCTTTGTCCCGCCCCCCCTGACATCAGTCTGAAGAAGGGTCTCGACCCGAAACGTCACCCTTTCCTTCTCTCCTGACTCAGCTAATTATGATCAACTATCATGGAGAGAAAAGGAATCAAACAGTGACGGTTTTCTCTAAATAGTTTGCACGCTGCCTTTAGCCATTACATATTGGGTTTCTGGAAGCACTGGAAACACAGGCAAACCATTCAACTTTTCAGACCTGTTTCATTTTTCAGTGAGTTCATGAATGATCTTCAACTTCTCTAGTATACACCTCCTTGTTCCTTGATACAATTTGTTAACAAATATTTGGGATTTGAAATTGACAATTGATCCAGCATTAACTTTTTTTCTGCAGGAGAAAATTCTGAATTTACATTACCCTTTTCATGAATGACTGTTTAATTTTACTAATACAAACGTCATTGGCTATTTTTAAAGTGGAGATAGACAGATTCTTGATTAGTAAGGTTGTCAAAGGTTATGGGGAAACAGGCAGGGAATGGGGTTGAGAGGGAAAGATAGATCAGCCATGATTGACTGGCAGAGTAGACACGATGGGCTGAATGACGTAATTCTGCTCCTGTGCCTTATTAGTTTGTGATCTTTTAAAACGGAGATGTATCATCGTTTCTTTTTGCAAAGGATAGTAAATCTCTGAAATTCTAATCTTCAGAGGGTTGTGGAACTAGTTCATTACAAATAATCAATATAAGGGCAGATACATTTGTGAATAATTGGGGGATTGAGAGGTATGTGGAACTGGTGCAGAAAAGGATCAGCATAGATCAGGCATGATCGTATTGAATGGCAGGGCAGGCTTGAATGGCAAGGAGATTTACTCCTGCTTGCATTTTCCTGGGTTCTTGTGTTTAGTGATTGACTTAATAATTTCATATGTTGGAATTAATTTGCTATGGATTTCACTGTTAGCTTAACTGAAAGATTCCCAAACCCTATTTGCCACAGGCCACTTTAGAGAGATTTTGTTTTATTTTCACCTGCTCAACCCTCATTCTCAGTTCTACTTATATACACTAAATTAAAAATAATCTTATTTATAATTGCAACTCCATATCCTTTCTCATTATCAACACACAACTAGGAAAGCATGTCCCCAGTTTGGAGACCGAGGAAATCCCATGTAAATGTGATGCTTCCTTCTACACTTCTCACAATTCAGTCCATTGAGTGTCCAGCACTTCAATGTCTATGCTTCAATTATGTAGGGCATTGCTTAAGCCAAGTGTGCAGTATGTAGTACATTACTGATCTTCTTATTTAAGGATGGACAAAAATTGTTTTGCACAAAGTTCAGTGAAGATTTACTGCACTAATACCTGGAAATGCTGAGGTTATAACGATTGCCTTTGCTTGTATTCACTGCATTTTGGAAAAGCGAGAGGCTATGACAGGGGTACATATGAAAAGGATATATCCTCTTTTGATAGTATCTAGAACTGATTGTTTAAAAATAAGAGATCACTCATATAAAACAGATAAGGAGAAATCATTTTTGTCTCAGATGATCGCAAGTGTTCGGAAATCTTTTCCTCAAAGGATGATGAAAACAGAAGACTTCACTCCGTTTACTCTGTCGATGTTGACTCAGTATGTGTTGACTCTGTATAACAATCATCACCTCCTCTCACTAACTGCCAGCTGC
The DNA here is from genome assembly GCF_053455715.1 of Rhinoraja longicauda. Taxonomy (NCBI): domain Eukaryota; kingdom Metazoa; phylum Chordata; class Chondrichthyes; order Rajiformes; family Arhynchobatidae; genus Rhinoraja; species Rhinoraja longicauda. The sequence goes on along the minus strand of NC_135959.1, from coordinate 29,051,112 downwards.
AAATTTCATTTAATACATTGATCCTCAGAATATTGATCTGCATTTACTGTGAAGTCAGAATTCTTCTATGACTGGTACTCATCACACAGTGGAAATGCACAGCCATGCCCATCTCTTGGTGAAATGCAGATCTCCCCTTACCTGAACCAAACACTATCACTTCCACTTACCTGCACTTATTAGTTTTGTCCTTGGGAGGCAAGCTTTCCATGCAAAAGACTTTAACGTCTGTCCCCTTGTTTGCAATCAGTAATTCTGCAGGAAGTTGGGGGAATCCATCTCTTGCTTTCCTGAATTCCGCTGAGCTAGAGGGGAATTACTCTATGTAATTCATCTCCACTTTAAAATTGGAACCTATTATATTGGCATCCAAGGCTCTGGTATATTGCTTCGTGAAGAAATATTATCGATGCTTGCAATAAAAGGGGTGATTTTTCACGATGAGGAAGTGCCAGAAGCCCAGAAAAAATATCAAGATATTTCCCACAGCAACAAATGGCTTTCTAGCAATAATGGTTGGAAAATCATACACAGATTTTGCAAATCTAGATATATTCCCTGCTGCTTATCCTTATGGTTACCTAAGGGACAAGAAACAGTATTTAAGTTAAGTAAATTCACTTTTATTATTCATTGTGTGGCTGAGCAATAAGATCTCTTAACAATGTAAAATCAAAAAGTGCATTTACAAATCTTTGATTATGTAATCAAGTAGCCCCTCATTATGAAATCTGATGGAGTTCAGTTGGGTTATCTTCAAAATAATATTCTGGCATTCAGTTTTATTTTTTTCGTTTAGAGATATTGCATGGATACAGTCACTTTGACCCACCAAGTCCACGCCAACCATTGAACACCCTACTGCCTACGAGTGTCTCATCCACTCGTTACACACTTGTGGCAATTTGCAGAGGCCATTTAACTTACTAACCCACATGTCTTTGGGATGTGGGAGAAAACCAGACCACCTGGAGGAGGTGTTTGGACAAAAGATCTGATGTGTTGTATTGTTTGAATTTAGTAATAATCCAAAGTAGATATTGTTTAATCTTTTATTTGTTAATGAGGTAGAAATAACATCTTAACTGTTCAGATTTGATGGCCAAAATCCATTTCTTCATAAAAACCAGTCGGCTTATTTCCTGTATCTGTGGTAATATGGTTGTTCAATTCTGATTTTATTTTACTCAGATGGTTGCTGGAGTCAATTATAAAAGACGGAATTGCGGAGCATTTGGATAGCAGTAACAGGATTGTTCCGAGTCAGCATGGATTTACGAAGGGGAAATCATGCTTGACTAATCTTCTGGAGTTTTTTGAGGATGTAACTAGGAAAATTGATAGGGGAGAGCCAGTGGATGTGGTGTACCTCGACTTTCAGAAAGCCTTCGACAAGGTCCACATAGGAGATCAGTGGGCACAATTAGAGCACATGGTATTGGGGCTAGGGTACTGGCATGGATAGAAAATTGGTTGGCAGACAGAAAGCAAAGAGTGGGGATAAATGGGTCCCTTTCAGAATGGCAGGCAGTGACAAGTGGGGTACCACAAGGCTCGGCGCTGGGACCGCAGCTATTTACAATATACATTAATGACTTGGATGAAGGGATTAAAAGTACCATTAGCAAATTTGCAGATGATGCAAAGCTGGGTGGTAGTGTGAACTGTGAGGAAGATGCTATGAGGTTGCAGGGTGACTTGGACAGGTTGTGTGAGTGGGCGGATGCATGGCAGATGCAGTTTAATGTGGATAAGTGTGAGGTTATCTACTTTGGTGGTAAGAATAGGAAGGCAGATTATTATCTGAATGGTGTCAAGTTAGGAAAAGGGGACGTACAATGAGATCTGGGTGTCCTAGTGCATCAGTCACTGAAAGGAAGCATGCAGGTACAGCAGGCAGTGAAGAAAGCCAATGGAATGTTGGCCTTCATAACAATAGGAGTTGAGTATAGGACCAAAGAGGTCCTTCTGTAGTTGTACAGGGCCCTAGTGAGACCGTACCTGGAGTACTTTGTGCAGTTTTGGTCTCCAAATTTGAGGAAGGATATTCTTGCTATTGAGGCCATGCAGCGTAGGTTTACTAGGTTAATTCCCGGAATGGCGGGACTGTCATATGTAGAAAGACTGGAGCGACTAAGCTTGTATACACTGAAATTTAGAAGATTGAGAGGGGATGTTATCGACACATATAAGATGATTAAGGGGTTGGACAGGTTAGAAGCAGGAAACATGTTCGCAATGTTGGGGGAGTCCAGAAGCAGGGGCCACAGTTTAAGAATAAGGGGTAGGCCATTTAGAAGAGAGATGAGGAAAAACCTTTTCAGTCAGAGAGCTGTAAACCTGTGGAATTCTCTGCCTCAGAAGGCAGTGGAGGCCAATTCTCTGAATGCATTCAAGAGAGAGCTAGATAGAGCTCTGAAGGATAGCAGAGTTGGGGGGTATGGGGAGAAGGCAAGAACACGGTACTGATTGAGAACGATCAGCCATGATCACATTGAATGGTGGTGCTGGCTCGAAGGGCCGAATGGCCTACTATTGTCTATTGTCTATTGTCGATTGTTACAATCAGATACAGAATAGCTTCAAACTATTTGATGCAATTTCAACTGCTACATAAGGGTACAAGCATTTGATAGATTTGGGTTAGTTTCTAACAAGTTGATAGATTTGGGTTAGTTTCTAACAAGTTCTCTATGGACACTTGGTACATTTTATGAGCAATGTTAAGATGGGCAGGCAGCCAAGGCAATCGTGCTCCCAGTATAGTTGGTTATCATCGTCCATGTGTTGGTTATCTACTCTGAACTCAGTGCTCTACAATAGTGTACACAAGGGAGAGAATACACATAAAGGACAAAGTAGAAATTTAGAGGATATCAACAACTATGCTAAATTGATTGCAATCTTTTGATCTAAGACTTTGATAGTACAAAATGAGAATCAAAATTATAGTCATAAGGGTGACGAGTAAGTTATATGATTATAAGCAAGTGCTAATTTTCAATTGTTTACTATAGGAAATTTTGATGCAGAAAATTCTTTGTACATCACTCTCGGATTAAAGGATATATTATTTGTATATCGCTCTAGAAATAATTTTGTATTTTGGACTAACATTAAAATTTCATTTATAATCAAAGATTTTTCCAAAGAGTATTTTAAGTGAATACCAAAATATTGAAATATTGCAATAAAGTTGCAAAATATAATTATTCATAGAGAGATTAAAATTGGAAAGTGATTAAAATTATTCAAAGAAATGAATAGAATAAAAACTGATTGGTAAAACGAGGTGTTAACTGCTACAACGCAGTCTTCGGTAAACTTTAAAAAATGAGTACTATGGTCGTCAATTCAATCTTTAAATCTCTTTAAACATTAATACAGTGTCAGAACTGACCTTTTTCCACCACTTATTAAAAGATTATTTTTCAAAGAAAATATAATCCATAGGTGAAGTATTCTTTCAGATCTCTCAATCCAAAGTGAGGGTTTGAAATGTCTAAAGCTTGAGTTATATTATCATCTCTGTCAAAGAGATGTATGATCTGCATATTGATTATACTGCTTTGACCTGAAGTTCACAAAAATTCAAACAGTTGCAGTTCAATTATATCCAGAGATTCTACCTTGCTCAAGATTAATTTAGTTCAGCAGAATTATTCTGTAATTTTCTAAAGATCTGAGTGAAAAATTATTTTGAATGTTGATGGAATGGGCTAGTTTTAAATTAGCACATTTAAAACCTATTTAAGTGGTTTCTGAGCCATGTCAAAACAATGGCAGAGTAAATGAAAGATCTATATTACTACATGTCTCATGTCACAATAGAGATAGGTGAGGGGAAAAAAGGAGCAGAATACTGATAGTTAATCAATTAGGTCATTGACCTTATGTTCAACTTGTGGAAAAAGAATGTTAATAAACTAACAATACTGAAGTGTGCCGCTGTCACAATTCTCCATTCAAATAATCTATTTTTAAAAAGCCACAATGTCAGAGATGATGTATGTGGAGAAGCTCTCTTGGCTATCAAGATACCATCACTGATCTAGAACCTGACCTGCACTGGCCCTGGCCAAATACATCAGGTTCTTCTAACTCCTTCTCGCTCATGTTCCTCACTGCATTAGTACGGGTGTCAGGGGTTTTGGGGAGAAGGCAGGGGAATGAGGTTGAGAGGGAAAGATAGATCAGCAATGATCTAATTGTGTCAGGGGTTATGGGGAGAAGTCGCGGGAATGGGGTTGAGAGGGAAAGATAGATCAGCAATGATTTAATGGTAGAGTAGACTTGATGGGCCAAATGGCCTAATTCTGCTCCTACAACTTATGAACTCTCAACTACATATGAATCCTTTCCGTCCTTCTTCCCCTTTTACTTGGCATTCCGATAATTTAATCTCCTGGTGTCGTTTGAACATGCCATCACCATGCCAGCCTTCTTCCATGCATTTGCATGTATACCATCCAAAACATCTAAAACTACTTTTCTTCATTTCATCCCATCATTTTCTCTCCTGATATTCTTCAATGCATTCTCATTCTCAGCCTCTATTCCTGAGTTTTCTTCCTGGTCCATGCCTCTGTTATGTGCTCTGTAAATGTTATCTTCTTTGCAACAATGCAGAAAGAGGCCATTCAGCTCACTAAGTCAATTCTGGCTCCTATAATCCCATCAGTTCCCACTCCCCTTCTCCTTATTTCCCTGTTCCTCTTTAACCAATATTCTCCTTCATATTTGCCCATCAATTCCCCTTTGATTTGTCTTGCCATTAACCTATTCTAGCAATCATTTAACCTGCCAGGGCAGTTTTAGAGCATTGGGGAAACATTAGCTCTTGGAATAAACACACACGGTCATTAAAAAAAAGGCAAACACCAGTCAGACAGCATCTGAAATCAGGAACCAGTTCCTTCAAGACAAGAGGAAACAACACAAACACTTGCACACTGTGCCATCCCTTCTTCACTGATACTCCCTTGTTATGTGATAACACTGTCATACATTTGCAGTTCTTCTGTACTGGTTCAATGATACAACCTTTCATCAACCTTTGCTATCACACCACCTTTGTATTCCAATTAACATTTGACTCTGATTCTTTACAGAAAGCCCACATGCGGTCAACAAAGGCTTAGAAAAAGAGTATTGTGGGTTCCCTGGTGGGTCAGTAAGTTTGTCCAAGTGAGTAACTGGAAGAAACAAGACCCGAACGGTCAATGATTCAGTCTTTGTTCTGTGTTAAGTTAGTTATTCTCTGTCTCAGTAGGTGTTGGACCACAGCAAAGGTCTCAATACTTTAGGTAATCTCATTGGTTATCTTGTGACCTCTGCTGGAACTGATATCATGTTCATTGGACACGTACAGACTTGAGCCTAATTGTAAGGTTTGCTCAGGCAACTATACCAATACAGATTTATAAAAAATAAAGGTTTTAAAGGTGCTGATCTTGGACTGCATCTATATTCATCACCTGCACTAGCCTTGTAGTCATACCTGATTGTTCTCATTGCATTGGCAGCATTGCTGCATGGCTCATTATGAAGTGCAGCAGGTAGCCCTGCCCATGGTGTAGCCCGTGCTGTCAAAACCCTTTCCCACTGTTTCCAAAATCTTAACATTTTGGAGCACTTGGAAACAGTTGATAACAAATTCAATAATTAAGCAAATCAAAAAATCCTTACAACTTTTAAGTACATGAAATTAGCATTCCTTAATTATAAAACATAAATATGCTTTGACATTTGTGCTGCATTGGAGTGGTGCAGTGGTGATGTTGAACTGTTGCCTCACAGCACTTTGGATTCAGTCCGAATCTCTGTTGCTGTCTGTGCAAAGCCTGTACCTATGGGTTTCCTCTGGGTGCCCTAATTTCCTCCCACATCCCAAAGATTTGCGGGTAGATTAATTGACCACTGCAAACTGAACACAGTGTAAAGATGAGAGGGGGGATGAGAATGTGGAGAAAATGAGTATAACTGGATGTTTGGAGTCACAAGACACTACAGATGCTGGAATCTTGAGCAAAAAACAAATTGCTGTAAGAACTCAATAGGGCGGTAATGTCTTTGGAGGAAAATTAATTGTCTGATGAGGAGTCCCAACCAGAAACACTATCTGTTCATGTCCCTCCTCATGCTGCCTGACACACTGAGTTTCTTCAGCAGTTTGCTTTTTGCACCTGACTTGGCTGCTTGGCTGTCTTGATGGTTGGCTTGAGCTCGATGGACAAACAGGGCCTCTTTCTTTGCTGTAAGATTCTGACTAAATTAAAATAAAATCCTACTTAAACTTTCATTTTAAATCATTGACAACCCATTTAAATGAATTGTGCTGCACTTAATGTGCCAGCCAATAGTCATCCCCAACTATTGCAAAAGATTGCACAAGCACAGCATTGGGGGCACACTGCCATAAACATTGTGACTACCAAATGATTCTCTATTGACCCGCCAGTGACTATCTCTGAATTTCAGCACATTGGCTGGTTGGGTAAAATGCCAGAACACACTCTCTACACCGCAGAGAGACACAATGTGCTGGACTAACTCAGTGAATCAGGCAGCAACTCTGGAAAAAAAGGATGTGTGACGATTCGGATTCGGATCTTCACACAGAATGTAGAGGGGAGGGAACAAGAGGTAAGAAAAGGTCAGAACAACGTAGGACCAGCAACAGATGACCAAGGAAGGGTGGAGCCCATAATGGCTCATTGTTGGCTGGAGAAGAGGTGATAATGAAGGGATACAAGGATGCCAAAAGTGGACCTAGTAGGAACACTAGCGTGGGGGAGGGTGGGCGAGGGAGAGAATGTGAGGGTTACTTGAAATTAGAGAAATCAATGTTCATACCGCTGAGTTGTAAGTTGCCCAAGCAAAATATGAGGTGCTCTTCCTCCAATTTACATGTGGCCTCACTCTGACAGTGGAAGAGACCCAGGACCAAAATAGCTGTATGGGGATGGGAAGAGGAGTTAAAATGTTTGGCAACCAGAAGATCGCATAGGCCAAGGCAGACTGAGTGTAAGTGTTCAGCGAAATGATCGCTCAGTCTGTGCTTGGTCTCACCAATATATAGGAGCCCACACCAGTCCGGCTTTGTTTTAGTCTTTTCTTATCTCCAATTCCCTCTGCATTACTTTCAGTCTGATGAAGGGTCCCGTCCCGAAATGACACCTATCCTTTCTCTCCAGAGATGCTGCCTGACTCGCTGAGTTATTCCAGCACCATGTGTCTATTTTGGGTATATACCAGCATCTGCATCCTTTCTACACACTCTATGCCATATCCGTTCAAGAAAGCAAGAGGTCTGAGAAAGGTACGTGGCTTTAAATTGGGGGAAAAATAACCCAACTTAGGTTATAATTAAAATTCAGAGGAATTGATGAACAGGATGCCAATCTAAATTTGTCTCTAATCCTAGAATCCTAGAATGTACAGTAAATGTCTAAATTCTAGGATTAGAGACAAATTTAGATTGGCATCCTGTTCATCAATTCCTCTGAATTTTAATTATAACCTAAGATGGGTTATTTTTCCCCCATAAATCATTAATAAATATCTATATTTGTAATATTATTTGTTATCATTTATGAATTCATCAATGCAATTCCAAAATTGTCAATAATTATTCAAATTGAATATATATGTGAGATAGACACGCCAAAGCTTAAAATGTTCCAGATGAAATTACACATCTGCCTTAGAGATATATTTATTTACAGGGAAAAAGACCTGCATTCATATGCTGCATCCGTCATGTCTCTTTCAAAGAATCTGTTGCAATGTAGGAAATGGACAACTAACTTACCAGCAACAGTTTACTGTTGTGTGGTGATGATCTTGTCGAGGGAACTGCCTTGTCAAGGGAAATGCACTGTCTTTGGCATGCGAGTCTTCGGCGAGGAGGAGGAGGGAGGAGATTACGGCAAAAGTTGGAGAGGGTGAGATGCTGTGACGAAATGACAGGGAAGCTGAGTCAGTGTGATGTTTGCAGGGTGTGGGAGGTCAGGGACCGCTTGTGCCTCTGGCTGCTACAGATGTGAAAAGTGTGTCCAGGTTCAGCTCCTGAAGGACCGTGTTGGGACACTGGAGAGGCAACTCGATGACCTCAGGATCATTTGAGAAAACGAGATATTCCTGGACAAGAACTACAGCGAGATTGTTACACCGAAGGTACGGAAGAGAGAAGGTGGATGACGGTGAGGATGGGAAGGAAGCTTGGCATACAAGAGACCCCCGGGGGTTGTACCTCTTGAAAACAGGTTCACCCTCTTGGAAGCTGTCAGGACAGAAGGCACTGCCAGACTGAGCGACGGACAAGTCTGCGAGGCAAAACGTGGCATTGAGGCAAAGCCAAAGAGACCAAAGTCAGGCAGAGGCGTGGTATTAGGGGACTCCTTCGTGAGAGGTACAGGCAGGCGTTTCTGCGGCAACAAGCGGGATTCAAGGATCGTGTGTTGTCTCCCTGGTGCCAGAATCCAGAACGTCATGGACTGAGTGCAGACCATCCTCAAGAGTGAAGGTGAGCAGCCGGAAGTGGTTGTGCATGTCGGCACAAATGACGTTGGGAAGAAGAGGAAAGATATTCTGCAGCGTGACTTTAGCGAGCTCGGAAGAAGGCTGAAAAGCAGGACCTCCAGGGTGGTTATCTCCGGTTTGCTTCCAGTTCCTCGTGCTGGTAAGTGCAGGAACAGGGAGATAGGGGATCTGAATGTGTGGCTGAGGAGCTGGTGCAGGGGGCAGGGATTTAGATTCTTAGACCATTGGGATCTGTTTTGGGGTAAGGGTGAATTGGACAAAAGGGACAGGTTACATCTCAATAGGATGTATAACCCTGAATATTCAGCTTCCAGTCCCGATCCTCTCTGTAATCCCCACAATGCTATATCTACCAATCTCTAACTGAGTCACGCCGAAGACTCGCATGCCAAAGACTCGCACTTTTCTCACAAGGCACTAAAGATTCGCACTTTTCTCACAGTGCATTTCCCTCGACAAGGCACTTCCCTCGACAAGATCATCACCACACAACAGCAAACTGTTGCTGATAAGTTAGTTGTCCATTTCCCAGCATTCTGGCAGGCAGGTTTGCCACTGCTACACGGGTGGGTTTCAACTAAATAGTGGGGGAGGGGGCGGGGTGGGGGGGGGTGTCAAATGGGATAGGCAAGGATAGAGTTAAAGGGAAAGAGAGTATAGGAAAAGTTAGGAAAGGCCCCAGAATTAACGGGGCAGAAAGCTCACGAAGGGAAAGGAGAGTATGGCCAAGTGTAATAGGAATCGATGTGAAAGGTGAGATGAGTAATGGATTAAAAGTATTATATATAACTGCGCAAAGTACAAGAAGTAAAGTGGATGAGCTTGAGACTCAGTTAGAGATTGGTAGATATAGCATTGTGGGGATTACAGAGACGTGGCTGCAGGAGGATCGGGACTGGAAGCTGAATATTCAGGGTTATACGTCCTATAGAAAGGACAGGCAGGTGGGCAGAGGAGGTGGGGTAGCTCTGTTGTTGAGGGATGAAATTCAGCCCCTTGCGAGCAGGGACATAGGGACTGATGATGTAGAGTCACTGTGGATAGAGTTGAGGAATCGTAAAGGTAAGAGGACACTAATGGGAGTTATCTACAGGCCCCTAAACAGTAGCCTGGAATAGGGTGTAAGTTGCAGCAGGAGTTAAAACTGGCATGTAACAAAGGTAATGTTACTGTGGTTATGGGAGGATTTCAATATGCAGGTAGACCGGGAAAATCAGATTGGTTCTGGACCTCAAGAAAGAGAGTTTGTAGAGTGCCTCCGAGATGGATTCTTCGAGCAGCTTGTACTGGAGCCTAACAGAGAGAAGGCACTTCTGGATTTAGTGTTGTCCAATGAAGCAGATTTAGTAAGGGAACTCAAGGTAAAGGAACTGCTTGGAGGTAGTGACCATAATGTGATTAGTTTTAATCTGCAATTTGAGAGGGAGAAGGTTAAATCAGAAGTGTCAGTGTTGCAGTTGAACAAAGGGGACTATGAAGACATGAGAGAGGAGCTGGCCAATCTCAACTGGAAAAGGATCCTAGCAGGAATGACGTTGGAACAGCAATGGCAGGACTTTCTGGGCATAATCCAGAAGATGCAGGATCATTTCATTCCAAAAAGGAAGAAAGAGTCTAAGGGGAGCAAGAGGCAACCGTGGCTGACAAGGGAAATTACGAATGGAATAAAACTAAAAGAAAAGATGTATAACATAGCAAAGATTAACGAGAAGCCAGAGGATTGGGCAACTTTCAAAGGACAACAGAAGGTAATAAAAAGGGCAATACAGGCTGAAAAGATGAAGTACGAGGGTAAGCTAGCCAAGAATATAAAGAAGGACAGTAAAAGCTACTTTAGATATGTTAAGAGAAAGAGATTAGTAATGACAAATGTGGGTCCCTTAAAGGCAGAAACAGGTGAAATTATTATGGATAACAAGGCAGAAGAGTTGAACGGGTACTTCTGACCAGTCTTCACTAAGGAAGACACAAATAATCTCCCAAATGTAATAGAGGACAGAGGATCCAGGGAGACAGGAACTGAAAGAAATTTGCATTCGGCGAGAAATAGTATTGGGTAGACTGATGAATCCCCAGGGCCTGATGGTCTTCATCCCAGGGTACTCAAGGAGGTGGCTCTAGAAATCGTGGACACATTGGTGATTATTTTCCAATGTTCAATAGTTTCGGGATCAGTTCCTGTGGCTTGGAGGGTAGCTAATGTTATCCCACTTTTCAGGAAAGGAGTGAGAGTGAAAACAGGGAATTATAGACCAGTTAGCCTGATTTCGATGGTGGAGAAGGTTCTGGAATCAATTATTGGAGATGTAATAACGGCGCATTTGGATAGCAGTAAAAGGATTGGTCCAAGTCAGCATGGATTTATGAAGGGACAATCATGCTTGACTAATAGACAATAGACAATAGGTGCAGGAGGAGGCCATTCGTCCCTTCGAGCCAGCACCGCCATTCAATGTGATTATGGCTGATCATTCTCAATCAGTACCCCGCTCCTGCCCTGTCCCCATACCCCCTGACTCCGCTATCCTTAAGAGCTCTATCTAGCTCTCTCTTGAATGCATTCAGAGAATTGGCCTCCCACTGCCTTCTGAGGCAGAGAATTCCACAGATTCACAACTCTGACTGAAAAAGTTTTTCCTCATCTCAGTTCTAAATGGCCTACCCCTTATTCTTAAACTGTGGCCCCTTGTTCTGGACTCCCCCAACATTGGGAACATGTTTCCTGCCTCTAACGTGTCCAACCCCTTAATAATCTTATACGTTTTGATAAGATCTCCTCTCATCCTTCCAAATTCCAGTCTATACAAGCCTAGTCACTCCAGTCTTTCAACATAATCTTCTGGAATTTTTTGAGGATGTGACAAATAAAATGGATGAAGGAGAGCCAGTGGATGTAGTGTATTTAGACATTCAGAAAGCCTTTGATAAAGTCCCACACCTTATTTTGGTGAGCAAAATTAGAGCACATGGTATTGGGGTTAGGATATTGACATGGATAGAGAATTGGTTGGCAGACAGGAAGTAAAGAGTTGGAATAAACGGGTCCTTTTCAGAATGACAGGCAGCGGCGAGTGGGTGCCGCAAGGCTCGGTGCAGAGGCCACAACTATTTACAATATATATTTACCGATTTGGATGATGGAATTAGAAGTAACATGATGTCAAGCATCCGAGTCTTCCTACCACAACTAGAGAGCAGTCCTAAACTACTATCCACCTCATTGGTGATCCTTGGACCTTCTTTGATTAGACTTTGCTGGCTTTACCTTGCACTAACCTTTATTTCCTTATCATGTATCTGTACACTGTAAATGGCTTGATTGTAATCTTGTATTTTCCATCTACTGACTGATTAGCACACAACAAAGGCTTTTCACTGTACCTCGGTACGCGTGACGATAAACTAAACTAAATTAAACTAAACTGAACTGAGCAGCTAGCAAGATCCAACCCAATGTGTTTGTCATCTTGATGTTAAAAGTCTAAGAATGTCGAGAGCAGCAAAAGGCACCATTCGTGATGTTAGTCAACTGCATTATATTTCCATCTGTTATGTGACTAATCAAAGTTTAATTGATTTCTCGCCATATTCCGATTGGAAGCAATGGAAATGCTCTAAATAATGTTCTGTTTTATACAGAATGTCAATTTGAATGGATGTTGCGCCTCTTAGTGGCAACTATGGAGCACAGTCATGTCTTAAATCCATCATGGATGGATTTAAGCAATGTATTCTATTCTTATGTAATCTATCTTCATTACCAGGAATACTTTGAATGGAATAGTAGATTTAAATCAAGGTTTCAAGGTTTCAAGGTCAGTTTATTGTCACATGTACCAATTAAGGTACAGTGAAATTCAAATTACCATACAGCCATACTAAACAAAAGCATCGACACACAGCTACATAAAAGTTAACATAAACATCCACCACAGCAGATTCCCCACATTCCTCACTGTGATGGAAGGCAATAAAGTCTAAACTTCTTCCTCTTTATTCTCCCTCGGTCGGGGCAGTCGAGCCATCCTCAGTCGAGGAGATCGAAGCTCCTGCAGCTGGCGGTCAAAGCTCCCGCGTTGGGGCGATCGAAGCCCCCGCGTCGGGGCGATCAAAGCTCCCGCGTCAGAGCGGTCGAAGCTCCTGTGGATTGGAGTTCCCAAAGTCGGACTCTAAACAAAGACCGCGAGCTCCACGATGTTAAAGTCCGTAGGCCCCCGCGGTTGGAGCTCAGAGGTCGATCCCTGGCAAAGGGATCGCGAGCTCCACGATCTTAAGTCAGCAGGCTCCCGCGGTGGAGCTCTCGAAATCGTTCTCTAGCAGAGGCCGCCAACTCCTCGATGTTAGGCCGCAGTGCTGACGGAGATACGATACAGTTAAAAATTGCTTCTCTGTCGAGGTAAGAGTTTAACCGTTAAAACCCTTAAAGGAAAAACGTTTCCCCCAACCCCCACCCCCCACATAAGACAAGCTAAAGAACACTAAAAACATACATTTAACACATACAAACAAACAACAAAGGAAGGGACAGACAGACTGTTGGCAAGGCAGCCATTGCTGATGCCACCTGGTGGTTACGTCAGGGAAGGAATTTAAAAGTACAATGTCCTTGCCTTTGTACTAATTAAAACAACTATTAAGAGGTGTCTTCCTAAAAAATACTTTGTTGACTATCTCCAGTAATTACAATGATTCTGCTGTACATCTGGTAGTTTCCTGGAACATTAGTTGCAGTGCACATTCTAGCTTTAAACTAACATGTGGTAGGCTTACCATTCAATTATACGTGTAATTAATGAGTCTTACTTTGTTTCCATTGGTGGGAAATGGCAGAGAATAGGATTGAATACTTGATCGGACTTTGTTTGCTTTACCTTGCACTAAACGTTATTCTCTTATCATGTATCTATGCACAGTAAATGGCTCGATTGTAATCATGAATTGTCTTTCTGCTGACTGGATAGCATGCAACAAAAGCTTTTCACTGTACCTCGCTACACGTGACAATAAACTAAAATAAACTATATTCTTAAAGTGTGCCCTAGTAGCTTAGAGTAACATTTGTATCCTACAAATATAATGTTCGATCTGGCAAGAATTCAGCAACCCTACACCAACGACACCTCTCTCTACACCAACGACTGCACCTCCACAGACTCCTCTGTCAAGCTTCTCAAGTTTGCGGTTGACACAACCCTTATTGGACTGATTCAGGATACAGACAGGAAGTCCTGCAGACAGGAAGTGACCCAGCTGGTGTCCTGGTGCCATCGCAACAACCTGGAGCTCAATGCTCTTAAGACAGTGGAACTGATTATAGACCAGGAGAGTTCCCCCTCCCCTCCCCCCACTCACCATCAACAACACCACAGTCACATCTGTGGAGTCATTTAAGTTTGTTGGAAACATCATCTCCAAGGACCTTAAATGGGGGGCGACCATCGACTTCAGTCAATCAGGCCCAACAAAGGATGTACTTCCTGCGGCAACTGAGGAAACACAATCTGCCACAGGCAATAATGGTCCAAATCTATACTGTCATCATTGAGTCCGTCCTCACCTTCTCCATCATGGTCTGGTTTGGCTCAGCCACCAAGCACGACATCCGGAGGCTGCAATGAATCATTCGATCAGCTGAGAAGGTTGTTGGCTGCAACCTTCCCCCCATTGACGAATTGTACACTGCAATGGCCAGGAAGCGAGCGGGCAAGATCATCTCTGACTCCTCTCACCCTGGCTACAAACTCTTTGAAGCACTTCCGCGACCCCGGACTGTCAAAGCAGCCACAGCCAGACATAAAAACAACTTTTTTCCATGAGTAGTAGCTCTACTCAATAACCAAAAGTCTGTAGTCTGTTTTTGCTCTGGGTTATTTCACTTACATGTTTAAACTGTAATGATGTATTCTTAAGGTTTTAAGGGCGGCACGGTAGCGCAGCGGTAGAGTTGCTGCTTTACAGCGAATGCAGCGCCGGAGACTCAGGTTCGATCCTGACTACGGGTGCTGCACTGTAAGGAGTTTGTACGTTCTCCCCGTGACCTGCGTGGGTTTTCTCCGAGATCTTCGGTTTCCTCCCACACTCCAAAGACGTACAGGTATGTAGGTTAATTGGCTGGGTAAAATGTAAAAATTGTCACTAGTGGGTGTAGGATAGTGTTAATGTACGGGGATCGCTGGGCGGCACGGACTTGGTGGGCCGAAAAGGCCTGTTTCCGGCTGTATATATATGATATGATATGATAATGTTTTATGCTTATTCTTAATTGTTTACTATATGTCCGTGTGGTTACTTGTGAGCGGAGCACCAAGGCACATTCCTTGCATGTGTACATACTTGGCCAATAAACTTATTCATTCATTCATTCAAATCAAAGCGACATTACCAGCTGCTGGAATCTTTTCAAATCCACCCACAACCTGTCCTACATGCCAGTGAGTCACCATATAACATGTAACTAAAAGGTGCTTGAATGATTTTATATGGGGAACCTTTTGAAGGAGAAAATGTGGAAAAAAAAGTTTCAATTGTAAATCGTGGTTTGATGATATACTTTGTAGTTAGCAACCAATAAAGATGTTCTGTTCAGTTTTGAGATGGACCAAATGTAGCACTGGCTGACAACTCAACTCTGTAAATCAGTCACTTATGCTATCCACATGGTATTCTTTTACATTTTAACAGACTGATTTAAGTCCATTTTCATATTTTGTTTCCCTGAATCGTGACCCTTTAAGCACTTGACAAAAAATTTGGATGGAACATGATGTTTCAAAAGATGTTGTTAGCTGAAAAAGTCTCTCGATAATTTTGGGCACTTATCTCTTAACAGCTTCCTTAAGGTGTGACATTTTTAACTGCATCTAACTTCTATAAACAGTGTGTCCAGCACAGCTACTGCAGTTAAGTATTTTCCAATGTGATATTTATCAAAAATTTTATTCAGTAATTTTGGTTAAGGAAAACCAATGGGCATCTTGTTCTTAGGATTCTTTATATCATCCTGAATGCAGCATCTCCAGCAGTGTAGCAATCTCATAGTCCCATGCTGGTGTTCTCAACTTTATCTTCAGTCTCTTGATGTTATTCTAATTCCAAGTTATTTAACATGCTTTGAATCCTAAATATCAATATGTGATTGCAGAGAATGCATGCCCTGTTAATTAAACTTTAGACCAAGAAGCCTACTATATTTGAATCTGACAAAGGGCTAGCAGCATCATTATCTATACTTAAGTTGATTGTGGCACCAAAATAGGCCACTCATTCCCTCACATTCACCAGACTATTTCATTTTGCCACTTTGACCTACAGTATAAGGTGATTTGCAGCAGCCAATGAACATGCCAGCACATCTTAGGGCTATGGGAGAAGCCAATGCCTCAGGGAATGAAAATGCAAACTCAGCATGGGTAGTGGAGGTTGGGGTAACCCATTATCTGTAACTGGAACGTACTGCAGATGCTGATTTATACCAAAGAGAGTTTCACAGTACTTGGGTCCCTGCATTAGCTTTTGCAGCATCATGACACCTTGCTGCACCACTGTGTCACCCAACTGTGTCATAAAGTCATTAGGCAGGAGAATGGAGTTGAGAGGGAAAGATGGATCAGCCATGATTGAATGGGGGAATAGATTTGGTGGGCCAAATAGCCTAATTCTGCTCCCACAACTTATGAACTTATGAAAGCTTCCTTTTTATTGCTGTGATCAGAGATGGCAGAAGATAGCTTATCTTCAATGGTAATGTGCTATTGCAGGGTTAAGAGCAACTGAATGAGCTCGTATCCTGTCGAGCAGGTAGGAAGACTGGTCCGCAGAGAAAATTGCCTCTTAGCTGAGTTTTTCGTGGGAAGGAACAAAGGAGGACCCGGCGTGGGGGGGCCGCCATGAGGGAGGAGGAAGAACAATGGATAATGGAGGACTCGGTATGGGGGGGACCACATTGAGGGAGGGAGAAGAACAATGAACAATGGATAACCTGGCATGGAGGGACAGTCATGAGGGAGGGGGAAGAACGATGGACAATGGAGGACCCAGCTTGGGGGGACCACAGTGAGGGAGGGAGAGAGGAAGAACAAAGATAGACCTGGCACAGGACACTTTGTAACTTTGTAAGTGCTCTTTAAGTTGTGACAATTGCATACCTTGGGTATGCAAGCAAATAATTTCACTGTGACAATAAAGTATTCATTCATTCATTATATAATCTACTGATTTAAGAGCCTGAATCTTTCAAAATCAACACCGATCATTTTAAATTTACTTTTTCTTAATATCCCATTATTTAACAAAAAAGATATTGTGCTTTTAAACAAAACAGATAATGCTAGAAATACTTAATAGGCCCGGCAACATCTGTGAAGAGAAAAACAATTAATATTTTCAATTGAAGCTTCTGATAAATGTTTACAAACCAGAAACATTAAAGGGTCCGTCCCACATAGGCCATTTTAAGGCGACTGCTGGCGACTAGGCTGTCGCGGGCATGATCGTGAGGAGTCTTCAAAGAATCGTAGTGGATCTCAGCGCGTCGCTGAGAAATCAACCGGATTGAAATTTCTCGGCAACAGCTGGCTTGTCGCCAGGTATCGTTGCTTATTGCGGGCGCTGTCGCCCGCTGTCCCCAGGTTTGCTAGGTTCTCTTAGATGCATTTAGAAGTACGTAATATTAAATTAAGTAAAGTCATTTAAAGATGCCATAAAATACTTGTGTTTAACCAATTTATTTACCATCAGGACATTTGACAGGTAGATTGGAGGCGACAGTTTTACGGTCAAGTAAGTGTGGGAATTTTTGCGATGTTTATCACCATCAGCGATTACATTTAAAGTAGGCTCCCAACCCAGATATGCAACCCAGAAACCAGATATGCATCTCCCGTACATTTTCAAAGAATGCCCACACTCAGCACAAAAATCCATTTAACCATGTTTAAAATTAAATTTCTTAATACTGCTATTAGTAAACTGGAAGTCAATCCAGTGTATGCCTTGTTACCATGAAGCATGGTTTTCAAGTATCCCGGGCAAGATGGTATATTTCAAAACTCTCAAGTAATTACAGACTTGTCAGTGATTTCATCGAAAATTAGGATGCCGCAGAAGCATTGATACGCATGGGAATTTCGCGATGTTTCCGAAGACGGTGTAATCGTGACCTGACTTGGCATTGTTGTGGTCATTGTCGTAGGGTAACAGAAAATTTTGCCGATCTGCTACGACTTTGACAGTCGCCGGCAGTCACCTAAAAAATTGCCTAAGTGGGACAGGCCCTTAACTCTCTTGTTATTTTCATAGATTTTCCCTTCACTGCATATTTCCAGTATTTTCTAACTTATTTCAATCTACAAAATGTTGCTCTTGCATTTGTACATCTTTCACAAATGTAAAATATTCCAAACCACTTTATAGTCAATCAAATATTATTTAAATGACTTTTGTAATGCAGGAAATTCAACAAAGAACAAAATCATGAACAGATAATCCTTTTTTTTCTGAAGCTGTTAATTTAATGGATACCTTTTCACAAGGCTACTGGTGATAATTCCTTACTGCACCGTATTCCTTTTGTAGTACTATCAAAGCAATATTTAATATACATGTCCTAAGAGACCCTTCAGTTCAGACCAGAAGCGGTACAAGACTTCACAGTGATACACTGACAGCTAACATTCTTGCAGGTGCTGTTGTAATACTCCTTCTTGAATATCTTTAATCTGAAGCATTCAGAAGAGAGGTAAGATTCTAGTTTTGGATATAAAGGGGGTGACCATGCAAACAATTGAGACTAGACGTCAGGGTAAAGTTCAGTATAACATTGTAATTAAAAGGAATCTGTCTTGAAACTCCATGCAACAAGTGATGAGTGATGGATGATGAACTCCATATCCCATCTGCAATAGAAAGGTGGTTACCAGATTATTTTTTTCATACTTCCTAAAGCTACAGGATAAATACATGTGTGTATATATATACACACACATACACACATACATACATACATACATACATACATACATACATACATACATACATACATACCAATAATAATAATAATGCATTTTATTTATATAGCGCTTTTCATATACTCAAAGACGCTTTACAGGGATTTTGAGAACATAGGGAAATGAATAAATAGATAAATAAGTAAATAAATAAATGAACAGAGAAAGGAGACAGAAGGTGAGGTGACCTTCAGTGGTTGAAGGCAGTACTGAACAGGTGAGACTTCAGTGATGTTTTGAATGTGGTGAGTGTGGAGGAGTCTCTAACGGTTTGGGGTAGTGAGTTCCATAGGGTGGGAGCAGCGATGGAGAAAGCCCTGTCCCCCCAGGATCTGAGTTTGGTCCGGATGTGGGGGGATAGGAGATTGGCAGCGGCAGAGCGGAGGGTGCAGGTGGGAATGTGCCTGTGGAGGAGGTCGGTCAGGTAGGATGGGGCCAGGTTATGGAGGGCTTTGTATGTTATGAGGAGGATTTTGTACTGGATTCTCTGGGGGATGGGGAGCCAGTGGAGTTTATAAAGGACGGGGGTGATATGGTCACGGATCGAGGTGTGTGTGAGTAGACGGGCAGCGGAGTTTTGAATGTATTGAAGTTTATTGATGATTTTTGAGGGTGCGCCATAGAGGAGGCTGTTGCAGTAGTCCAGACGGGAGGTGATGAAGGCGTGGATGAGGGTTTCTGCAGCTGTGGAGGAGAGGGATGGACGGAGACGGGCAATGTTTTTGAGGTGGAAGAAAGCTGTCTTTGTGATGTGTTTGATGTGTTTGTCGAAGGAGAGGGTTTGATCAAGGATGATTCCAAGATTCCGGATGTGAGGTGAGGTGACATACATACATACATACATACATACATACATACATACATACATACATACATACATACATACATACATACATACATACATACATACATACATACATACATACATACATACATACATACATACATACATACATACATACATACATACATACATATATATATATATACATCCATTGCTTGGTTTAAGTGATGGAAAGGATTTTATATATCAGTTTTAGTTTGCTGATAAATATCAGATACCATGCACATACCATTTCACAATTAACTGCTGGCAGTTAAAAGGACATTAGTTGAATCTAATGCAATTAACTCTTCAATACATTTTATCAACTGACTTCAGGTGTGCACTACATTGACTTGCAGCATGATATAGCCTTACATTTGGAAATGTTCAATGCATCTGCGACTCAGACCAAACGTACGAGCTTTCAGCATTGATTCTTCATCACACAAGTACATGCCTGGTAGGTATAAAATGTTATCTTCACCCAGACAGTGCACGTTCTTTTATTTTGTGACAATGTTTCATAAGTCTTAGGAATTTTATGTATTATTTATACAAAATGTAACTACTGTATTAGATTGCCTGGTTGTAATTATAGCAACCTTTTTAGGATTCAAATAACTGGCTGTGAAATGAATACTTTAATATAAGTGTATTAAAATTATGTGTGTTTTTGTTGAGCGTTCCATTCAGAGTAGTGCATGCATCCAAACTCAATAGAGGTTGATTGCAGATTAATGTGCTGCATTTGTTTGGATGGAACCATGTACAAAATAGTTGTTGGCAGTAATAATGCTCATTTACTTGGCAACGGTGAAGATATTTCAGTCAGAATAATGTCTACAAATGGGAGTGATGAGAAGCCATGAGATTTGACAATTTCACTCCTTCTTTACAGTTGTAATTATGATTTCTGAAGGGATGTGCCTTTTGAGAACTGATTTGAATAGCAATTCTATGGATAACTTCAATTTGAACTAAATGGTGCCTGTGGTTGCCATTGGAATCTGTGATTAAGAAATGTCAATGGGCAGTTTCCTGCTGATATGAAAGTTAATTGGCCCTTAACAATTCTTGGGTGTAGGGATGATTGTTAATACAGAATTAAGAAGCTGTTTGGTGATCATTGCTAACAATTAACTATTCACCTCCATTCCATGCCCAAGTGTTAAATTCAAATTCTCATGTTTGTCAATAGGAAAATCTGGATGGGATACTGTTATCCAAGTGGAATAGTGTTATCCTGAGGTGGAAAGATAAGGAATTGGAAAGGTACAATTCAAGACTCTCTGGGGGTATTTATGCTTTTCAATTTGCATTTTAATCACTTAACTTCAAGACCCAAAAAGGCTACTTTGCAAGGAAAGGTAACAGTTAATATGTAACTCCAACAAAAACTGATATCATCTTTTTCTCTATGGTTTAAGTACATTTTGATCTGCTTTATTTGCTGAAATTGTTTGAAAATTAGCATAATATGTGAATTGTTAATCATGAAAATAGAGAGATAATTTCCTGGTTGCTTTGTGTTTTGATGATTTACAATTGCAATGGTGTAATTATTGAGTTCTGATGAAAGATAATTGACCTGAAATGTTAAAGATAGACACAAATCTGGAGTAACTCAGCAGGTCAGGCACTAATGAGCCTTAACTGATGAAGCAATCTAATTCTCTATGTGAATAATACACTGTTTGAAGTTCGGATTGAGAACATTCAAATTTTAGACCTCTCGCAACTGAATTATCCACAACATTACCACAAATAGAATTCAAAACATTATTCCCCGATTGTGCAGTATTTTCCGAGTGCTAAAGTTTGTGTATTCAAGCTGATATCCAATTTTCTCTAATACTAATCAAATTAATCAGGTGCACAAGAAAAGCAGATAAATATTGCTAAATGAAGTGAAGGAAACCTTCTCGCGTTAATCTTAATAAAGCGGTGTTTGGGTTATATTACTGTGAAGAGTTTTCTCCCTTGGCCTATTCTCCGCTAAGGCTTTTAACACAATTCTAAAGACATGGATCACCTTTTATTAGATGACCATAAATTAGTATGTTACGTGTAATTATTTGACTATTCAAAGGGGATTCACAGCAAATTTTCATCCTGGTATCATTTGCTCCTTGTAAATTTAGATTTAGGTTTAGAGATACAGCGCGGAAACAGGCCCTTCGGCCCACCGAGTCAGCGCCGCCCAGCGCCCGCACATTAACACTATCCTACACACACTAGGGACAATTTTTTACATTTACCCAGTCAATTAACCTACATACCAGTACGTCTTTGGAGTGTGGGAGGAAACTGAAGATCTCGGAGAAAACCCACGCAGGTCACGGGGAGAACGTACAAACTCCGTACAGACGGCGCCCGTAGTCAGGATCGAACCTGAGTCTCCGGCGCTGCATTCGCTGTAAGGCAGTAACTCTACCGCTGCACCACCGTGCCGCCCTAGTAAAGTAAAATGTAACACAAACAGGTATCATTCAATAGTGTCTAAAATGACAAGTGTGGCTGCTTCTAAATGTTTCATAATCCTGTGTCAATAAATTCAATTCTAGTAACTATTGTCACATTTTTGAGATTGGTCAACTTTCCAGAGGGTGAAATTTGAAGGCAGCAGAATTTGATGGCAAATGGTAATTCCTTCCCCCCTTCCCCCACTGTAATTCCAATGTGAACATTTAAATATTTAAACCTGATGAACACTCTGAAAATAATCCCATAAGAAATATAGAATAATTACAAAAGAAAATGCATTCAGTTTATCACAAACTGCTTTTGCTTCACAGAATACAATCTAATAAAGGAGAAAATAAATGTTTGTTTTAAGTATGGTAGGTTCAAAAACTGTGCAAGGTCAACATTTATCTTAAAACTATCACCTTCCCCTTTCACAGAACAATAGTTATTCCCTTATTCATGACATGTGTTTAAGAAATAACTGCATTCTGGGTTAAAGGAAAGTTTCTAAATAAAAAAGGTGTTTCTAATTAATTTTGACATGAGCAATAAACAATCTGCTGGAGGAACTTTGCGCAGGAAGGATCTGCAGATGCTGGTTTACACCAAAGATAGACGCAAAATGCTGGAGTAACTCTGCGGGACAGGCAGCATGTTTGGAGAGACGTAATAGGTGACATTTCTGGGTGAGACCCTTCTTCAGACACTCGAGCTGAAACTTCACTCATTCTTTCTCTCCAAAGATGCTGCTTGTCCCACTGAGTTATTCCAGCATTTTATGTCTATGTAATATGCTGGAGGAACGTAACAGGTCAAGCACTGTCTGTAGGGAAACAAAAACCCCTGCAGATACTGCTTTAAATCAAAGGTAGACACAAAATGCTGGAGTAACTCAGCGGGTCAGGCAGCATCTCGGGAGAGAAGGAATGGGTGACGTTTCGGGTCGACGCCCTTCTTCAGTCTGAAGAAGGGTCTCGACCCGACACATCACCCATTCCTTCTCTCCTGAGATGCTACCTGACCAGCTGAGTTACTCCAGCATTTTGTGTCTACCAGGCACTGTCTGTGGAGGGAAATTAATATTTGACGTTTCAGATTGGGACATTTCATTTTGACCTGTTGAGTTCCACCAGCAGATCATTTATTTTCCTAGATTCCAGCATCGGCAGAACCTTCATCTTAATTTCAACATAACTCTGGTTGTGTTCTGGAACTCCAGAATCTTGTTCAAATAAATCAAAGCACCTAAAAATATAGCAACACAAACATCTATGATACTGAAATATCATTTTAATCAAAATATACAAGCCTGTCCAAGTGAAACATAAAGGCTGTTGTGGGGTCATGAGGAAGTGGATGGGAAAACCCTCTTGTGGGAGGGGACTCACTAAATTAAGTACTCGTAAACAGAGCAGCCATTTTTCCCCTATGGGGCATGGCTTTGGTCGGTGGGAGCGTAATATTCTATATGCAGATTCTTGTTCAGCAAGGGCTCGAGGGAAATCAATATCCTGGCAGGCAGGTTTGCTAGTGTTACATGGGTGGGTTTAGGTGGGGGGGGGGGTGGGGTGGGATCCTATGCAGGTCCAAGGCAGGCGCGAGGCTGACAGTTGTTATGGAAGGCAACGTAAGGTCAGTGGACAGAATAGGCAGGTGAATGGCAGAGAGCAAGGAAGGCCTGAAACATTAGGCCATTATAGAAACTTGGTTAAAAGAGGTACAGGACTATCAGCTTAATGTTCTATGGTACAAAAGCTTTAAGGGAGATGGGGGGGGGGGGGGGGGGTGGTAAAGAGAATGGGGTGTTGCTTTATTGAGTGAGGATATGTGTGTGTATATATATATATATATTTATATATATATATGTGTGTATGTATATATGTATACCTTAAAGCTTTTGTACCATAGAACATTAAGCTGATAGTCCTGTCCCTCTTTTAACCAAGTTTCTATAATGGCCTAATTCTATATATATATATATATATATATATATATATATATATATATATATATATTGGAGAAGAAATTGCAGGCCTTGGCTAAGGTTTACGAGTCATTATTTAAAATGGGTGAGGTGTTGCAAGACTGGAGGGCGTCAAATGCTGTGCCTTTTAAGAAAGACTACAAGGAAACGCCTGGGAACTATAGACCATTGAGACTAACGTCTGGTCAGACAGTTATGAGAGAGCATTCTGAGGGATAAGATATACACACTTAGATAGACAAGGTCTGATTAGGGATAGTCAACATGATTTTGTATGTAGAAGACCGTGTGTCTCAGGAATCTGATTGTGTTTTTTGAAGATGTAACAAAAACATTCATGGCAGGGCTGTACATGTTGTATATTTGAATTTCAGCAAGGCATTTAATAAGGTTCAACATGGTAGGCTGCTCTGGAAGGTTTGATCACCTGGGATCAAAGAAGAGCTAGCTGACTGGATAGAAAATTAGCTTCATGGAAGGAAGTAGAAGGTTGTTTTTCAGACTGGAGGCCTGTGACTGGTGATGTGTTTCAGGGTTCAGTGCAGGGCACATTGCTGATTGTCATCTATATCATTGATTTGGGTGAGAACATACAAGCATGATTAGAAAGTTTGCAGTGATGCTAAAATGGGTGGTATTATAGGTAGTGAAGGTTGTCAAAAATTGGAGCAGGATCTTGATCAGTTGAGCAGGTGGGCTGAGGAATGGTCAATGCAATTTAATACAAATAAGTGTGAGGTGCTGCATTTTGGGAAGTCTAACCAGGGCAGGTCCTACATGGTTATTGGCAGGGCTCTGCAGAGTGTTGTAGAGCAGAGGGGGATCTAGAAATGCAGGTACTTAGTTCTTTTAAAGTGGTCAAGAAGGCCTTTGGCATATTGGCCTTCATCAGATAGAACATTGAGTGCAGAAGTTGGGAGGTTATGTTACAGCTTTACAAGACATTGGTGAGGCCATATTTGGCGTGTCGTGTTCCGTTTTGGTAATGCTGTTAGAAGAAAGATGTTGTTAAGCTGAAAGGGGTGCAGAGAATATTTACAAGAATGTTCCCTGGAATTGAGGGCCTGAGTTATAGGGAGAGGTTGAGCAGGCTAGGACTTTATTCCTTGGAGTGCAGGAGGATGAATGGTGAACTTATAAAGGTATATAAGATCCTGAGAGGAATAGATAGGGTCAATGCACAGTGTTTTCTGCCCAGAGTAGGGGAATCAAGAACCAAAATGACACATCAGGCTTGATGAGCTAAGTGGTCTGACAAACCCTGGCAATAAGGTGAGCAGAAGACAAACACTATAACATCAATAATGTCAACTTGAAGTGAAGAAAGTACAGGCCAAAATGTATTATTTGATGAGATTTGCATGCATCTAACCACAAAGACAACATATATTTTTAAATCAAGGACAGATATCCTAAACAGTAAATGCCATAGTAACAATTCACAAGACAAATACTTAGAAGTCAAGGAATATCCGTACCTCCTATAACAAGGATATTAAATTCATACAAGAAATCTTTCCCTTTCAATTATTCCCCTAGCTGTTATGGGCATTGTCTTCCTCGTGCCATCTGTTGGGTACAAACCTTCTGCTCTCCTCCTGAATTCTGGAGAGACTATTTTCCTCCTCCCCATGCTATTCTGTTGGGGTGTCTTAATGGAGGAAAAAAGCCTCTGCTGTCAGAACTGAAACTGTTAACAAATGAAAACAAGGAAACCTTTGAGATTTTTTTTCTCTGAAAGGAAGTTGGTGCAGAATATTTATTTTATGATATTGATAGAGTATAGATGTATCTGCAATGTATTCCTAATAGAACTTGATTTTCCAATAGCTAAATGTTAGCCAATGGCCTACAGTTCTCCACTCTGAGAATATCTTTTGCTCATTTAATGCCACAAAAATTAATTTTGTTTCGATAATAACTCAGAATGTTCAGATTTTAAGCAAATAAAGGGGAGCATAATTTCCATAATTTACAAAAGTTTCAAATTAACTTGTTGTAATACAGAAGACCATTCAGCTTATTGGGTTATTGTAAGCACCTGGAGAACAATCCTACTCCACCTGGTTCAATCTTCTCAATATCCCCTCCCCATCGGATTCTATCTCCCACCCGATCCTTTCCCACCCACCATCCACTTCCCCATCTAGTTCCACCTGACTTCTACGAGCCAATTTCCCATCCCTCTTTGCACTGCTATATTCTGGCAATCTATTACCTTCCCCATCAGTCCTGCTGCAGAGTCCCAAATGGAAATGTTTTGTCTGCTGCTTGACCCACTGAGCTCTGTTTTGAACTGAACAGTTGTTTAGTTGGCTCAGTGCAGTCAGTTGTTCTGCAAAGTATCCCACTTACCCCACAACAATCCTCAATAAATTAAGCACTAATGTAAATACAGGGGTGTAAACTTGGAATGTTTGTCTTTGAGGTCTGCTTGGGTATAAAATTAGATCCCAACCTGACCACAACCACTCTGAAGCTGACTCCAGTCCAAGGACTTCAGTGTTTTTGCTACTCTTGACTTGACCTGACCACAACTTTAAATATAACAATCTCATTCTTTTATCTGTTTGAGGATGAAATGTCAAGAATAGAGGACACATGCAGCAAAACTAATCATTTAATCTGAACTGGATAATGCCCTGATCCAGTCCAGAACAAGTGTCCCAACAGGAATGTTTTATCAGAGAATACACCTAACTGAACTCTAACACATATAGTGGGTTTATGCTGGACTATGTTGGGTCAGGAAGCCAGGCTTAAACCAATGGGGAAGCCAGAAAAATATATAATAGACAATAGACAATAGAAAATAGGTGCAGGAGAAGGCCATTCGGCCCTTCGAGCCAGCACCGCCATTCAATGTGATCATGGCTGATCATTCTCAATCAGTACCCCATTCCTGCCTTCTCCCTATACCCCCTGACTCCGCTATCCTTAAGAGCTCTATCTAGCTCTCTCTTGAATGTATTCAGAGAATTGGCCTCCACTGCCCTCTGAGGCAGAGAATTCCACAGATTCACAACTCTCTGACTAAAGTTTTTCCTCATCTCATTGAAAACATGTTTCCTGCCTCTAACGTGTCCAACCCCTTAATAATTTTTTACGTTTCGATAAGATCCCCTCTCATCCTTCTAAATGTATACAAACCTAGTCGCTCCAGTCTTTCAACATATGACAGTCCCGCCATTCCAGGAATAAGGGTGATGGGTGATGCATTCAGGGTAAGTAGGCTTTTAGCAGTATATTTGCAAACAATCATTCTGCCCTAATACTTTGTCTTTTTTAAATTTTCACTTCAGCTGCATCTTATTGCTCACTTTTTCTTAATTCAATCTCTCTTCTCCGGTTCTTATTTTACTTTGTGTAACTCAATTAAATCTAATTCATATTTCCACCAGGTTTTAGATTCTCTAAGGTAGGAATTTACCCTCAGCTACTTGCATTAAGGGATTGGACTCATTATAGGCAGGAAACATGTTCCCAATGTTGGGGGAGTCCAGAACCAGGGGCCACAGTTTAAGAATAAGGGGTAGGCCATTTAGAACGGTGATGAGGAAAAACTTTTTCAGTCAGAGAGTTGTAAATCTGTGGAATTCTCTGCCTCAGAAGGCAGTGGAGGCCAATTCTCTGGATGCTTTCAAGAGAGAACTTGATAGAGCTCTTAAAGATAGCAGAGTCAGGAGGTATGGGGAGAAGGCAGGAACGGGGTACTGATTGTGAATGATCAGCCATGATCACATTGAATGGCGGTGCTGGCTCGAAGGGCCGAATGACCTACTCCTGCACCTATTGTCTATTAAACACACAATGTAGCAAGTTCTGAAATTCAAGAGAACCACAAGAGGCTAGAAGCTGGAGCACCCAACAATCTGCTGGAGGAACTCAGTGGGTTGAGAAGAATCTGTGAGCTGTGTAGGGAAAGGAATTACAAAAAAACTGATGTGTGGCTTTTAACTTGAAACATCATATTCCTTTCCTCTCAAAGGAAGGTGTTGATCGACCTACTGAGTTCCTACAGCGGATTGTTTGTTGCTTCTGAATTCAATTCCAAAACAATTTGATTTTGGAAACTGAATGCTACGATCAACTGTTACAGTACTTCTTAAAAAGCACCCGTGAACCAGTTAATTTTGAATGCCCATCAAGGAATCTTCAGGCCAAATAATTGAAGTGCTTTTCTGTTTCTTGCCTTGCCCCATGGGTTCAAGCATAATTCCACTCAAAACCTGATACAAACTTTTTAATTGTTTTGGTAATTTTGGCGCACCAATGCCAAGTCCGTGCCACCCAAGCATCTTGGTGTATTTAGTCTCGCGTACATTATGCTTCAGGATGAGCTGTACTGAGGAATTGGGAGACTGGCGAACGGGGTGAATGGGGTGAGCATAGTCCTGGCAATGGAAATGCAATTGCGAACCAGATCGAAATGTGATGGGTGTCAGAGCTTGGCATTCAGCTCGTTGCAGAAGCAGCTTGTAGATCAGGACTGAAAGGAGAAGGGAACAACAATAGGAAGTGGACATTTTCATTCTAGCAAAGGGTAACATGATCAAGGGGGAAGGAATGGACCAACTTTGCAGGGGTTTGTACTGTCCTGAGAAGACCAAGTTACCTAGGTGTGTCTGACGTGGTTAGTCTTGTGATTTGACTCCTCACTCAGTGCTTCAAATGGAACATTCCATTTTCATCGGATGCAGAAGTTATGTTGAGAATACAAAGTTGACTCGTGGCCAGAAGTGCCCAGTTCAGTTTCTAGAGTAAAGTGAAATAACCTGGAAATTTTAACATCTAATTTCAGAGGGAAAAAATGATTTTCAGTTGTAGAATAGGTTAATGACACAGCATCATTGAAGTGAATATCTTTGCATCATTTTGAAGTCTTGCCAAACTTCAGTACCTACAATCTGTGACTAGGTGGCAGTGTTCTCTGTCGATTTAAACTATTTATGTGCAGGAAGGAAATGCAGATGCTCGTTTAAACCAAAGATAGACACAAAATGCTGGAGTAACTCAGCGAGACACGCAGCATCTCTGGAGGGTAGGAATGGATGACACTTCGGGTAAAGACCCTTCAGATTTAAACTACTTGGTGCCTCCTATTTACTGTCAGCTGTAACACAAAAGGTGACTGAAGGAAGAATTCTCAACTTCTACTTTGAGTTTGGTAGTAAACAAATGTCCCTTTACAAAATGATATGCGTTAGCAGCCAACCAAAAGACAAACATGTGAATGTTATAAAATCGTATAAATGAAGCAGCACAGAAGGAGACTATTTGGCCCATTGACTGTGCAGGAACATGACAGAAACATTCCTGTTTTTCACATTTCTTTCTTCATAGGCTTAAATTATTGTCTCCCAAATGCCCATTCAATTTACTCTTAAAAGTGCTGATTGAGAGTGTTTCCACCACCTCTCAATCCCTAGGTCCCAGATCATAACCATTTTCTGTATGGCTGGAGTAACTCAGCGGGATCACTTCTCGGCCTTTTGGTTAAGATCAAGTGTAGAAAGAGCAGCCTGTTCTTATCGGATGCAAAGTATCTGTTCTTATCAGAGCAGTATCTGTATCTGAGCCTTGTGGAGTCGTGGACAAGGATCGCGGATGAGGATCGCGGACATAGGACGGATTGAATTGGAGGTTTCGTCGGTGACCAGAAGTCTGGCTTTGGGGTGGATCCGTGCTGGTTCGGTAATCAACCTAACACCCTTGTCCAGGCGGGATGGCGACAGCAAGAGGAGCGGGAGGACAGGGTATATGCAATGCCCTGCGAGTGTCGGCGAAGGACCTCAGTGAGGGGATTTCCTTCTCATGGGACCTCTTCATCAAAAAGGTCCTGCTGGACGCCTGCAAGTTCCAGGTCGAGGACATTTACTGTTATCCAGGACATCCCGGGTAACGGCTACTTTGACGTTACCTTCAAGTACCCGGCAGGATGACAGAAAATGCTGCAAGACCTCCGGGAGAAGGGGAACGAAGCTCCGCTGTCGCTGCTGAAGGTGTGACGGTCTTCACCCTCCCCACCCAGAAGGAATGGATGATGACGGTGCACATGTTTAACCCGCATGTGCCCGTCGTGGATGTCCTCACCTTCGTTGCTCGCTATGTCGAGGGGGCAGGGAACTGTGTGGATGTGAAGGACTTATTCGGGATCCCGACGAGCAAGCGGCAAGTGAAGGTGAAGCTGAGGGTGGACAGGAAAGGAGCCATCATCCACCCTCCCTCGGTGTTCGCTATCGGAGGGAACCGAGGCTACATGTCCTACGCGGGGCAACCCAGGGAGTGCAGGGCATGCAACAAACTTGGGCACTTGGCGGCCGAATGCAAGGCAGTTGTCTGCAAGAACTGCAAGCTGGAAGGCCAGGAGATGAAGGACTGTAAGGAGAGGAAGAACTGTAACCTGTCCGGGGAGGCAGGCCACCTCTACAGGGCCTGCCCTAAAAGAGCCTGCACCCACGCGCGGGCGACAAGAGGGGCCGCTGCCAACACCTCCAGGGTGGTCGAGACGGCTCTCACCACTGCCAAGACCCCAACAGCAGGGGAGAACAGGAGTGACGACACCCCAACCACCTCGAGCCCCCAACTGCTGGAAAGAGACCCCCAGTCCCCTGTCCAGGAGGGCGAGTCGATGGAAGAGGGGGAACAGGAGGAGGCATGGGTGGTGGTGAAAAGGGAGAAACACCAGAGGACTCTGCCCAAAGAGCCAAGGCCGGGGAGAACGGGCAAGTCCAAGAAAAGAGCCCTCTCCCAGACCGACGCCAGCAACCTCTCCTCTTCGGAGGATGAGGCGACACGAGGACCCTGACAACTGAGGCAGAGGAAGAAAACGGGGGAGGAGAATGGAAAGGGAGAGGACACACCTGTTGCCCCCAGCTCCAGGAAACCCTGAGCAGTGCAGCGGCCAATGGGCCCCAGCTCCAGGAGACTGGGAGTAGTGCAGCGGCCAATGGGCCCCAGCTCCAGGAGACTGGGAGCAGTGCAGCGGCCAATGGGCCCCAGCTCCAGGAAACCCTGAGCAGTGCAGCGGCCAATGGGCCCCAGCTCCAGGAAACCCTGAGCAGTGCAGCGGCCAATGGGCCCCAGCTCCAGGAAACCCTGAGCAGTGCAGCAGCCAATGGGCCCCAGCTCTGGGAGACTGGGAGCAGTGCAGCGGCCAATGGGCCCCAGCTCCAGGAAACCCTGAGCAGTGCAGCGGCCAATGGACCCCAGCTCCAGGAAACCCTGAGCAGTGCAGCGGCCAATGGGCCCCAGCTCTGGGAGACTGGGAGCAGTGCAGCAGTCAATGGGCCCCAGCTCCGGGAGACCGGGAGCAAGAAGTTAGCCACCGTACACAAGCAACAGGAGAAGGAGGGGGCAGTACACCTAGAAGAGGGTGGAACAAGGAGGGCTCCTCCAACAACTCCAGCTACACCAGAGAACACCCCCCTCCCTGAGGATGACGGCACCCAGTACCTGAGCCACGAAACAGTGCTGCAATTCACCAAAGCGTTGGGCATGATGGGACAGAATGACGGGCAGTGACACTAACGGACAGTGGAGCTAAAACTGGCATCGCTAAACGTGCGCAGTGAGAAGAACACCGCGCGATGTGTAAACGCCTTGCAGTACCTGGCCAAGGTCAAGGCGGATGTGAGTTTTCTGCAGGAGTGCGGGCTGCCACACCTCCGCTGCTATCGGAGGTGGTTGTGATGATGGCCCCACGGACTGTCGGTATGGTCTGGGGGCAATGACTATCACGCTTCCTGCCTGAGGATCTTGCTGTGGGGAGGGAGATTCGCCAACACTGAGGTCAGGGAGGTGGTTGGGGGCGTCTCCTGGTGGTGGATGTAATGTGGCTCTCCGCTCCGGCTGATTAATGTGTACACCTCACCCGTGCGGAGCAAGCGGCTGGCCGTTCTCCAGCAGCTCCCACCGCTGCTGGCCACGTCCCGGCCGCTCGTTCTGGCCGGTGACTTCAATTGCATCATCGATGTAGCTGGACGATCTGGCAGTGCCAACCACAGACTGGATAACACCTCCAAGCTCCTGATGGAGACAGTCAAAGAAGCAATGCTGTGCGACCAGTTCACCTGGTGTTCTTCTCTGACCACTACCTCCTTCAGGCTTCCTGTCACCAACAGGAAGGCCGGAAGGCGGGCAGAGGGACGTGGAAGTTAAATGTGGAGCTGTTGACCCCAGCAAACATTGAGGAGCTAAAGATGGACTACGCATGTTGGAGAACTGTGAAGCCCCTCTTTGACTCCCCGACACTCTGTTGGGAAGCAACCAAGGAGAACATCAAGTTCTTCATCTCCAAAGGGGTTCAGGGAGCAAGACAGAGTAAGAGGGAATTGTGTCAACTCCAGACAGATTTTGAGCAATCACTCCTTCTGCAGTCGAGAGGAGTGGATGTGAGGGAGGAACTTAGAGAGTTGAAGGGCCGGCAAGCTCAGCTCTTTACCTCCGAATCCTCCAAGAGCATCTTCCGGTCCGGGGTCCTCCACGTGGAGCAGGATGAGATGTGTTCATGCTACTTCTTCCATATGGTTCACAGGGGGAGCTCTGTGATCAACAGCCTTAGGGAGGAGGACGGCTCGGTAACATCCTTGCAGACGGACATGCAAATCCTTTTATATGGGTTTGTACGACAGAAAGGCCACAGACAGCACCGCCTCCCAGAAATTTCTGTCTTGTATCATGGAGGTCTTGGTGGACAGCAAGCGGGAGAGTTTGGACCAACCACTGGCCCTGAAGGAGCTGACTGGCTCCATCCGTTCCTTTGATTCGAGTAAAACTCCCGGAAGCGATGGCTTACCGGCCGAGGTGTATTCGGCTCTGAGGGACTGGGTGGGCCCGGACCTGCTGGAAGTGGACAATGACATGCTTCTAGCCAGCAGCATGTCAGACTCTGAGGAAGGGCAGCTTCACCCTAATCTACAAACAGAAGGGGGAGATGAATGATGTAAGGAATTGGAGATCCATCACATTGTTGAATGTTGAATACATGATCCTGTCCAAGGCCATCGCCACCGGGTCAAGTCTGCTCTAGGAAAGGTGATCCAAACCTGTGCTGTATCTGGCAGGAAAATCTCAGACAGCTTGGCACTGCAGAGAGATACCATTGCCTACGTGCAGAACAACAGGCGGCACGGTGGCGCAGCGGTAGAGTTGCTGCCTTACAGCGAATGCAGCACCAGAGACCCAGGTTCGATCCTGACTACGGGCGCTGCCTGTACGGAGTTTGTACGTTCTCCCAGTGACCTGCGTGGGTTTTCTCCGAGATCTTCGGTTTCCTCCCATACTCCAAAGACGTACAGGTATGTAGGTTAATTGACTGGGTGAATGTAAAAATTGTCCCTAGTGTGTGTAGGATGGTGTTAATGTGTGGGGATCGCTGGGCGGCGCGGACTCGGTGGGCCGAAGGGCCTGTTTCCGCGCTGTATCTCTAAATCTAAACAGACGGATGGATGCATGCCTGGTCAGCTTGGACCAGGAGAAGGCCTTCGACAGGATATCGCACACGTACACGAGGGATGTGCTCTCCAAAACGGGCTTTGGGGAGGGAATCAGGAATTGGATCCAACTGCTCTACACCGACATCTGTAGTACAGTCCAAATTAATGAGTGGGAATCAGACAGCTTCCCCGTCAGGTCTGGAGTCAAGCAGGGTTGCCCTCTCTCCCGTCTTGTTTGTCTGTTGTATTAAACCCTTTGCCGAGTCCATCAGGAAGGACTTGAGCATAAGAGGAGTGACATTGCCAGGCAGTGGGAATACTCAGGTCAAAACCTCCCTGTACATGGACGATGTCACCGTCTTCTGCTCGGATCCATGGTCGGTCCGCAGATTAATTAGCGTCTGCGACCAGTTTGAGTCGGCCATGGGAGCCAGGGTGAACCGCAGGAAGAGCGAGGTCATGCTCTTTGGCAACTGGCCCGACCGATCTTCCATCCCCTTCACCATCAAGCTGGACGTCTTGAAGGTGCTGGAGATTTGGTTCGGTGGGGCCTGAGGTGTGTGACAAGAATTGGCTGGAATGGATAGCCAAGGTGGGGAAGAAACTGGAGCTGTGGAAGCAGCGCTCCCTTTCCATCATGGGGAAACATCTGGTCATCAGGTGCGAGGTGCTCTCAGGGCTGCTGTACCTGGCACAAGTGTGGCCTGTACCTCCCTCCTACGCCACAGGGATCACCCGGGCCGTCTTCCATTTCATCTGGGAGTCGAGGATGGACCGGGTGTGACAGGCCACAATGCACAAGTCGGCAGACAATGGGGGCAAAGGTGTGCCCGACGTCGCCCTCATCCTGATGGCCACCTTCGTGTGTGGCTGCATCATGCGGAGCGTAGAGCCAAGGCACATGGGCACCATGTCACTACCTGCTGCGGTTCTACCAGGCCCCGGTGTTGCGAAGGATGGGCCTGGCGCTGATGCCACGCAATGTGCCAGTCAGCTGGACATTGCTGCACCATCTGTCATTCGTGGAAAGGTTCTTCCGGACCAACACCTTAGACCACAAGTCCATCGGGCAGTGGTCAGCACGGAACATCCTGCAGGCACTGCAGGGGAATGACTCCATGGATCCTGTGGCGTGGTTCCCAGAGCAGACTGCCCAGATTGTCTGGCGAAATGCCTCATCGCCAGAACTCGCCAACAAGCACCAAGACCTGGCTTGGCTGGCAGTGAGGGGAGCCCTCACAGTCAGATCCTTCCTGCACCGCCAGAACCTCACCACCAGCGCACGCTGCTCTCTGGACGGCTGCTATGGAGAGGAGGCGGTTGCCCACCTCTTCGCAGAGTGTGGATTTGCAAAGAGAGTCTGGAGAGGTTTGCAAGGGTCCCATGCACGATTTATTCTGAACATCTCAGTCACAGAGGACTCTGTGATCTACGGACTGTTCCCAGGGACGCATTCAGAGACTGACATCGAGTGCTGCTGGAAGGTCATTAACTCGGTGAAAGATACTCTTTGGTCTGCCTGAGCTTTGTTGACCTCCCAGCGTAGCGAGATGTCCGTCGGAGAATGTTGCCGACTGGCCCGCTGCAGACTGCAGGAGTACGTGCTGAGCGATGCACTGAAGCTTGGTACAGCCAATGCCAAGACTCTGTGGGGGAGGACCACAGTCTAGGGTCCTTCCGCTGCTGGACTTGGGGGGCAGGGTGTGGTGGAGATGCCCCTCAAAATAAGGGAAGGGATTCCACACCAGTTGGACACATGAGTGGCAAGGGTGGGGGGTAATTTTATGTAATTGGTGTATTGAATGTATGTATTGAATGTATGTATAGCCTCCGACAATGTCGGATGGAGTTTTGGAAGGAACATGTTTTGTATATATATTTATTTCTTGATTAAAGTACTTTTTGATAATTGAAAAAAGAAATCTGTGTAAGGGGGGAAGAAATGTCTCTTCCTATCCCATTCCTCACCCAAAATATTATAATATGCCTTTTGTTCTTTGTGAATTCCAGATTCACAATCTTTGTCATTCTCAGAAGTAGCTGAAAGGTCATCTCTTCATGCATCACAGAAGGGGGAGTTGAGGTGCTAACTACCCCTTCTGTAAGATCCTCCTCTTATTGCTTGTGTCTTCCTGTCTACAAATGAGGTACAAGTGTGTCAATTGAATATCATGCAATCCAAAGGGAATATCATGTAAAGGGAAAGTGGCTAATGGAATGGCTACACTGCGTGCTGCGCGTTTAGTCTGAGGTTTGCTGTGTGAGGGTACACCAGAGCATTTGAAGTATCCGGTATGAGCCCTGGTTGAATGGTGAGTTAAGTAGTGCCTAAGGCTAGAGGTATAATTAGCACTAGAGTTCATCTCAAGTCATATTCACAAATCACCTGCTTGTGTCAATTTGTGCCACTTCTTGTGCAACTGCATCCAGGTGTTCAAAGCTTTGCGGCTTGTGTTAACCTCCAGAGCTATCTGCTTCCTTTTCTTTCTCTGCATGTGGCCAAAGGGAGCCATGGCTTCATGCAGATATGGGACACCTCTTCTCATTCCCGCTAGAGTGAGCTCAAATCTCAGAACCTGCCCTGTCCCATTTTGTGCTTAGATTGGTCCCATTTAAATGCTAAATGGCTGGAGCAATAGTTGGAGCTGAAAATGTACATTCCCTTTTAAGAAGAGCAGGCTAGCTTTTAGCAGTGCATGCTGTCTACAAGTGGATCTAACCTCAAGACCCCTAGCCTACAGCCAATAAACAGCAGGGTCGGTGCCATCATGGGAATGAGCTTACAGCAGAAATTTGGCAAGATACATGCATTCCACACAATGAAAGCCAGTTAATCCAACATCACAATACCATTGCCCTATTTGGGGACTGTGGAACACTATTTTGGATACTGACAATGGTTCATTAAAGGATGCTTAATGCTGAAGAAAGGCTGCAAATCTTCAGTCCTATTACTAAATAAAGAAATAATTTTGGTTAACATTGCAGCATTCACATCAACAGCTTGAAGCCCATGGTGCTTTAAAGTACAAACAGTACATTGCAAGTTAAAATTGCTATTGTGATAAAAAGAAACTGAACAGCAAGGTCTCAGAAAGTAATAACCAGACAATTGAAGACCTTCCATACTTTTCCTCGGACACTAACATGTGGTATGCAAAGAGACTGCACCTTTGGAAACTTCAGAGATTGAAAAACAAAAACAAAGTTTTTGCAAATCTTGTGGTATGATTAGCTGAGGTGTTTTGCTCCAACTCCAAGACCACCTTATGCAGCAAAAGCTGCGATCACTACAGATAATTGTGTAGTGAGGTTGAGGAACTACAGAGGTTGAGTCAAGTCTTTCCTGTTATCACCACAGGCTGTTGTACCTTTCTGTTAGTTTTCGACCAGTCGGATGTTTAATCCCTTATTTATACAGCAAGTAAATTGGTGTGACATCCACAAAACCTTTTAACTGATTCAGATGTTAAAGAGTAGATGCCAAAAAATTGGGGTTTGCCATTTACTAAAGTATGCACAACTAGCGCTGCATAAAACACTGAAATGGTTTATTTGCAAAAACTTTGTTTTTGTTTTTCAATCTCTGAAGTTTCCAAAGGTGCAGTCTCTTTGCAGATGGGCATGACCTTGGCCCATATCTCTCCAAACCTTTCCTCTCCATGTACCTGTCAGGTGTCTTTTAGATGTCATAATTGCATCCACCTCTACTTCTTCCGACAACTCGTTCCATATACATAGCAGTCCCTATGTGGAAAAAGATGTCTCTCAAGACCCATTTAAATCTTTCCCCTCTCACCTTAAACCTATGCCCTCTAGTTTTCCGTCTCCCCTACCTTGGAGGGATAACCATCTGTCTATGATCCTCGTGATTTTCAAAATCTCTATAATATTACCATTCGGCCTCCATGCTATGCTGCAGGGAAAAAAGAATACCCGGATGCATCCCATTATAACGCAGACCTTGTTACATCTTGTGATTTTTTTTAATGACCTGTTTCAGTCTAATCACATTCTTTCCATAACATGGTGACCAGAACAGTACACAGTACTCCAAATTTGTCACAGAACATAACAGCACAAGAACAGGCCCTTAGGCCCACAATGCCTGTTCTTGTGCTGTTATGTTCTATGACAAATTTAGAGTACTATGTACCGTTCTAGTCACCATGTTATAGAAAGAATGTGAATGGACTTAAAAAGGTCACAAAAAAAGTACAAGGTGTCACCAAGTCTGTCCTATCTATAATTCTCAACATTTTATATACTCCTACCATGCCTTCCCACAACGTACAGTATTCCAGCAAAAACAATCCAATTCTGTCCAACCTCTCCCTATAGCTAATACCCCCTAATCCAGGCATTATTCTGGTAAAACTCCTCTGCACCCTTTCCAAAGCCTCCTCATCCTACTAGTAATGGGGTGACCTGAATTGCACACAATATTCCAAATACCCTTACCAATGAAGGCAAGTTTACCAAATGCCATCTTCACTGCCCCATCTTCCTGTATCACCACTTTCATGGAAATATTACCAGCAACCCAAGGCCTCTCTCTTCCACAACACACACCAGGGCCCAACCACATACTATGCAAATGCCGCCATGGTTTGGCTTACGAAAATTTTGATTGTGAATATTTGGGGTCCAAACACAAATTTCTGTTGTTATCCACTAGTAAGAGGAAGGTACCATTCTCTATATCGTTCCCTGATCCATTTTTCTATCAACACCAACTACCCTTCTTCTTGAGTGGGCAGCATATCGGCACAGCAGTGGAGTTGCACCTCTCCAGTTTATGGTACTACCCTTGATGGATTGGGTAATCACTTTGCACCTCGCCTCTAATTCACAATGACCTGCAGCCACCTGCGACTTTAATTGTCTGTTTCTCGCCCATTCTGACTTTCCCTTTTGCTTAAAGAACAGCACCTCGCCTTTCATTTGGATACCAGGACTTTATGTTGAATTTAACTCACTCGGTTTCTCTCTCAAACAGTAATTGACAAGTTTGGCCTCTCCCCTCCTACAACCAACAATTTCTACAATTTCAAGCATTGTCGACTTCTCGCGCCTCCAGGTCTGCGTCAAAGAAAAAATCTAATTTATTTCTGTCTCCATTGCTGGGAGTTACAAGCATCTTCTCTTTTTGTTTTGAATTTCCAGCATCTGTAGTTTTGTGTTTCAATCTCTGTCAAAGTATTCGTCATAATATTCTATGTTTGGATTGAAATCCCTGGTTTCAGATTGAAATACATCACTTTTGAATATAACTTCTCCTATTTTACAGTCACTCTCTCCTATGAGATCCTTTACAAACACAAGATTATTATCTTTTTTTCTCAATGTACAATAGCAGGCTTAAAGCACCCTATTCCTTAATTGGATCCTTGACAAAATAGAAATCCATATTTCAAACATTCTAAGAATTAAACCTTTACACTGTTGGTATTAATTTCATTTGTATAATCTCAAGGGAAAATGTTTCTGGGCTTTTTCTCTAAACTAAACTATGGCAGCAATTAATATTGCTATTTGGAGGCCGATAAATATTTCTCCCACTGCTGCTTTTTAGCTCCTCATAAACTGATCTAACTCTACATCATAATTTACCAACATCTTTCCAAACTACAGATGTAATTCCATTTCAAACAATGTGACCCCACCTGTTGGCAGTGAATAGTACTTTTTGAGTGAGCAAATTTATTTAAAAAAAATTGTTGTGCAATAAAGTTAGCGATATGCCTTATGCTTTGTTGCTCTGTTGTGCCAACCATGTGCTGCCTTGTTAATTATGTGCAGCTTGTGTTTTGTTCTTTCTCGCACTGATCCCAAGAGATAAATTTTCCGCATTACAACAAAATATACTTAATCGGCCTCCGAAGCTTATGCAAAAGGAAACAAACTTGTCCCTAAAAATAAACAGCCAAATAAAAAGTTGAAAAGTTCACTTTCGACGGAGGTTTTCAAGAGAGTCGTTAGTTGTTCAGGGCACAGGAAATGAACAGGTCAGGACAAATTGTCCAACACAACTGTCTGTCCACCACACACCACTTGGATGTGGTTGCATAGTGCATCATTCTGATCATCTGTGAGTCTGCTGAACTTCTGGCTGAACTTGTGGTAAATTTCTCACTGATGAATGATTATTGATATGGGGGATAGAGAGGGATAGCTCATTTGACTGACCCTTGCACACAGTGATGACCCAAGACTCCAAACCTCACCATCTCTCAAATCTTTTTTTTCCAGCAAATCCTTCACCACTTCAACAAATATCAGATCTATTAGACCAGATTAAAGAAAATGGACTGACCCATTTTTATTGAGCAGAGTGTGCGTTCTTGCAATTCTGTGTGTGCGGACATAAGACGTCGCAGAGACATTGGGAAAGAATGGCTGATGGTTGCTTGGGTGGTATTGTACCATTCGCAACAGTGTAGAGAATCACTGCATTCACGTACATTATCAGTTCAGGAAAAAATCTCAGAGTGAGGAAAAGCTTTTTATACATGTACATTCTCACTGCTTTTGTGACATCTGGGTTGGGGTAAACCTCTGTCTATCCAAGAGATATTTTGTAACCTTTTTCATGTCAATACTCTGGCAGTGAAACTTCATTTTAATACCAATAAGAGCAATAACCTCAGATACAGCAGTCTGGGATTTTGCTGAAGCACTTAAGATCACAATACAGTTGTGTCTGTTTAATTCCCACAAATGATAAATACAGAAGGGATATTTAGGAAATTTGCCCCTCGCAGTAGTCACGGCTTCTTTGGTCAACACTTTGTTTGAACTTGTTCCACCACAACCACTCCCAT
Organism: Rhinoraja longicauda; assembly: GCF_053455715.1. Classification (NCBI taxonomy): domain Eukaryota; kingdom Metazoa; phylum Chordata; class Chondrichthyes; order Rajiformes; family Arhynchobatidae; genus Rhinoraja; species Rhinoraja longicauda. The sequence continues at coordinate 29,011,027 of NC_135959.1, read as the reverse complement.
TCTTCACTCTAAGCCGAAGAGTCAGACACCATTTTAATTCCTGGGGTTTCACTTGACCATAGTCCTTCCAACACTCAATGGCTTGCGAACAAAAAAAAGCTTGATCAACCCTGACTTTATGCCAGAAAAAGCCACCAGCTGGTGCAAGGGCCAAGACATTCAGCAAGGTTAAGGAACCACAAAGGATTTGCTTCAGCAAGGAGACAGTCTACGAATAAGAAGTCAATGGTTTCTGAAGGATTCCACAAATTTACTACATGTTGGCATGAAATAGCATTTAATTCTGGCAGGAACCGCCTGTATCTATGTTGGATTCCCTGACTCCTCCTGTTACTTTTGGAGATCACTGTTGACCCATAAATTTGCACTGAATCTGGACATCATGTAGTGAAACAACTTTGTGTTCCTGCTGTCCTTTTGATGTAATGTTAAGCCTACCCACCAGGAGGGCATCAAAGAACACTTGTTTGATGATTTTTAAATAATGGCTATTCTTCCAAACATGCTGACTAATGATCATTCTACTGTCTGGACATGGAAACAGATTATCTGATCATTATCACATTACTGTTATGAGATCTTGCACTCTGGAAAATTTACAGCCACATTTCGTCAATACAACAATCTGAGCATTTCAAAAAATGCTGCTTTCACTGTCATTTGTTTTGGAATATCGTGAGATCAAGATCATGTTGAATAAAATACTCAATCTCAATCTACACTATGTTTCCATTTTATTTTAGTTCAGAATTACAGAAATTTGGTTGGACATCAGGCACCATTTTTGGCCTTTGCATATTTGATATCTCACCATTTCCTCAGATAGACAATAGACAATAGACTATAGGTGCAGGAGTAGGCCATTCGGCCCTTCGAGCCAGCACGCCATTCAATGTGATCATGGCTGATCATTCTCAATCAGTACCCCGTTCCTGCCTTCTCCCCACATCTAGCTCTCTCTTGAATGCATTCAGAGAATTGGCCTCCACTGCCTTCTGAGGCAGAGAATTCCACAGATTCACAACCCTCTGATTGAAAATGTTTTTCCTCATCTCCGTTCTAAATGGCCTACCCCTTATTCTTAAACTGTGGCCCCTGGTTCTGGACTCCCCCAATATTGGGAACATGTTTCCTGCCTCTAACGTGTCCAACCCCTTAATAATCTTATATGTTTCAATAAGATCCCCTCTCATCCTTCTAAATTCCAGTGTATACAAGCCTAGTCGCTCCAGTCTTTCAACATACGACAGTCCTGCCATTCCGGGAATTAACCTAGTAAACCTACGCTGCACGCCCTCAATAGCAAGAATATCCTTCCTCAAATTTGGAGACCAAAACTGCACACAGTACTCCAGGTGCGGTCTCACTAGGGCCCTATACAACTGAAGAAGGACCTCTTTGCTCCTATACTCAACTCCTCTTGTTATGAAGGCCAACATTCCATTGGCCTTTTTCACTGCCTGTAGTACCTGCATGCTTCCTTTCAGTGACTGATGCACTAGGACACCCAGATCACGTTGTACGTCCCCTTTTCCTAACTTGACACCATTCAGATAATAATCTGTCTTCCTATTCTTACCACCAAAGTGGAATACCTCACACTTATCCACATTAAACTGCATCTGCCATGCATTCGCCCACTTACACAACCTGTCCAAGTCACCCTGCAACCTCATAACATCTTCCTCACAGTTCACACTGCCACCCAGCTTTGTATCATCTGCAAATTTGCTAATGGTACTTTTAATCCCTTCATCCAAGTCATTGATGTATATTGTAAATAGCTGCGGTTCCAACACCGAGCCTTGCGGTACCCCACTAGTCACTGCCTGCCATTCTGAAAGGGACCCATTTATCGCCACTCTTTGCTTTCTGTCTGCCAGCCAATTTTCTATCCATGTCAGTACCCTACCCCTGTATGTTGGCCATTCCTCTCCTTTCCATTGATTTGGATCCCTGGGGTATGCTTTAGCACGATGGTCAGTGAATATCTGTTAATGGCTGTCTCCATCCAGAAAGACAAGGGCAAAAAAGCAAGTCAATTAGCCATTATGGAGCAGGCCACCAATTACTGCCATAGTCGGGTGCTTCGGCCCAACCCGGTCAAGATAAGGCGATTCACTCACTGTCTGACAGTCAAATAGTTTAGCACCTCAATCGTCCCACTGAGTCACTTGAGTTCCTTGCCCTGAATGCATTTTGTACTTTTGTTCAGTTGCTCTCCCATATTTCCTATTATGGAATAGTGTTGAGAATCTAAGATATTTTGACCAGATGGATTTTTGCAACAATCTAGTAGTTTTATGGCCACCGTTACTTAGACTAGCTTATAACTTAAGACATATTTAACTAACCATGGTTAGATTTCCCAGCTGCCATAATGAGATATACATTTTTACCTCCACATCATTAGTATAAGCTTAAGAATTACTTACCAAGTAATGGAACCACAGTGGAACTATACCCATAAAAAATCAAAGAAAATTGAATTAGTGCACCATATTTGAACTCCATTGATTTATTAATGACATGCAGGATGAAACTAGATACCATTGAGACTGGTGGTAAAACACAAGGGATAAGTAGCAGGAAACTCAGTTTCATTTAAAACAGATGGCCATGAAGTAATTTGCCTTCATGTATTGGAGAGCCAACGTGAGCTGCTGCAATCACAGCTACTTCCACTTTGAAGTATCAGGGCTGATTTTTCTGATTAGATGCTTAATTCCTTAGAGTTCTGAGTCATTTGAATAGCTATCAATTATCTCTGTATAGTTGGTGATTTATGGGCACCGAACAATTTGCTGCGGGGAGAAAGTAGGTGGAAAGTCATTGATATTAACCAATGATTAAAGATGGGAAGAGGCAATTTTGGATGGGGAAGTGGTGTTGTGAATGATAAAGGCTGGTATTAGGGAGGAAGAAGCATTTGAATTTCTTCTGACCTACAGGTGCTGAATGACTGATGGGTAGTCCCCTTTAAAGAGTCAGGCTAAGATAATTCAAAGGATGTAAGACCCGAGTTTAAAGATTGACTTGTTTTTGAAACAGCTGGATACTCTGTCTGCCTGTTTTTGTGACTGATTGCCAAATATGACAGGTGGATTAGAAGTGGGAATAGGATGGGAAATTCTGCATTTTATGGACACAATTTATTACAAAATAGTTCATGAAAATCTGCAATAATCTACCTTAACTTCAATTGTTTGAGTTGAATTATTTTGACATTTACATTTTGTCTTTTATTTAGAATAGGTAAAATAACAGCAAATTGATCACTATTTCTAAGGGTTTTAAAAGTCTACTGAAATTACCTAGAAATAAAGAGAAGACATGATGTACTTGATTACTCCAAAGGTATGTGTACCTTTGCATACCTCTAGATAACAAATGGTGTTTTATTGAAATTGTAAGTTTTAGAAACTTTCTCAGTGGCTTCTTATTAAAAATATTAAACAAAGAACACTTGATTTTATTTATAATTCCTATCTATTATTTGTGGATTTTCAGACCTTTATATTTCTGGTTATGAATGTATTAATTCCAAGAAATATGGACAGATAAAATCATCTCTTACCTTAATGTTTTTACTCACTTTTTACTTCATTTGTCGCTACATTTTTGCATGGACCACATTATTTTCTCTCACTTTTAGATATCATTTTAATAATCCATGTTTTCCACATTCCTCTCTCTTACTGTAAGCATGAGTATAGCTTACAGTTTACATGAACATCTGCAAATTTTAGTTTGCTTCCTGTTCTGCCTCTTATAATGGCACTCACCAGGAATATCCATGTTAATTCTAGGTTTCAGATTTATGTCTCCTCATTGCCAGATCAAGTTAATTGGGAGAAAGTATTCTTTCCATCAGTGATCTTGGTAAAGTTCCTTTATCAAACAACAATCTATACCCTGTATGTCAGATTCATAAAATTGGATTACTCTATTCTTTAGATATAACTCTAATTTTTCATTCGTCACAACAGGATCCATAACCTTAAGTCATTCCAGTGTTTTTGTATTCTCAAGGATGCTATTAATTCTCAACTTGTTATTTTATTCTTTGTAGAGCACTGAAATGAAAGTGGATCACAATGTCATTTTCGTTGAAATCACATATTTGAAATTCCCATAATTTTGTGGGAAGTCCATAAATATTGATGAAAAATAGGAACCATGTGCCTGTAATGACCAATGCTCATATATTCACACTATTAATACCAAACAATAACACATTAAAAGCTTTCATGAAAAAAATAGAGAGGAAAGCAGCTTGTCACCTACTAGTTATCATCATCTTCCTGTTTTGCATTTATTGCCCATGATCTTCTTGGATTTTGATAGAGCTTCCACTGAGGGTTAGAGTTAAATTGTTATCGGCAGAGTTGAACACTCCAATTCTGGCCAAGTAATTTCCTGAGGATTGACTTCTCAGCACTAATTAAAAGTGAACATTAGTTAGGAACTGAATGTTCTATGTATGTAATTTGACTTAGCAGTAGGTTAAAGAAGGTACTGGAGCCTGAGAACTATTATCTCCAGGGTCAAGAATAGCTTCTTCTCACCAACAGTCATACCAAGTCTCACCAAGAGTCATACAGCATGGAAACAGACCCTTTGACTCAACTTGCCTATGCCGACCAAAATGTCCCATCCGCACTTGTTTCACCAGCCCCTTTTTGGTCTCATATCCCTCTAAACATTTCCTATCCATTTACTTGTTTAAATGTCTATTAAATGTTGTTATAGTACCTGCCTCAACTACCTCCATGGCAGCTCATTCCATATAACTGCCACCTTCTGTGTGAAAATGTTGTCCCTTAGGTTCATGTTAAATCTTCACCTTTCACCTTAAACCTATGCCATCTGGATTTTGATTCCCCTACTCTGGGAAGAGACTCTGCATCTTCCTTATCTTTTCTCCTCATGCTCGTATACGCCTTTATATCTCCCCTTCTCCTACAATGCCTGAGTTTTATAGGGAGTAGGTCAACATGATTTTATTGTCCAAGCAATATCAGCTAATTGGACCCAGCAGTTACTAACGATGCTGAGGATTGACCTCTTCTGGCCCTGTCAGCCAGTGATAGGGATGAGAGCAGCATCCGAGGGAGGGGGTGCTGTCACAGATTATACGATAGGCCTTTGTCACTCTTGCCATTTCCCAAAGAGAAATTAGAAAATAAATATAGAACAAAGCTTTACATGTATCCAAATGATGATGTACTAAAATTGAATTTAGAGATACCACACTGCATGATATCACATATTATTTAATCTTGGATAAGGGTGTCACTCTGGTGTAGCTAGCAGAGCTGCCGCCTCAAAATCCCAGTGACCTTGTTTGATCCTGTCCTCCTGTTTTTGTCTGCGTGGATTTACATGTCCTTTCTGTGACTGTATGTATTTCCTCTGAGACCTTGTGTTTCCTCCCACATCCCCAAGGCATGCAGGATGGTACATGAATTGGCCACTAAATTGTCCCTGGTACGTCAGTAGATTTTGGGTGGAGTTGATGACCATGTTGGAAGAATGAAATGGGATGAGTGTAGGATTAGCATGAATGGATGATTGAAGGTTGGCACATAATAAATGGGATAAGGGGCCTGGATTCATGCTGTATGACGTTACAACAGTAGGGCATAATTGTTTATTAATGGCTGAAAATATGTGGGGTTACAATGTTGCTTTGGTTAGTTCCATTGGAATATTTTGGTTCAGAGATTTAACAGATTATGAGGTAATTAATTGTTTTGGGGCTATTTTTGACTGTGTAAATGATTAATGTCTGCTTTGTTAATTATCCTTTCCACACTTTCTAGAAAAGCACATAAGATCTGTATTAATGAAATTATGTGACTACTCTGGAAGATCGGAATAACTTTCACTTTAACAGTAACTTTGCTATAGCATGGTACAAATGATAAAGTAAGCTATATGCTTGCTTTAGTTTCAACCGCTTTGGATTCCCTGCATGTTTTTGATTCCGTGAAATCAGGCAAAATCTTTAACTATTCAGTAACAGATCTCTGCCTCCACAGAGCTGAAAATCCCAGTTTCCTATCATTTTGAATGAGTTGTTGTCTAAAACCTTGGGTGAAAGGATCAGTTTCTAATTAACTCAGAAAAAAATTTCTTTAAATTTTCTAAAGTTTTCTTTAAACTATGTTGTATGGTCTGAAAGTTTTGGTGCAGGAGGGGGTAAGAGTGGTAGAGGTAAGGCCATTTGGGGATACCAGCACAGATTTTGATTAGAACTTGTAAGAAGTTTCATGCTTCTCCATAAAGTTGTTGGCATGACAAAGGCTGTGAGTCTGCACAATTGAAATCCATTTTAATAGCAACGTTTTAATCAATAAGGAATTGAAATTCATTCTTATTTTCAAGGGCAATTTTACCCCACTTGAAATATTTGACTGGTCTGAATGATTCTCATGACCCTGGCATAATTTCTGTGTCAGCCATGTATATAAATAAAGTCATTCCTTGTGCATTGCTCTTTTTGCATCATTTTAGGGGAACTTGGAGCATGCTATTCTGGGGATTTTATCTATTGTTTTTCAATCCTGAGAAAATATGGTCTTCCCAGCATACAGCCATTGTAGGGTGACATCAATAGACAATAGGTGCAGGAGTCGGCAATTCAGCCCTTCAAGCCAGCACCGCCATTTAATGTGTTCATGGCTGATCATTCACAATCAGTACCCCGTTCCTGCCTTCTCCCCATACCCCCTGACTCTGCTATCTTTAAGAGCTCTATCTAGCTCTGTCTTGAAAGCATGCAGATAATTGGCCTCCACTGCCTTCTGAGGCAGAGAATTCCACAGATTTACAACTCTCTGACTGAACAAGTTTATCCTCATCTCCGTTCTAAATGGCCTACCCCTTATTCTTAAACAGTGGCCCCTGGTTCTGGACTCCTGCAACATTGGGAACATGTTTCCTGCCTCTAATGTGTTCAATCCCTTAATAACCTTATATGTTTCAATAAGATCCCCTCTCATCCTTCTATATTCCAGCGTACACAAGCCTAGTCGCTCCAGTCTTTCAACATACAACTGTCCTGCCATTCCAGGAATTAACCTAGTGAACCTACGCTTGGATGAATGTCTTGCCATTCCGCCTTTTGGGTTCCCTCCAACATGCTGCCACTGACCCATTCATTCTGGCCTCCAGCACAATATTACAATCCCCATTGAAGCTGCCATTTATTCACTTCCGTCCCGCTCTAATCCTAGTTCCTGTTCCTCCTATCCCAAGCTGCCTTGACTACCCAGTCCATGCCTCCCTTCCCCAGTTTTCCTCTGACTTGCTTGACAGGTGCTCTCACCTTATTAAACCACCCACAACACATCTGATCCTGGCATCTCAAAGGAATACCAACAATTGTGGGATAACAAATGATGTGAGGTTGGAGTGCTTGCCCACCATTTGGGCATTAAATTGAAATAAAATTCTTATTGGATTTAGATGTAAAACTGATATATTAATGCTCTGATCAATATTAAATAATGATAAACAATCTCTCTAGACCTGAATATAGAATTTAATTGAAGTATAAAAAGTATCATTTTTAGCACATATGTTCTAAGCTATAGGGTCTGTACGTGTACCACATTGTTCTATAAAACAGTTCATTTTCTGTCCGTCTCTTTCGTCTTTTCCTCTTCAACCATCTGTGATAACCTACCACCCCTGGCAACAACCTGCGACAGCGCCAACGACAAGCTACGATTTATGGGCGACAAGCCAGCTGTCGCCAAAACATTTTGAACAGGTAACTTTTTCCGCGACGAGCCGAGATCTGCTACGACTCATTGAAGACTACTCACAATTATGCCCGCGACACCCCGGCGAACGTGTGGCGATAGCCTAGTTGCCGGCCGTCGCTTAAAAATCGCCTAACTGGGACAGGCCCTTAAATGGTTCAACATTTCAGTCATTTTATCATGTGGAGGACAACAGGATTAACACAGTATATTTTCAATAATAACTTCATATTCAGCATTTTTAATAAAACTGAACCAGATTATCTGTCTTAAATATATAAATGGTTTTTTTAAGTGGAAAATAAAAGAGAAACAATTGTATGTTGCTCATCTGCACTGGTGCATGGCATCTTTTATATTAGTAAAGAAGCAAATCTATTTTATCAAACATTTGAACTGTAACCAAGGCAATTTAAATTACATTTTGGATGTCATTTTGCACGTGAACTGAAATTCAAATTATCTGGGGCTTTGGATGTATGAAGGTTTGTTTTTGTAATCAGAAAGATTTACTTAAAGAACAGAGAGCAAACAATTTGATCTTCTGAAAGTAAAGATTTCTAGGGTGATAGAAAGATCTGCATTCATATGGTGACTTTCTTGGGTTTGGCCATTCCAAAACAATTCATAGCCATGTGAAGTGCATTGGAAGTGCAGCTATTAAGGATTAAATTGTTGCTCACATTCAGAATGGCACATGGGATCCTTTACTGTTGTAAGACCTGAAGGCAGCCAATGTGTACATGCGAGTTCTCACAAATGGCTGTATAAGAATAACCAGTTATTCCACTTTTGTTTTTTCTGTTTTTGGCATAAATGTTGACCAAGGTGGATCCTCATTGAAGCACACACAATGTATGGAAGAAAATAGACAAATTATGTACTAAAACTAAACCAGATAAAGTAGATGGGTTTAAGAATGGAATATTAAGTTATTGCTCTTCAGAATGGCACATGGATTCTCTACTGTGACGAGACCCATGTGCACTGCAACTGCATCTGAACGATGGCACATCCAACAACCTAGAAATCTTATTGAGCTTTTATTTTGTTTTAGTTTTAGAGATACAGTGTGGAAACAGGCCTTTCGGCCCACTGAGTCCACACCGACCAACGATCCCCGCACATTAATACACTCGGGACAATTTACACTTATACCAAGCCAATTAACCTACAAACCTGTACATCTTTGGAATGTGGGAGAAAACCAAAGATCTCAGAGAAAATCCATGCAGATCACAGGGAGAATGTACAAATTCCGTACAGACAGCACCCATTGTCGTGATCATATCCGGGTCTCTGGCGCTGCAGGTGCTGTAAGGCAGCAACTCTATTGCTGACCCCTTGGTGAATATCATCCTTGATATTATTGTGTTCAGATGTTTGGAGGAACCTTCAATTTCGGAGGCAAGAATGATACTGGGCAATCTGCATCTGACAAAATATGGCACACGTGCCCTTATTAATAGAGCATAATTCATTCTGACTTGATCAGCACTTTGACAATTAATTTGTTGATCTGATGATATTTTCAGATTTCAAATTCACGCTTTGAATCTATGGTGGCTCTCAGGGTATCCCTCATTGTCCTATCACCCAACCACATCATTGGTAATTTACAGAAACCATAAACCTACCAAAAAAAACACATCTTGAGAATTGAGCAGCAACTAGGCCATGGGATAATGTGTAAATTCCACTCCAATAGTACCCAAGGTCACCATTGAACCTGTATCACTCAAGCTGTGAGCCAACAACTCTACTTGTGCTCCATTTTGTCAATTTATCATCATATTTGACGGACCACTTTTTAAAAACCCCAAACAAGTGCCATTAAAACCTAATTTTCCCCAATTGCAATTTTTATAGCACCCATTTTCAACAAGGATAATTTACAGGAACAAATTTCACAAACTTAGGAGGTCAAAATCAAAGCTGGACAGCAGCACTGTGGTACCCTGATATTAGAAGAACCAGACATGTGGTTGTTAGGCCACAGCAAGGAATATGTCTTCATGCACTTTTGTAACTCCTGAAGATAACATTTAATGGTACACATCTGTTAGTACCTGAAATTACTGGCACATTCATCCACTGGAAGCCCAGGTCCCAACAGACCATCAAGGTTCATTGCAGCATGTGGGGCTTCTATCTTTACTGAAGAACTGGTGAGACCCCACCACCAAGTCCCCAGCTGCCAAAGCTGTCAATATTATTGAAATTAAATGTGTGTCTCTGGTATCAGCAAACATTCATCAATATCCGGGATATATTAAAAACATTCTTGGTCTTGAAATAGTTTTTAAAAACCTGCACTAAAAAAGGAAATAACTTGATTCAATAGTAAAATAAGACCCACTTCCCCTTCTCCCAGCAGTTGACGTCTTCCATTCTTTTCAATGGGACTGCCATGCTGACATAAGCTCAGAGGGCAGGTTTCTTAGCATGAGAACTGAAAAACCTGTTGTAGCTTATGCTGCCCTGTTGAACTATATGGAGGAGTCCACCCTTTTTGGCACAGGAGCAGCTGGCATCGGAGGCTTTGGGTGGAGCCTGCCACCAGCTTAGGCCCGTGCCATTGTCAAAGCCAGGACCTCTGTCAGGAAACACAGTCGGTCTGGTCACTGGTGTTAGTGTGGGAATGGAAGACTTGGGTCAACGTCACAACTGCCTTGGGGTTTATACTAACCAGACCTCCAATGCTCTTACACATTGGAATCTCTGAGTCCGAGATTTGTGATCTCTGGCACCACAACCGTGCTTCTAGCTTTTTGTCTTCCCGGCAATTGCATATTGGAACACATTGGGAATTAAGATGTTTCTAATCATGAGGATTATTGGATAATGACCAGACGCTTATGACCTGCCTCAAGACCAGGAAATTATTTTTATTTTGTAAACTGTTTCCCGGCTTTCTGACCTTTTAAAATTAACAAAGCCAAAAGAAAGGATTACAAGAAACCCTATCATAGAGAGATTGTTAAAAATAATTAGAAGGATTACCTGGTGTCATGACCTAGGCTCTACTAGTTTCAAACAAAGAGGGACATGGGAACAATCGAGCAATATCCCCCTGCCTGGCCTCTCGGCAAGGCATCCTCTATAAAAAACCTTCCAGTTTAGAACAATCAGAAGCCTGAATGTAAGCATTTCTACGTCAGATTCATTGCTCTCTGTTAACCTTGGTCATCATGCTGTACAGAGCTGCCCACTCTATTTACTTGCTGTGTTGATTGCCTAGCAATGTACACATCCAACAAGTGTGTTCCAAATGCCAATGCATTGCCACATTGTCACCTCACTGTAGACATGTACAATAAGTATCTGTAAGCCATTCAATAGCAGGCAACCAGTCTGAAGAAAGGTCCCATCCCAAAACGTCGCCTGTGGATGTTCTCCATGAATGGTGCCGGATCCACTGAGTTACTCCTTTTTTTATAAACAAGCATCTGCAGTTCCTTGTTTCTATATACTGGCCACCAATTGCAGTCAGGTGTGCCATTTAAAAAAAAGATATATTTATCTCAAGATGACTATTTGCTTGAAAAAGGCTCTAAAGGCAGGAGAAAGTGTGGGGCGAATGTTGTGGGGAGGCTCTAAAAGCAGGGTTTAAACTAAACTAAGAGAATAAAGAAAATGTTTGAACATCATGATTAGTCATCAAAAAGACTGCGCAGGGAGACAATAACAAAATAATAATAATAATAATAATAATAATAATAATAATAATAATCATCATAATAATCATAATAATCATAATAATCATAATATTCATAATAATCATAATCATCATAATCATCATAATCATCATAATCATAATAATCATAATAATCATAATCATAATCATAATAATCATAATAGTCATAATAATCATAATAATCATAATAATCATAATAATCATAATAATTAATCATAATTAATAATAATAATAATAATAAATATCTGTTAACACCAGATGGGGGAAGCGATGAAGGGGATGGGGGAGTGGGTAAGGGGGAGAGAGAGGGAAGGGAGGGGTGAAGGGGATGAGGAGGGGTGAGGGGAAGGGGTGGAGGGGGGAAGGGGGTGCTGGACCAATGCAGGAGAGGTTTGCACCCAACACTTGGTCGAGTATGAAATAAAACCAGAAGATGCTAGAAGTAGGCAGCATATCATGTGGCATCAATGGATGGAGACACATGGTTCATTTTTTAGGTTAATGACTTGTTATTATGAATTAAAAATGTTATGAAATAATATTTCAAGTTCCAGAGAAGAAGGAGTGGAGAGAATGAAGGGAATTGTTGTGATCCCCCGCATTCTCTCCCATTACTTTTGCATGCTTATTTGCATGGTTTGTTTTGTAGCTGACACACACATTAACCTCTGTCTCTCAGTGCTGGAGGTAATGGATGCTTCCAATGGCATACGAATAAGTAAGATGCTTTGATCCAAACAGTGTTGAATTTGCAGTTAGCTTGATAAATTGTAAAGATTCCATTAGCTCTCTGATTTATTTCTCAGAAACAGTGGAAAAGCTTTGGAGTATCAAGAAGTGATTTTGTCAACAAAGATGACCATTAAATTAACACTGTTACACAGCTCCAGTGGCTGGAGTTTGATCCTGATCTTGGGTGCTGCCTGCATATATTCCTTGTGACTGCAAGGTTTTTCCTTGCATTTTCCACCATCTTCTTGAATCGCAAACACAAGCTGATTAATATTTTTCTGCAAATAACTAATCTATTGTAGGGTGGTAGGATAATCAGAATGGAATGGATTTTGGGGAAATTGAATTCTTCTGAGGGTCAGCATAGACTTGATGTACTGGATAGTTCCGAGTCAGCATGGATTTATGAAGGGGAAATCATGCTTGACTAATCTTCTGGAATTTTTTGACGATGTGACTAGGAAAATTGACGGGAGAGCCAGTGGATGTAGTGTACCTGGACTTTCAGAAAGCCTTCGACAAGGTCCCACATAGGAGATTAGTGGGCAAAATTAGAGCACATGGTATTGGGGGTAGGGTACTGACATGGATTGAAAATTGGTTGGCAGACAGAAAGCAAAGAGTGGGGATAAATGGGTCCCTTTCAGACTGGCAGGCAGTGACTAGTAGGGTACCGCAAGGCTCGGTGCTGGGACCGCAGCTATTTACAATATATATTAATGATTTGGATGAAGGGATTAAAAGTACCATTAGCAAATTTGCAGATGATACAAAGCTGGGTGGAAGTGTGAACTGTGAGGAAGCTGCTAAGAGGTTGCAGGGTGACCTGGACAGGTTGTGTGAGTGGGCAGATGCATGGCAGATGCAGTTTAATGTGGATAAGTGTGAGGTTATCCACTTTGGTGGTAATAGGAAGGCAGATTATTATCTGAAGGGTGTCAAGTTAGGAAAAGGGGACGTACAACGAGATCTGGGTGTCCTAGTGCATCAGTCACTGAAAGGAAGCATGCAGGTACAGCAGGCAGTGAAGAAAGCCAATGGAATGTTGGCCTTCATAACAAGAGGAGTTGAGTATAGGAGCAAAGAGGCCCTTCTGCAGGTCTACAGAGCCCTAGTGAGACCGCACCTGGAGTACTGTGTGCAGTTTTGGTCTCCATATTTGAGGAAGGATATTCTTGCTATTGAGGGCGTGCAGCGTAGGTTTACTAGGTTAATTCCCGGAATGGCAGGACTGTCATATGGTGAAAGACTGGAGCGCCTAGGCTTGTATACACTGGAATTTAGAAGGATGAGAGGGGATCTTATCGAAACATATAAGATTATTAAGGGGTTGGACACGTTAGAGGCAGGAAACATGTTCCCAATGTTGGGGGAATCCAGAACCAGGGGCCACAGTTTAAGTTGTAGGCCATTTTGAACGGAGATGAGGAAAAACTTTTTCAGTCAGAGAGTTGTGAAGGCAGTGGAGGCCAATTCTCTGAATGCATTCAAGAGAGAGCTAGATAGAGCTCTTAAGGATAGTGGAGTCAGGGAGTATGGGGAGAAGGCAGGAACGGGGTACTGATTGAGAATGATCAGCCATGATCACATTGAATGGCGGTGCTGGCTCGAGGGGCCGAATGGCCTACTCCTGCACCTACTGTCTATTGTCTATCTCCTTTAAATTGTAAGATATGGAAAGAAGATTCTATGATGGACCAGCTTTCTCTGGTGTTTGATGCAAGGTCAACTATTATTATTAATTTTGATGCCCTCCTTAATTCAATGATTCCCCTTTTCAATTGGCAAGATGTGGTTTCCACTCCCATCTCCAAACAGGCAATCTAAAATAATTAAATTCTGATGCCGGTTTTGACGCAAAATGTCGACTATTGCTTTACCTCCAAAGATGCTGCCTGATCCGCAGAGTTCCTTCAGCAGTTTATTTTTAGATCCCAGCATATGCAGTCTTTTGTGCTTCGAATCCAAGTTAAGTTTTAACCAAATGTTTCCCATTACTTAAAGTCGCCATTCCCATCGAAAAAATGACTATTAGCGAACACACCATGTGTAGGAGCCATTTTGCAGTTATTAGTTATTTTTGCTTATTAATATTATTACCTTGTATTCTGCTGTAGTTTGGACACTATAGAGTTAATACAATGCTTACATAGGGGCTGGGTGGAGCCAGAGTATGGGCAGTTGGGTACGTGCTGGCAGAGTGTGTGAGCTGGGAGGTGCTGACAGAGGGTCAGCTAGAAGCTCCGCCAAAAGATTTATCAGCCATGATGTAATCGCCTGTAAGCTTTATTAACTAGAAGATTAATACGAACTGTGTCGAAGTTATATCTGGCAATTCATAATGATCGCATAGACTGTGGTAAGATATGGAATTTTACCTAGCAATTAATAACCAGTCGATGACAAGAGATATGCCAATATGTTTATTGCACCTTCAAATAAAGAAGACTAACTATTAAACGTCTGGGAGGATCTCTGTTATTAGTTGTTCGAGTTATTACGCTTATCGCTGACCCGGTCTATGCAAGTGGCAGCTTGGGAGCTAATTGAGATAGACGAGAAGCTGGCCGCTACACCATGTCCTGGTGTAAAGCAAGCGACTAATTGCTTCTTTTTCATTTCATAATGTTGTATAATGTGCACGAATGCTATCAATTAAATGAATAATTATATAAATTCAATATACATATATAATTTATATAATGTATATACTAGAAATCAAGTTTGAAGGAATATATCAGGTGAAATAGGAAGTAAGTTTCTACTAGGATAGTCAGTAACTGAAATGGTGGTGGAAGGAGATTTAATGGTAACATTCAAATGTTTTTTACATAAGAACTTGAAGCCAAAGATTTTGTGGAGTATTGGGGTAAAAACAGGTGTGGGACTGATTGGTGAGGTCTCTTAAAGAGACATAGGTTTGATGGACTGAATGTCCTCCTCAGCTTAAGAGTTTTCATCATGGCCACTGATCGTCTGGGAGTAATTGAGGACCATGAATAGAATTTAAACTTGGGCAATTCTTAAAAGTAGATCATTAAAAATAATAGGCAGATGCAGCCTACTATTTGGAACGTTGTAACCGGCAGCCATCAAGAGATTGTTGCAGTAATGGACCTCATCTCCATCCAATGTATTCCTGGCCCACCAAATTGCCTGCGTTGCAAAGAAAGGCATCAAGTGTTGATTTGACAATGTTACTGTTACATGGCAGTGCTGGCTTCTTTGGTGGTCCCTCTTGAGACATGGGGTAAATAACCAGGAAATCCCATTCAAATTTCCAATAGAATTTCCCCATAATATTAAATAAGAGACAGAGAGTAGAAAACATCCAATAAATCTGCATCACCTCCTCTCACCCCAACCCGTAGTTGTAGCCCTCATAGATCTCAGCATCATTCAATGCTTCAGAATAAAGTTGTGTTTTCTGATTAACAAAGGTAAGTTTCAACTCATTGAACTGAATCCATGAATGGAGGGAATGCTAATCCATTGCATCACCTACAACTGGTGAGACTTCCCGATTTTATTTATGATAAAACATGTTTCTGAAATAAAATATAATATAAATCATACTCGTGTATTAACAAAGGTGATAGCTTGGTTTGTATCTACAAGAGGATATCGTTTTCAATGTAAACATTTACATAGCTTTCATTAATATTTAATCTACTGGGAAGTCATTATCATAGAAATATACTTTCATCTACTTTTGATATTTTCCAGGCTTTTGTTAATGCACAGATATTTACAAATCCTGCCAATATTTTTCATATGTAACAGGATGAGAATCATAGTTTTGAAAGCAAACTGTTGTGCAACTGGAGCAGTAACCTGTTTTGAGAAAGATAAATATTTTGCTTTAAGTTCATGTAATCTTTCAAGTCTAGAAATTTCATTGAGCAAATTTACATTTTAAGGCATTAAGCAAGAGAATTTTATCAAAAATCCAAATGGGTACTTTGTGCAGTATCATATATCTACAGTCTTATGTATTTTCGAATAATTCTCAACAGAATAACCGCATTCTCACAACATCAAATAAAATAAGACTCGGCAACCATTTAGCTGAAAATTTACACTCGGCTGCTGCATCTCCTGGTTGCTATCTGTTTTACTTCCTCTTCCCATTCCCATAATGACCTTTCTGTCCTGTGCCTCCTCCACAGCCAAAGTGAGACCACAGGCAAACTGGAGCAACAACACCTCATATTCCGCTTGGATAGTTTACAACCCAACAGTACGAACATTGTATTCTTTTATTTGAAGTAACTACATAGCGCTCCCCTCTCCCTTCTTCCCCCATATAAAGTTCCCTTCTTTCTCCTCTCTGCTGTGCCCCACCTGGACTTGCATCTATTTCTTCCCTCCCCCTCTCCTTCCACCTACCCCTTCCTCTAGCTTCACAATTCTCAACTCATCAATCACATCTTCTATCTATACATCTCTGGCCTTTGTCCAACCATCTGCCTGTCAAATAGCCTTCCTCACCTGCATGAACCTATTACTTGCTAAGTCTTGTTCTACCCCTCCTCTCTTCCAGCTTTCTTAACCTCCCCCACCCCTACCCCACCATCAATCTAAAGAAGGGTCTCATCCCAAAACGTCATTTATCCATGTTCTCCAGAAATGCTGTCAGACCCGCTAAGTTACTTCAGCACTTTGCGTCTTTAACAAATAAAATGAGTTATTTTTGCATGTTTTGTGACAATGAGAGGATGCAAATAATGCAACTACCTTGTTGTTGAAATAATGGACTTTCAAATCAATAGTAATGCAAAAGGGACACACACTAATTATAACAGAACAGCAGATTGTCCAAACTAGCCACGTTGATACTAATATTATGGCTTAAACACAAAAGCTGAGGCATGCTTTCACTTGCAGATGGACCTAATCCAACTGGGGCCATTACCAGAATGTTTTGCTAAGAACTATTGACTGCCATATCAAACAGTAACCTATATGAGAACACTGGGCTTGTACTCGCTGGAATTTAGAAGACTGAGGGGGGATCTTATAGAAACATATAAAATTCTTAAGGGGTTGGAGAGGCTAGATGCGGGAAGATTGTTCCCGATGTTGGGGGAGTCCAGAACCAGGGGTCACAGCTTAAGGATAAGGGGGAAGTCTTTTAGGACCGAGATGAGAAAACATTTCTTCACACAGAGAGTGGTGAGTCTGTGGAATTCTCTGCCACAGAAGGTAGCTGAGGCCAGTTCATTGGTTATATTTAAGAGGGAGTTAGATGTGGCCCTTTTTGCTAAAGGGATCAGGGGGTATGGAGAGAAGGCATGTACAGGCTACTGAGCTGAATGATCAGCCATGATCATATTGAATGGCGGTGCAGGCTTGAAGGGCCGAATGGCCTACTCCTGCACCTATTTTCTATGTTTCTATGTTTCTACATGGATACTACACTGGCAGAGAGGATGGCATATTGGTGCTGAGGACATAAAAAGGTGGCAATCAAATACAGTGGAAAAGATAGGAAGGGGTTCACTAGATAGAGATGGAAATGGTAGATGTATTGGTGAGCCAGTAACGTATGAGCCATTTACCTGCTATTTAGAAGGGGTCGAAATGCTGCTGAGCCCAAATGACATTATTAAGATTCATGGAGATAGTTCAACAAATGTGCAATCAGAATACTGCCAGTAGGTAGGGTGGAAAGATGTAAAAAGTTTTTGATCACCACATTATCCAAGGACAAGTTATTTCATTAAAATTTTGTGTGGATTTTGATAGGACATTTAATCCAGTGCCTAAAGAAATTTTCATGAGTTCATTATATGAATCTGAGAACAAGAGGCCGTTCAGATGATTTTGGATTGGACACCATAGAGTCATTTGGTTTGCAACCAAATGAATTAATGCATAACTGTCTGATATGCTTGAACTAATGCTTGGAGAGGAATCCATTAGTATGGAAATGATTTTTGGCAAACAAGAAACAGTTTTATTCAGGTTAAATCTTGAAAGTCCACCTCACAGCTAGCCACAGATTATTTGAAAATCTTTGGTGAATAAAAAGTAGATGACATGATTATCAGAGGTGGGAAGGCAGTGATTTATGTGGGTAAAAAGAGCAAACGACCTTGCTATGAACTGTCAGCCAGCAACCTGTCTTTAGAATACCCATTCATGACAGCCCATGAATATTGCATGGGTATGAGATCTCTTTAGAAGGCAACTACTGGCTGGAACAGTAATCCACTTATGTTTTTAATGCAAAGGTGTAATGACATAGAACATTCCCAAATGTTCTTTGGCATCGACTGTCCAAGAGCTGGCTGCCCTTGAAAAGGAGGCACAATCTTCTTTCTGCATTAGATAGGAATATTGCATGGGTATGAGATCTCTTTAGAAGGCAACTACTGGCTAAAACAGTAATCCACTTATGTTTTTAATGCAAAGGAGCAATGACATAGAACATTCCTAAAGCTGCACCATCCAAAAAGATGGAATCAGTTATCTTTAAAACAGAATTCGCTGTTTATCTGCAGAGAGTTACCGATTATATCAATGGCCTCCTTATTGATGGAAAACATCATGATCAGCATACACATTGATGCTTCTGCACCTCAAGCATTTTGCAATGTAGCAAGTAATTTGGCATTAAGCAATGATCTGGGAGTAACTTCCTAGTTAACCAACTATCTTGCATATCAGCTAAACAAAATCATGTAAAAAGCACTAAAAAAAACAAGGTCACTGTCTCCACGCTATCCTAAATCGTCTGGACACCGACATCTTTCAATTAAGTTATCCATATATTCAGCACTCGAATTTTGTTTAATAATCCCATGTCTATCACATTATGGAAGGTCTTCTTAAATACAGATGTGGAACAAGGCCATTTGAATTGCCAGATGTGATGGCTATGGTGGAGGAGGCAGCACAGATGCAGGAAAGGTTTACAGTGTCTGCTGTAGAGTGACCTGACCCAAGCTCAGATTGAGTTTGGTCCCTTACCATGTATGCTGGAAGCTATCCAAAGAGGAAAAGTCAGCATTCATCGACTTTAAGGATGGTAAAACCAGAATAAAACGGAATAGAAACTTGAGGGCACAATCTGCAATCGTTTGTGGGGAGAAAAAAAATCAGGAAATGGGGCTGTCAAGATTTCCCCTCTCGGGGATGGTCTGGAATCCCTTTATGCCTAATGCACCTGAAGAGTCCCTTGCAACATCTTGATACATTAAAGCCTCTTTATAAACTAAAGTTGTTTTTTGTGGCTGGTAAAATATTTCTGGAATAGTCTGTCAAATGCTTTCTATTTCATAATAATCTTATCTGGACTCTACACAAAAGCAATAGAAGCTTAATCCTGCCACAGCTCTGTTTTCTGAGGAGTCTTTGAGCAAATTTGCAGATAGATCTTACAATATGAACAACAGGCCTACAAACATCCTCTAAATAACTTCCCCTGCAAAGAAAAACATTACTGCTCTTAGTGACAAACTGCTGCTTTCCTGTTTACCTTATTCTATTTTAAAACCTCATTACGCACAAGAAGGTCAGCAGAAACAGCAATATATCATTGGATGATTCTTAAATTGTCATTTCCCCAGGAACATGTAGAGCACTCAGGCACTTGGACATTTAAATTCTTACAGATAACGTTCAGTCTAGTAGGATCATGAGAAAGTTGCGACAATGCAGCAATAACATTGCAATATTAGGAAAAAAGTACTCATCAATTAGTAAGGTAACCAGATCTCATCATTTATAATGACAAATTATATTTTCCTCATTAACCTAGGTTCAAAACCTAGTCTGTGCATTTTACTTTTAGAGATATAACGCAGAAACAGGCCCTTTGGCCCACCGAGTCCAAACCGACCAGCGATCCCCGCACATTAACACTATCCTACACACACTAGGGACAATTTACACTTACACCAACCAATTAACCTACAAACCTGTATGTCTTTGGAGTGTGGGAGGAAACAGAACATCTCGGAGAAAACCCACACAGGTCACGGGGCGAATGTACAAACTCCGTACAGTCAGCACCTGTAGTCGGGATCAAACCCAGGTCTCTGGCGTTGCAAGCGCTGTAAGGCAGCAACTCTATAGCTGTGCCACTTTTCTTTACATTTTCTGATCTTTACTTGCAGGTTTTGTGTGTTGCTGATATAGCTGATATTTATTGCCAATCTGTAATTGCCCGATAAAGTGGTGAAGAGTTTTACACTGTTTCAGGCATCAGGATTCAAATATGTAATATGATTACTGCAATTTCTTAAGTTATATCTATGAAGCGGCCAAAAGCATGATGGTATGGATTTAGCCTGGGGGCAAGTTCCTTGTGGGTCACAGAAGATAGACCGAGTGTTGCACTGAGATCAGGAAACCTCATGTAATGAGTTTTCCAGATGCCCAATCATATTTAGCTATAGGTTTCCTTTAAGTGGAAAAAAGGAACTGCAGATGCTGGTTTATACCGAAGATAGGCACAAAGTGCTGGAGTAACTCAGCTGGTCAGGCAGCATCTCTGAATCTGAAGAAGGGTCCCGACCCGAAATGTCGCCCATTCTTTTTCTCCAGGGATGTTGCCTGTCATGCTGAGTTAATTCAGTACATTGTGTCTCTCTTCAAGTGGAGTTGTCTTTGACAACCAGTCTGATTAACTGGCTGGGGGTCTCGAGTGGGGTGCTGACTTTACAAAGCTAAACCCCACGAGTGTTGATGGTGAGGGAAGAAGTGGAAAACTGGGAGGTGAGGAGCAGGAAAATATGCCAAAATGTTGGTATTTGTTGCTCAGGGTGTCTTATCTTTTGGGGGGGATATCTACATAATGGAGAGAAGGTCTGTTCCTGGATGGCTGGTCCAATTTGTGGGAGGGATTCTAATATTGCACAGTTGTTGCTAAGATGTGCTGAGTAGTAGTGGAGAGGAAAGAAACATAGGTTACCGGTGTTCCGGGTCAATTGTTATGTCTGTAAAAAGCATTTCTGTTCCTTATGAGCAGGATTTAAATATATTCACCTCATGGATTCAGATCTCCTCACCTGCAGCTGATGCATTACTGAGACTTGTGCTCTCTAATCCTTTCTGATTACAAATAGAATGATCATTAAGATGAGGGAAAGCAGCTCTATTGAGAAGCTTTAAGGGCCTGTCCCACTTTAGGCGATTTTAAGGCGACTGGGCTGTCACTGACAGTTCGCTGGGTGTCGCGGGCATGATCGTGAGGAGTCTTCCAAGAATCGTAGTGGATCTCAGCGCATCGCTGAGGAATCATCCGGAGTGAAATTTCTCGGCGACAGCTGGCTTGTCGCCAGGTATCGTTGCTTATTGCGGGCACTGTCGCCTGCTGTTCCCAGGTTTGCTAGGTTCTCTTAGATGTATTTAGAAGCACATTATATTAGAATAAGTAAAATCATTTCAAAATACCATAAAATGCTT
Source organism: Rhinoraja longicauda (assembly GCF_053455715.1). Lineage (NCBI taxonomy): Eukaryota > Metazoa > Chordata > Chondrichthyes > Rajiformes > Arhynchobatidae > Rhinoraja > Rhinoraja longicauda. The sequence goes on along the minus strand of NC_135959.1, from coordinate 28,989,412 downwards.
GTGTTTAACCAATTTATTTACCGTCAGGCCATTTGACAGGTAGATTGGAGGCGACAGTTTGACGGTCAGGTAAGCGTGGGAATTTCGCGATGTTTATGGCCATCAGCCATTACATTTAAAGTGGGCTCCCAACCCAGATATGCAACCCAGAAACCAGATATGCATCTCCCGTACATTTTCAAAGAATGCCCACACACTTTGCACAAAAATCCACTTAACCACTTTTAAAATTAAATTTCTTAATACTGCCATTAGTAAACTGGAAGTAAATCCAGTTTATGCCTTGTTTCAGTGATGCTTGGTTTTTAAGTAAACCCATACAAGATGTTATAGTTCAAAACTCTCAAGTACTTACCGACTTGTCAGTGATTTCAGCGAAAATTAGGACGCCGGAGAAGCATTAACAGCGTGGGAATTTTGCGATGTTTCCGAAGACGCTGTAATCTTGACCTGACTCGGCATTGTCGTGGTCATTGTCGTCGGGTAAAAGAAAAGTTCGGTGATCTGCTACGACTTTGACAGTTGCCAGCAGTCGCCTTAAAATCGCCTAAAGTGGGTCAGGCCCTTAAATGACTAATGAAGCAGACCAAACTGACCAGCAAAAACAGTTGCACCAGATCTCTCCTTGCAGTAGGAAAAACTGCTAATCATGGATTGGATGGGTTGAAGCCATTCTCCTGCTTAAAGCTACTCCTGTGCTACAAGGGACTGGTGTGTGATAACATTGGAATCTGATAGATTTGTAATCTGGATAGGTTTGATCAAATTAGGGATGGAATTTAGCGCTTGGATCTTGTCGGGTGAATGAAATAGGAGCTGAAAGATCACTTTCAGATTAAAAGGAAAATTAATCTTGCAGGATGAGGTCAGTGCTGGCAAAGCCAGGCAGTGATGAGCCTTCTTGAAAATTGCAGATAGTCTGCGGAAGGTGCTCCCAGAGGACGACTGAGTTAGGAGTTTCAGTATTTAGACCCAGCAACAATGAAATACGACTATGCCTCACCCGAAGTGGAACATAATGCCATGGTTGCCAACATTACATCTCGCAATTGCCTCCATGAAGCCTGAATTTATTGAGGTATTCTAACTGGAAATATACAACTCTCTCAAATTGTATTTGCTTTTGTTAATTGAAGGATAGGCAATAGACAATAGGTGCCAGCATCGCCATTCAATGTGATCATGGCTGATCATTCACAATCAATACCCCGTTCCTGCCCTCTCCCCATACCCTCCGACTCCGCTATCATTAAGAGCTCTATCTATCTCTCTCTTGAAAGCATCCAGAGAATCGGCCTCCACTGCCCTCTGAGGCAGAGAATTCCACAGATTTACAATTCTCTGAGTGATACTCTTCCCTTTAAAACTAACCATTGCCTTCACCAAGGAAGTACGTGAGAAAGCCCGTAAATCATTGTGATATGCTGTTTTCAGTAAAGGTCTGTGGGAACTTTTCACTTCTGCTGATGGTAAAAAATGTAATAGGTTTGCAAGTGTTATGACAATGTCTCTACATTCTGCAAATGTCACATGCAGTCCAAATTTACTTCCTGCTTAGCCATAAAACATAGTGAGCAAAAACTTTTCTGTTGCCATTTTTTTTAAGTGTTAGCAAACCACCTCGAGTTCCACTCGACCACCAAGTCAGATAACTTTATTCAACCACCTGGAAAACCTAGGGAAGAAACTGAAACTGCAAATCATTTTAAATGGGATTCAATTTTGTCCTGGAAGTTTTACTTTGAACAATAGTGCATTTCGCCATGAAAGTGAAAAGATTAAAATGCCATGCTACAAAATACTCGCTGAACTAAGTACACAATTACTACAAGTGTCCCTTTTGTTTGGGTATATAAAAACATAATTTCAATATTATTTGACTGAACATTTTCAGGTAGTGTTTCATCTGAAATGTTATCATACTTCATATTACCATACAACATAGATGGATGCTATTTTGCCTCTGAGTGAATTTCCAGTCCTGTACTAATTTTTCCACACATCCCATACATAAAACAGCTCACTCACACATCAACATGTGTGCACATGCATGCACGCACATATGCTCTCACCTGAGCTCTTTGCATAGGCTGCAAACTGTATAGGACATCAGTGATATCAATGAATTCAACGGAATACATTTTGTCCAAATATCACAGTAGAAAGGGGATAATCACCTTGTTGTGATTGCCTTACAGGCCCCAAAATAGTCAATAGGAATTAGAAAAACAAATATACTCAGAGGCTAAAGACAGCTGCAAGGCTAACAGTTGTTATTATAAGAGATTTTAACTTTCCTAATATAGACTGGAATTGCTATGGTACCACATATTTAAAGGGGTGGAAATTATCAAGAGTGTTCAGGAAAGTTTCCTCAGGCTGTGTAGAGGGACCAACAGGTGGAGGTCATGGTTTGACCTACTCTCATGGAATTGGGGAAGTGCTGAGAAGTCAGTGAGTGAGCACTTTGGGACTAGCAAGGACAGGGCTGGTCCACACATTAAAGTTCTAAATTGCGGAAAGGTCAAATATGATGGTTTAGACCAGAGGTTGCAAAAGTTAATTGGTATAGGATGTTTGTGGATAAAGGGATGTCTGGAAAGTGGGATGTTTTTAAAGGTGTGATAGTGTAACAGCGTTCCTGTTAGAGTGAAGGGCAAGGCAAGTTGAAGGAACTCTGGAGCACAAGACAAATTGAAGCTCCGGTCAGAAAAATAAAGACATGGGTCAGGTGTAGGAAGTTGGGATCAAGTGTATCCCCGAAGGAGTATCGGGGATTGAGGATCATACTTAAGAAGGAAATAACAAGGGCAAAAAGGTAACATGAGATGGCTCTAGCAGGTAAGATTAAGGTGAATCCAAAGACATTTTATGCATATTAAGGGAAAAAAGTAACTAAAGAGGGTATTGTGCTCAGAAACCAAAGTGGTCATCTATTTGTGAAGCAGTGACTGTTTATCATCTGAAAATAATAATGAGAAAAAAAGAAACAAGGAAATTATTTATCACTTAGCCATGTTTGAGACTTTCTTTTGCAGTAAAAATGTAACGTTATATTATATTTTTATTTTGGCTTTGCTGTCATAAACTGTTAAATCTAAGTTAGTGCAGAACAACCAAAAAGGCCATTTTACATTTTATGAATGTCTATAAACTGAAATATGATTGTTAAAAGAGGAATCATTGGCCACAAGCAGAGAAGATCAGCAATTTATTCTGCGTTGTCCAAAAGAAGGATATTTTCTGTCAGCCATGAAGATCATAAGGCTTGGTAGCAAACTTCCACATTGTTTGCATTCTGTCTCTCATTTACCAAAGCTCTTCATTGTAGTACTAATAGATGACACCTTACTGCTGACATCCTGTTTAAAATTGGAATCTAATATTTACTAGTCAGCTAGCTCCCTGTTTACATTGCAATTTCCATACAAAGTTTTCTGAATCTTGGGTGAAGCTCCATGCTTACTGGGAAGAATGAAAACAAATTAAATCTAAGGCTGAGCACAAAGAAAAATGCTGGAGGAACTCAGCAGACTAGGCTGCATCTGTGACATTAAATGATCGACAGTGGTTCAGGTTAAGTCCCTTCGTTGGACTCTGGAAGAGATCCAAGTTAATCTCTAACTCACCTGAAAGGGCACTTGAGGTCTCTGAATGGAAATGATGGAGGAAATGCAAGAACATCTCCTGCATTAGCAGGGGAATGTGCCTTGGGAGGGGAAGGATTGGGTGGGAAGGAACGAGTGAACCAAGGAGTCGCGGAGAGATCTTCTCAGAAAGCAGAAAGGGGTGGAAATGAGCCAACGTGACTGATAGTGGGATCACGTTGCAGGTGGAGAGTTATGTATTGGATGCAGAGACTGGTTGGGTGAAACCTGAGCTTCAGGGGAATTCTATCCTTGTTCAGTCTGGGCAGAATGCAGTCTGATGTAGAGTCCTGACCTGAAACTTTGTCTTCCATTTCTCTCCACAGATGCTGTGAGATCTTTCAGCACTTGTTTTTGGTGCAAGATTCTGGCATCTCCAGTCTTTTGTGCATCCATAAACTTGACGTTGTATTGGTTTGATGATGAGCAAATGCTATAAATGTAATAATTTCATAATTTTTGCTTAATAATATCATAATGGGCCATGAAACTACATACAGATAATACTATAAAAACTGACTCTGTCATGGATATGTCATAAAACCTGTGCTGCCATGAGAAATGTTAGATGTTACCTATAATATTTATTTATGCTATTTACAATATGTTTAAATTGTCTAATGCAACTAAGATAATGGAATTCCTGAACCATGTAGAGCTTTCCCAAGCAGTTTGCTGGAAAAGACATTCAAGGCCTTGTGTGTTCATATATTTGGCCATAAGCAGTAACAAAAAATTTGCAACTGAGTTATTTGTCAGAGAGGACACTTGCAAGTATTGGTCACAGTGCAATTAAGTTTAAGATCTATGCAGAAAGGAAGAAAGTTAGCTGAAAAAAACTGAACACCAGATTGAATTAAGGCATGATTTAAAAAATGAAGAGCAGCTGAAATAATGCAGAGGAAAAGATTTAAAAATTGAAAGGATGAAAAAAAGGAAGATGAAAAATAACAAAGAAATTTAGATTAGCATTTAAGTAATGCTTTGTATGATCATAAAGTCTCAAATATTAGCATAATAGAATGCATAGAAATAGTGTAGTCCATTAAAAGTAAGAAATCTAAAATTTGCAAATGATGCTTTGAAAACTACATCCTATATTTCATTTTAAGTGTAGGGCTGTTCATTCTTTACCCCTCACCTGGCCGCTTCATGGTTATTCCGGGTTTGATGAGAAAGCAGGACACTATTTAATCATATACTGCAGCCACCTCCATTCTTGCTCCTTTCTTTCTGCTCTTGTGAAGGATGACGCAGATTCCGCATAGGACCATCCTTCTCTGCAACACCTATTGCTGCAGAAACCGCAAAACTACTTCACTGAACGAAGGAATTCTAACATGGCTTATCATCATTGCTGTTTCTCCCCCCTCCCTTCATTGCAAAGAATATAGATGTAAGAGCGAGCATCAAACAGTAACATTTAATGTTACTGGATAAACCATCAATTGAATAGTTGTGTGAATCAACACTGTGTATGTACTACATACTCTGAACACCAACATAAATTATTAATTTTCTGACCACACATATTATGTGAAACTGATGTAACAAACTAGCTGCCACACCCACAATAATGCTCCATCTTATATTGCTCATACATTTTGTTAATTAAGAGCCAGCAATGGCTGCCTCGCCAACAGTCTGTCTGTCCCTTTCTTCTTCGTAGTTTTTTTAGTATGTGTTAAATGTATGTTTTTAGTGGGTTTTTAGCTTGTTTTATGTGGGGTGTGGGGGAGGGGTTGGGGGAATCTTTTTCCAATCTCTTACCTCGATGGAGATGCAATTTTTTTCCGTATCGTATCGCCGTCCGCACTGTGACCTAACATCGAGGAGTTGGTGGCCTTTGCTGGAGACCAACTTCGAGCTCCACCGCGGGTGCCTGCGGACTCACCATCATGGAGCTTGCAATCCCTTTGCCAGGGATTGACCTCTGAGCTCTACCATGGGTGCCTGCGGACTTTAACATCGTGGAGCTCGCGGTCTCTGGTTAGAGGCCGACATTGGGAACTATTGGATCTATTACTAAAGCTGGGAAAGGTATTGTGTGGAAAAATATAGCATGAGTCACCATAAAATCAAATGGCAGGGGAAGAGTTGTCATCGTAAATTTAGCATGAATTATATCAATACGTTCTCTCTCTTGCAGTCAGGAAAATGCACATCTGACAAAATTGTCCTACTCTTTGACCAGACACCATCACCCTATTTGAATGACAATGTTTATGGAAGTACGTTTCATTTGAAACACAGCATATTTATATGATGCTAGACCAAGTGGACCCGTTGGGCCCAAACCTCTCCTGCATTGGTGCAGCACCCTCTCCTCCCCCCTTCCCCTCTCCCCCTCTCCCTCCCCCTCTCCCCCTCCACCCCCTCCCCTCCCTCCAACCCCCTACCCTCCCCCTCACTATCCCCCCTTCCCTTCCCTCCTACTCCATCCCCCTCAAACCCCCTTAACCTCCCTCCCTCCCTCCCTCCCTCCCTCCCTCCCTCCCAGGAGATAGATTTAATGTGAATAACTTTAAAAATATAACACCGATTTCAATGAAACTACTTGCATTATCATTAAAGTGACGATGGTGAGTAAGGTGGGCCTAAAATTGTAGCGCTATCGTGTACCATTTTGGCTGAAGTTCAGTCACAAACAAGATAACAAACGAGGGTTTTAGTATATAGATGGCTGCTTGCCCAAGGTTACTAAGTTCCCAGGAAATACAGCTGCATCCGAGTGAGTGTTTATTTAAGCACAACTGCATTTTAAATGCCAAAATTAAACTTTCAAAAAATAAGAAAAAGAATTACCAGCGATGTAGGGTAGTTTTGTTTTGCTCCAACTTATATTTTAGTTACTTTATTCAAATGGACTTTAGGTAGAGTTGTAATGATATCTGAATCAAATCTATAGTTGATAAAATTGCTTTATTTTATTTGGATGAGTTTACGTTCAGTGTTACCCAAAATTAATAATAATTCCGATTTAATTTGATGGAAAAAGTGCCTCAGGACTCTACAGATGGGAGATAGGAGCATGCAACATCTAAAATGACACAAGCTACTTTGAACATAAATTACTGTAAATGTTTGTGTTAAAAGGCCTTTCAGTGAAGTTGAATCTACAAATAAACTGCACCATCAGAATTAACAATACAAATAAAATAATGGGGCTCCTTAAAGGAAAATATAAAAATTCAATTCTTCAAAGTTGTTCTATTCTGAGTTCAGGATTTGAAATTCATAATGCTGGTGGTCAGTGCAGTAATAATACATACAGATGTATATCTATGGATTTGGACTTTAGGTCATAGCCTGAGAATACCAGATATTTTAGCCCCGCCATGAATGCGACGAGAGTAAGATATAAATATGCACCCAGCCATTCTATTGCAGGAGAAAGTGCTGGATTGTGCAATTCTCTTCCAAAATCTGTGATTTCCACCCTAGGATATACCTTCTTGAAACTGAGGTAGATTGGCAAGTAATGATGGCCAGTGCGAGATGATCAAAGTCAATTTAGTTTAGAGTTTAGTTTTGTTTAGAGACAGCATGGAAACAGAAGAAGGATCTCAATCCGAAATGTCACCCATTCCTTCTCTCCAGAGATGCTGCCTGTTCTGCTGAGTTACTCTAGCATTTTGTATCTATCTTTGGTTTAAACCAGCATCTGCAGTTCCTTCCTACACATGGAAACAGACCTTTCAGCTCACCGAGTCCAAGTGACCAACAATTACTGGTATACTAGTTCTATCCTTGTTTTCAATAAATATGCCCCAAGCATTGGATTCATTTTGAGCAGAGTTTTCAGACAGTCAGCATTTTCGCTTTAAGTAGAGCAAGCATGGTTTCAATCAGTTGGCTCGGGGAAACCTGCTTGGTTCAGCTGACTGTAAAGCCCCTCAAGTTGCTGCTCAAGAATGATCAGAAAACAGAGCTATGGATATTGTCCAAATGGTGTCGTCTTCATAATGAAGTGTGCACACGGATTTTAGAAGTGAGCAGCATTGAATCAATCTGATGCCAGTGTCCTGACCATTAATATTCTAGTGCACAATATATAATGCATTTGAATTTCTAAGCCCATTTTGTTTTGCTATAGCCTCAAAGCAATAGCTCCATAGCTCCATAGTTTCATGCAATATAACACAGATATCTCACCTGTCCATAGACTTTAACTCAAAGCTTAGTGCAGTAAAAATATGTTTGACATCAGTGTAACACTACATTAATTTAAATTAATGTCTCCATCTGTTTTAAACTTCATGATACAAAACTGGCAAACCTTAGCTATGCTAAAATATGTAAGCCACCTCAAAAATCAGGTCACTGCGATTAATGGAGTGCTTTTTGACACGATTTAGCATTCATTGGATCTCAGGGTTAAGCATTTTCAGAACCTGTCTGAAGGATCAACATCACATCTTTTGTCAGGGAATAAAATGCCTTTTTTTTTCAAATTGGAGCCTTTGGCTGGTTTGCATATTTTCTTGAAGTATTTGTACTTGACCGAAACTTTTTCACCCAGGGAATTGTGAATCTGTGGAATTCTCTGCCACAGAAGGCAGTGAAGGCCAATTCACTTAATGTTTTCAAGAGAGGGTTAGATATAACTCTTAGGGCTAACGGAATCAAGGGATATGGGGAGGAAGCAGGAATGGGGTACTGATTTTGGATGATCAACCATGATAATATTGAATGGCAGTGCTGACTCGAAGGGGGAATAGCCTACACCTGCAGCTATTTTCTATTTTTCTATGTTTCTAAAGTCTCCAAATCCTTCTTGTAATGGATCAACCAGAACTGCACACAAAGCCCCAAATTTGGCCTAACTAAAATTTCTGACTCATATTCAATGCCCCAACACATTAGAAGCATACCATACAACGTCTTTACTATATCTACTTTCAGCGAGCCATGAACTTGGACACCAAGAGCCCTCTTAACATCAATGCTGTTAAGTATCTTGCCATTAACCCTATACTTTTACCCTTACATTCACCCTCCCACAGTGCAACACCTCACATTTGCTAAGATTAAACTGATAATTTATTGTTTATTGTATATTTATTGTGCCATTGCAATAATGTGCCTGTAAATCTGTAGAAAGTAAGAATTCCATTGTTCCACTCCTGGTTCATGACAATTAAACACTCTTGACTTTTGACTTTTGTTTCCTAATAGGTATTGTAGGGAAAATCAACCCCATGCTAATCACCTGCTGGTTTCAGATCCCATTTGGGCAGAGAATGCACTGAATGAACTGATTAAGATCTTTGAATTTAAGGTGAAGAGAAAAATAGGACAAAACCTTTCCTTTTGCAACTCTGGATTGTTTGTATTTACAGTTGGCAAATGTGACTTCCAATCAATTTCAGTGACTACATGAATAAACAGTGTGTTTATTCGCAAAGAGAAATCCTCTCACATCACGAGGGATGGGCAGTGCTCTGACTGACTTGTGCTAAATGAAGCAACGTCAATTTGATTCGGCATGTTAAAGTCTGACTGCTTCATTATTCCAAGGACACTGTTGTACACATACAGACACTGTCGCCATTGTCAGACTCTGATGGACAACAGAGCTTCTTAGAAAATGACATTTGTCTGCAAACTGGATTGTGCATCACAGTCTTTTTAAGCATGTGGCTCCTGGTATTTCTTGGAGGAGCTGCAGAAAATGAGCTTAGCCAACAAGGAGTTGGGGATTTTTGACTCGGTATTTCCAGTCATACCAATAAACTGTAGTGTTGAACTGCAGAATGAACACCAGTTGACATCATTCATAATGCGACATCCTTTAAAATTGTCAGGAGAGGTTGGCTCATATGTTTCCACTTCAAACAATACATTAGACCCTCTTGGGGAAGTTGTTTTCATGCTGCACCAATCACTATCAAGACAGATGTGTATAGCAATTCATTCTTCCCTCGCACAATTAAAGCATGGAATAGTCTTCACCCTACTATAGTTACTCAACCAGACGCAACTAAATTTAAGGCAGCTCTTCTTCTCCAAGAAGCCCTTCTTGCTTAAGTCCATACTCCGCCACCTCCAGTTTAAATTCCATTTGGAATATTTTGGAGGACCAAGAACCAAGAACCAAGAACTGCAGCAGTGCTATTCAAAGGGTCCGTCACTCTTCTGCACATTGCTGACAGAGAAGGCTGGCGACATTGATCGCAAAGAGGTGCGCTGTCATCTCTGCACTTTTTGGTTCCTTTCTCTGGGTGCTCTGCAGCTGAACCTTGGTTGCATGAACCTTGTCTGCAGGGTAGGGTATGCCAGTAGGTCCAACATGCCCGGGGACAGGGAAGATAAGGGAAGAGGAGCTCATGCTTGCTGATACTGTCTCCAGGTATCATCAGTGTGCAAGTCTTTTACCTCCAGTTCTCCCAATGTTATTGCATTTGGGGGTTAAGGAGTTCCCGGTCAGAGGTAACAGTGAGCTGTGATTTCAGTGGGCAAAGCTTCAGCCATGCATTTGTGCCTGTCACAAGAACTCAAGAGCAGGAATAGTCTTAACCTGAAATGTCACCTATTCCTTTTGCCCAGACCCACTGTGTTACTCTAGCTTTTTGTGTCTATCTTCAGCAGGAATAAGCCACAACACCTCTAAACTTGCCAAGTATGATCATGGCTGATTTATATTAGTCTCAACTCCACTTCTGCGTCATTTCCTATCACCTTCAATTTTTACATCTTTTCAAATATATACCTATCACCATTTTAAATGTATATAAATATATCATCTACAAGCAGAGAATTCAAGAGAATCACCATCATGTCTGCCCAGAGTGGTCACCTAACACCTAAAACTTTCCAGGAGCAGTTGACCTGTGCCATATTTTTCAGTTTACTACTACGTCAGAATATTAGAAACGTCGATGATGTAGTAAATTAAAGGGAACGTGACTGAGAGTCATAGAGTGATACAGTGTGGAAAGGCCCTTCGACCCAACTCGCCCACACCGGCCAACAATGACCCAGCAACACTAGTCCCACTTGCCTGCGCTTGGTCCAGATCCCTCCAAACCTGCCCTATCCATGTACCCGTCTAACTGTTTCTTAAAACTGTTTCTTTTTTTCCTTTGTCAATTCGCAAGGACTGTGGGCTTCAAGTTTAATGGGGTGATAAATTGCACATGCTGTGCTTCAGACTCTGAGTTCCAATCATCGAGCTACATGTGTAGCTGTGTAAACTGCCATCCCCTGAAAAAACAAACTGTAGCAGAACTGTAACTGTAACGGACCATTGTGGAGGGAACAGTCTCTGCAGAAAGCGGAAAGGGGTGGAGATGGGAAGAAGTGGCTCGTGGTGGTGTCCCGTTGGAGGTGGCGAAGATGTCGGAGGATGATGTGCTGTATGTGACAGTCGGAGAGCAGGAGGAATCACGGGGGAGCAGTGAGAAAGGATGTTGCTAAACTCAACTCTTATCAGAGAGAGGAGGAGAACTCCTTCAAGCTAAAGAGGTTCCTCACCAGGACATTGCCTGGATTAAACAGTTTTAAGTACAAGGAGGTTGGACAAACCTGAATGGGTTTGTCTAGAGTGTCAGAGGCTGAGGAGTGATCTAACAGCAGTGAGTAAAATTAGGAGGTATATAGATAAGGTGAACAGTCAGATTCTTCTTCCTCGGGTTGAAATGTTAAATACTAGGGGGCAGAGGTTTAAAATGAGAGGAGGACATTTTAAAGAACATGTGTGAGGCAGAAGAAGTTTTTTTTACAGGGTGGTTGATGCATGAACTAATCACCAGAGATGTTTGAATTCTTTTTTGTCATGTTTCCCCTGCTGCATATATAACAAAGTGCTGGAGTAATGCAATGGGTTACTCAAGAACTTAGTGTCTTATTATAAGCCAGCATCTGCAGTTCCTTGTTTCTAACAATGGGAGGGGGCAGCTCTCTGATGTGCACCTCCACAGTCCACTGAGAAGAAGAAAATCAGCACCATCGGTGGTAGAAGAGAGGCTCTTGGCTAAACAGAGTTCCTTCCTGGCCAGGTCAATCTCATTGCCCACAACCTCTTCTGAAGCCATCATTTTATATCCAAACATGGAATGTCTAAGTAAGAAAAGGACAGATCAACCTTACACTAGTTTCTAGTATTCAATTGGAAAGGTCCAAAGTCAAGTGGCAATCATTTAAGCACTACTCAACATTTCAACAAGTGGGCCTTCCATTCTAGCACTGCTGAAATGCTTTTCTGCATTGAAATGTCCATTTTATTCATATAAAATGTTATCAAAATGTTATTATAATTACTGGCCAGCTTTTTTTGAAGCAACAGATAGAAAATGAAAGAAAAACAAGAAACGATGTGAACCTTTGCCAAGTCAAGTCATGCCAAGCTGAGTTTATTGTCATATGCATGTGTGGGGAGGAACAGGTACAATGAAAAACTTGCCTGCTGCAGCATCACAAGTACATAGACTAAGAGAACATAAAAATATATAAATAGTGCATAATAACACAAATGATGGTGGCGAGGACTGTGTCCATGATGTACTGGTCTGAGTTCACCACTCTCTATAATCTCGTGTGTTCCTGTGCATTGGAATTGCCATACCTGGCAAAATGCAGTCAGGATATTTTCTATCGTCTTTGTTACCCTTTGTTCAGGACTATTTCATCCTGAAGGTAAAAAAGCAAAACATGAGCTGTGCTCATAAAGAGAAGATTTATAAGGATGTTGCCAGGACTGGGTGGCCCAAGCTTTATGGACAGGTTGGACAGATTTGGATTTTTTTCCTTGGAGCTGACGAGGCTGAGGTATTTTAATCGCTTGTAGAAGTGATGAAATGGAAATCAGGAGGGAAATAGATAGGACAAATGCACAGAGTAGGGTGGCACACCAAGGCAGCGGTGGAACTGCTGCCTCACAGCGTCAGAGACCCGAGTTCGATTCTGACTTCAGGTGCTGCCTGTGCGAATTTGTATGTTCTCCCTTTGACTGTGTGGGTTTTTTCCAGGTGTTCCAGTTTCCTCGTGCATTCTAAAAATGTGCATATTTGTAGGTTAATTGACTTTGTAAAATTACCCTTAATGGGTAGATGCGAAATGGGATAACATTGAACTAGTGTATGGGTAATTGATGGTCAGCATGGACTCAGTGGGCCGAATGGCCTGTTTTCATGCTGTATCTCTCAACTCTAAACTATTTTTCCTATGGTGGAGGAATCAAGAACAACAGAGCAGTTTAAGATAAGAGGGGGGAAAAATGATAGGAGCCTGAGGGGCAACGTTTTCACACAGAGGATGGAGGTAAATAGAATAAGCTGCCAGATTCAATAGTTGAGGCAGGTACAATAACAACATTTAAAATAATTTGGACAGGTACATGGATAGGAAGGGTTTAGAGGGATATACACCAAATGTGGGTAATTGGACTAGCTTAGATGGGGCATCTTATTCAGCATGGACGAGCTGAGCCATAGGGCCTGCTTCTGTACTGTGACTCTATGAATGATTGCACTTTAACAGCCTCTGTTAAAGAAACCAAATTTAGACAGTGGGCTACTGAGAAATTGCAGACCCATATCAAATCTACCCTTTATCAGCAAGGTATTGGAGAAAGTGGTATTCAACCAAATACAACACTTTCTGAATCAAAATGACATTTTACAGAAATTTCAATCTGGTTTCAGAGTAAAATTACAGCACTGAGACTGCCCTGATAAAAATAGTCAGTGACCTTAGAGTTAGCACTGACGATGACAAAGTCTCAGTGCTGATCCTCTTAGACCTCACAGCAGCTTTTGACACCATAGATCACAGTATTCTTATAGATTGCCTAGAAAACTGGGTTGGCCTGTCAGATCAGGTACTAAGTTGGTTCCAATCATATATAAGTGGAAGGAAGTACTTTGTTAGCCTTGGGGACTATGTGTCACAGCTGCATGATATACCCTTTGGTGTAGCACAAGGTAGCTGCCTTGGCCTGCTACTCTTTTCCTTGGATATGCTGTCACTAGGAGGAGTTATCACACAGCATAATGTAAATTTTCTGAGTTATGCCGATGACACTCAGCTATACCTCTCTGTCGAACCCACTGATGCAAATGTCTTTGACCTCCTGCCTATTTTCTATTAAAAAAAATAGATGAATGATAACTTTCTTAAACTCAACGATGACAAGGCTGAAATGTTATTACTTGGATCAAACCCCAAGAGAGAGATGTTACTCAGTAAACTGGGAAATTTGACTGCCTATGTCAAACAAGAAGTTACAAGCCTGGGGGTAAAAATTGACAATGATCTTAATTTTAAATCTCACATAAATAAGGTAACAAAGTGTGCTTTCTATCACCTCAGAAACATTGCTAAAGTATGGCCTTTCTTAATTCAACATGACTGTAAAAATTTCATACATGCTTTCATATCAAGCAGACTTGATTACTGCAATGCCTTATTTACCGATCTGCCTTCAAAATCCACCAACCAGTCACAGCGCATTCAAAATGCTGCAGCCCGGCTTTTAACAAACACCAAGAAATGGGAACATGTCACCCGAGTATTATACTCCCTTCATTGGCTCCCTGTGAGATCCAGGATGGACTATAAAGTCCACCTTCTTGTCTATAAAGCCCAAAATGGCTTAGGAGTAGCATATTTTACAGTGTCCCTCCTTCCCTATGCCCCTGCTCGGGCGCTCAGGTCTTCTGATGCCAGTCTGTTAGCCTCTCAATGCCGCAGCAATAAGAGAATTGGTGAAGCAGCCTTTTTCAATTATGCCCCCAAACTGTGGAATACCCTACCCAGGGCTATGAGAGACACCCACTCAGCTGACATTTTTAAACGGCAGCTAAAAACTTATCTTTTCAATCAAGCTTTTAACTAACTTTACTTCTTCTGATGACAGTGTAAAAATTACATTTATTCTCTTGTATTTATCTCGGCATACCCTTCAGCAGCTTGCATGCTCATATATTATATGGGACTGTATTTGACCTTAGTGTTTTTGTTTTTTGTCCTTTCTACACTCTCAATTTTTTATTTGTTATTTTATATTTTTATATAAATCTGTGCTTTTTATGTTATTAACTGTTTATGTCCTTACTGTTTTAAATTTTTGTATTTTTGTTTAGACCTGGGTTTTTGTGAAAAGCACTTTGGGTTGCATTCAATTGTATGAAAAGTGCTATGCAAATAAAATTATTATTATTGTTATTATATGCAGAGGAATCTTTGAATCAATCAATTAATTGGTTAAGGATCCTTACAGAAAACTGCTGAGACAGCCATGTCCATACCTGAGAAATCATTAACATTGACCCTGTTATAGAAGCTGGAAGGCTACAATTTTATGAGTCACAGCCTGTTGTAATGAGGGACCAGTCAGCCATGAGTAGATGTAAAGCTGCAGTGAGAGAGAATTATGTGAGATTTGTTTTGCACTACTTCAACAAAGAGCTGGCACAACACAATGGGTCAAACGCCTTCTTCGGAGCAGAAGGCTAATATGGTTCGCAGATGCTGATGTGCAGCCAGACCCAATGGAGAGAACATTTAATTTGGCACACATGGAAAGAATGATTAAGCATTGGCAGGAAAAGCCCATTAGATTGTGTCTCATGACTGTAACAGTCAAGTGCCTTTTCAACAGGCTTCTTTATGTTTAGCCTTGCCTCATTCACTTTGAGTTGCTTTATTGTGGTGTGATTTTATAAAATGGGGTCAGAAAATTGGGAATTGCAAATTTAACTTGAGGAGAATTCGCAGTGGAGCGGCAAGATGTGTAGGGAAAAAACTGCAGATGCTGGTTTAAATCGAAGGTAGACACAGAATGCTGGAGTAACTCAGCGGGTCAGGCAGCATCTCAGGAAAGAAGGAATGGGTGACGTTTCAGGTCAAGGTCCTTCTTTAACTGATGGGGAAACTGCTGTGACATTCATTGCCAGATGAACATGAATTGAAGAGATGTCAGATGTACATGTAAAAAGAAAATTCAAATCTTTAGATCAAAATTTAGTTCAAAAATTCATGTTGCATGGATTAGGGGGTATTAGCTACAGGGAGAGGTTGGACAGACTTGGATCATTTTCCAAGCTAAAGAAAAGCAGGGAGTGGAAGCTCTGCACCCATTTTAGCACATAAAATGAGTTCCCTTAGCCCAACAGGCCAAATGCTTGCAGTGGCATTTAAAAACAGGACGCAATGGCTCAGTGACCAGACCTGCAACCTTACACCATCAATGACTGGGGCTTAATCCTCACCCCAGTGCTGACCATGTGGAGTTTGCGTGTGTTCCCAGTGACTGTGAAGAATTCCTCCGGATGCTCTCGTTTCCTCCTATATCCCACAGACTTGCATGGGAAGTAAGGCTAATGGTAGGTTAATCAGTGATTAAAAATTACCCACAAATTGTCAGTGGGTGATTGAATTTGGGTGGCACTGATGGGAAAGTGGAGAGAATAAAATGGGATTGATGTAGGGGTAATGTAAACGAATATGGACTTGGTGGGACAACTTGCTGACCCTAAGTACCACCACATTAGGCCAGTCTGCTCTATGAAAATCCAAGGAGTATATCAGGGAGCATGCAAGCAGAGTTAAATACGAATCCTGTACTTGTAACAATAATAACATTGAAAAGACACTTGGATGGGTACATGAATAGGAAAGGTTTGAAGGTATATGGACAAAATGTGGACAAATAGGACCAGCTTAGATTGGGCATCTGGACACAACGTACGAGTTGGGCCAAAGAGCCTTTCCATGCTGAATGACTCCAGACCTTATGCAAAACATTTTTGAGAGATTGGCCTGTGCCATAGGTTGGTTAGTCAGATGATAAACACATCATCTGATCAGTCTGAAGAAGGGTCTCGACCCGAAACATCATCCATTCCTTCTCTCCAGAGATGCTGCCTGGCCCGCTGAGTTACTCCAGTATTTTTTGTCTCCCTTCGATTTATACCAGCATCTGCAGTTTTTTTCCTAAACACATCTTGTGAAGCATGCTGCTGTGAGCCAGTATAGCTATTTATCCATTCCTTACAAGTTAATTGATATTTGGTGTTCTTGCTGTTGATACCCAGTTGATACCCAGTTCTTATTTTGACGCATGGTTTTCCTCTGAGATCTTTGGTTTCCTCCCACACTACAAAGGTATACAGGCTTGTAATTTAATTGGCTTGGTATAAGTGTAAATTGTACCTAGTGTGTGTAGGATAGTGTGAATATGCGGGGATCACTGGTTGGTATGGACTCGGGGTGCCGAAGAGCCTGTTTCCACTCTGTATCTCTAAATTAAACTAAACTAAATAATTATTGATTTAGTCAACTGAGAAGAAACATTTCTGAGCAATTTTTCAGATTAAAATCATGTAACTCATTTAACTTTGTTTTGTTTTTAATTTTGCTTATAAAACATGTTGAATGTGTGACCAACTGTTCTGGGATCACAAGTCATGTCATAGTTGCATGGCAACCTTTTAAGGAAAGGGCTTTCTTTGTCATTCCCATTGTGGTGGAGGGGCCCATTCATTATGTGGAGCCTCATCAACAGGTACTCATCCTAATGGTTTCCGGAGGCCCTCACTGAATGGATTACGAGATGAACTGACATTTTCTTAGAAGACTGGAAGTGGGGTGACATGCTACTGGACACAAGAGAGTTTCATACAGTAGCTCTCCATTAAGAGTTGTAGAACTGCAGTGGGAAAATAGAGTTAGTACACAGAACAAACATGAATGGTAGGCCAGGATTAAGGAGCAGATTGACCTAAACCTATTTCTATGTTGTCATCAAAGTCAACCATCAACACCAACAAGGTTACAAATTGTTTTCATTGGACACCTGTATTATTATTTTTTGAGATTGTAAAGCAAGATTGTGGTGACAAACCTTTGTTGTTTGCACCACCTTTTTCCGGGTCATGTCTCCGTTCCGCTGCGGCCTATCATTGGCCATGCACCTGAAGCTGGCGGCCTCCAGCTGGGACCACCTGGGACTCTGGTTCGCAGAGCCCGCGGACCGGACTGTAATTACCATCTGCGGAGCTGGCTGTCTTTGGAGGCTGTGGTGGCACTGTGAGTGTGGCTGCAACTCGCCTTCGGAGGCTTCGGCCGTGGGCCGCGTGGACGTCGGAAGCTCACAGGTCCCTGGGTGGGGGCCGACCTCGGGTGCTCCGGCAACGGCAGCGTCTTCGCCCACCCCGAATCGCAGGGCTTGGGTCGGCCGCTGCGACGTGGCAATTTCAACAGCCTGACTGCGGGAGAAGACAGCAGGGAAGAGAAAGACATTCTGGCTTCCATCACAGTGAGGAGGTGACTGGTGGAGACTCACTGTGATGGATGTTTTTTGTTTTATGTTGGTTTTGTGAATGTTTGTTTTATTGCGTTATTTTTATTGCTTCTTATTGTTGAATGTGGGTAATGACATTTTGTCCAAAAACATGTTTTTGGATGACAATAAAGGCTATTCTATTCTTCTATTCTATTCTATTCATTGTTAAATGCAGCTCTGCAATTTTCATCCCAGGAACAAGGGGGATGGGGGAGCGAGGGAAGGAGATGAAAATTATTCCTGGCTCTTCCGCATCACTGTTGACATCTGACTTGGAAACTGGATCCACCTCATTCTCCAGATAGAATGGAAAGCTCACTGTCATTAACATCTTTGTCTCCCCATTATCCTGTTACTCCCACAGGGGAAAAAAATTAAAAATCTTTCAAGATCCTGTTAAACTCTGTTCATCTACTGATCCACAGAGCTTGGCAGATAAACTGGATCAATGAGGCCTCAGGTAGAATGTTGTCAGTGCCTAATTGATGTCACTGGATCTTGTAGCATTCCCAGATAACAGGTGACACTGCCACTTGTAGAGTAAGAAAATAACTGCAGATGCTGGTACACTTGTAGAAGTCAATTACAGAATCACAGAAGCATGTAGCACAAAAGCTGCCCATTTAGCCCATTGTATTTTAAGATATATAAGAAAATAACTGCAGATGCTGGTACAAATCGATTTATTCACAAAATGCTGGAGTAACTCAGCAGGTCAGGCAGCATCTCGGGAGAGAAGGAATGGGTGACGTTTCGGGTCGAGACCCTTCTTCAGACATTGTATTTGCCTGGTTCCTCAACAGATATATACAATTAGACATTGTAGCGTGTAGATGATGGAGAGTTGATGAGAATGTGGGGGGTGAACAAACTGGAATGAGTGAAAATGAGTACCTGAGTCAGTATGCCAAAAAATCTCTTTCCTTACGGTATAAATATATAATTCTGGAAGAGAGGAAAATAATAATAATAATCATCGTCATCGTCACCGCCACCGCCACTGCCACCGCCACCGCCACCATCACGTAATAATAAATAATAAGGAAGGGGTCGGAAGAAGGGTCCCGATGCAAAACCATTCTGAAGAAAGGTCCCGACCCAAATGTCACCTATCCATGTTCTCTAGAGATGCTGCCTGATCCGTTGAGTCATTCCAGCATTTTTGTATTACTCTGGAATTGGACCTGGGGCCCTGCAATTTCCAAAGCCCTGCAATTTCTTCTTACCGCAATGACAAAACTTAACTTGAACAAATGACCCTGCCAGTAAACGTCACAGCAGAATCTGAGACTGGAGCACATGGGAACATTGAACAACTACTCATTAGCAAAAGAGAATACTACGATGACTTTGTACAATACTACAATGATTTTGATGGTTTAATTGGCTTTTCCTTGATTGCTTGCTGGCCTGCTTCAGTGAGTGAGCGAGACCGTGACAATTAATAACAACCATTTTTTATTGTTTTTGTTTGGGGGGGGGTGGAGAATGAAATGAAATGTATGATTTCTATAACTATCAATAGATAATATGAAAAGTATTTGTGGGGTTTTCACCTCTTACTATACTAGTCCACGGCCACGGGCTGTATGCACGTTTGTTGACTTCTGAATGAGTTCTGCATGTACCTGTGTAAGTAAAGTTGTGTAGTATAAAACTTAGTCACGAGTCTCCTGACTAATCATGTCTCTTCTGATTCCCATTACATTGGATAATTTTAATCAGTATTTGACATTCTAATTTTCAGTTATAATCTTGTGATTGTATACATTAGTTCAATATAATCGCACCATTTTCTTTTGCATTATAACTTGTACCAATATGTAATGAACATGCTTACAGATCATGATTTGATAAGGTCCAGGCAGCCGAAACAGTTAATAAATAAAGGCCCAGCACTGAGATGCATTCT
Organism: Rhinoraja longicauda; assembly: GCF_053455715.1. NCBI lineage: Eukaryota > Metazoa > Chordata > Chondrichthyes > Rajiformes > Arhynchobatidae > Rhinoraja > Rhinoraja longicauda. The sequence continues at coordinate 28,969,566 of NC_135959.1, read as the reverse complement.
TGATTGCACAGAGATATTTATAGAACGACCATGGCATCTACAGTTGCAGGCTTTGACATGGTCCGACTATAAGAAACACAACACTGTGAAACTATTGGTTGGAATTGCCCAAACGGAATAATCACATTCTTATCAAAAGCATGGGGTGAGCAACCATCTGATACACACATTGTTAGAAAGAGTGGATTTTTGAACTTAGTTGATCCTGGGGATTGTATAATGGCGGATAGAGGATTTCCCATCCAAGATGACTTGATGTTTTGCCAAGCCTATTTAGAGATTCCCCCTCCCAGCAGTGGTTATCAGCAAATGACCAGAGAAAAAGTACACAAAACCAAGAAGGTTGCTAATGTCCGCATTCATGTTGAACATTTATGTCGTCTAAAGTGGTTTAACATCCTGAGAAACACTTTACCCATCATTTTAGTTCCGCATATTGATGATATTTTCACTGTCTGTGCAGCATTATGTAATTTACTGCCTCCATTGGTGTGTAAATGAGATGTTGTTGCACTTGCACATCATTTTGATCAGAAGTCCAACTTTATGTTCAACCAGATTTGGTATGAACTGAAATCCAGAACTCAATCAGTAAATGTACAGAAGTTAATTCATTTCATTTAATTGTTTATCAACCATTGTTCAGAGTACATTATCCATTCTGAAGAAGGGTCTTGACCCGAAACGTCACCCTTTCCTTCTCTCCCGAGATGCTGCCCGACCTGCTGAGTTACTCCAGCATTTTGTGAATAAATATTATCCATTAACTTCACTAACAACGCTCTTTGTTTATCCCAAATTACCTTTGACAAATCCCATGATTCCTTGCATTTATCGGGATACCAAACTCACTTATTGAGAAAAATAAGTTCTCAGATCCAGAACTAGCCTCCAGTTCCATTATTCTTTGGTTGAGAAAAACAATTTCCTAATTATCCATTACATTTGTGGGAGAATCCGCACTCATCTTTTACTATACAGTAAATGAAGATGGGCATTTCATTAACCTACACTGTAACAATTGCAATTATTTGGCCATTTAAGTCACCATTCACACTTCAGCTTTTAGAGCACTTTTGATTCAATGAATCTCTAAATCACTCACCGTGTCAATGTCAGAGACTGATAAGATTGAAATGCATGCAATCTTTAACCATAGCACTTTAAATAAATTATATTTTCTTACATCAATGTGTTGTCATATCATTTCATGCCTCTGCTCATTTGGAAGTCATTCCAACATCTATGTACTAAAACTCTTGTTTGTTTGTTCCTGAACTACAGCCAATGGGGGGGGGGGGGGGGGGGGGGGGGAGAGGGGAGGGGGAGTGGGGGAGGAGAGGGACCTGCACCAATGCAGGAGCGGTTTGGGCCCAATGGGACCACTTGGTCTAGTATGAACTAAATCTTGCCGAGCAGCTGTTATTATTATCAGCCTATTTCCCACAGTTAAGAAATATTATAAACCAAGATAGACACAAATATGCTGGAGTAACTCAGCGGGACAGGAAGCATCTCTGGAGAGAAGGAATGTGTGACGTTTTGGGTCGAGCCCCTTCCTTAGTCTGTGTCAGAGGAGTGGGAAACTAGAATTATGGAAAGGTACAAAGAGCATGAGCAAAGAGCATGAAAGGTGTGAAAAGGACAGTTCAAAGCAGACGATGAAGTTCAAAGGGAATGTACAATGGTTTATTTTTGGTTGAGGTGAAGGTGACAACGAGGCATACAAACAGTAAAATTAATCAGTAGGACAATGAAACTAGTAGGAGAACTAGGGTGGGGAAGGGACGGAGAAAGAGGGAGAGTATGGGTTACTTGAAGTTAGAGAAATCAATATTCATACCACTGGGTTGTAAACTGCCCAAGTAAAATGTGAGGTGCTGCTCCTCCAATTTGCATTTGGCCTCACTCTGATAATGGAGGAGGCCTAGGACAGAAAGGTCTGTATGGGAATGGCAGGGGGAGTTAAAGTGCTTAGTAACCGGGAAATCGCGTAGGCCTCAGGGGGACTGAGTGAAGGTGTGCAGCAAAAAGATCGCCCACTCTGCGCTTGGTCTCGCAGTTAGATAGAAGTCCACATCAAGAACAGTGGATACATTAGATGAGGTTGGAGGAGGTGCAAGTGAACCTCTGCCTCACCTGAAAGGACTGTTGAGGCCTTGGATGGAGACAGGGGAGAAGATATAGGGACAGGTGTTGCATCTCCTGTGGTTGCAGGGTAAAGTACTTGGGGAGTGGGGGGTTTGGGTGGGAAGGGATGAGTTAACCATAGAGTTGTGGACAGGTGTAGCATCTCCTGCGGTTGCAGGGGAAACCCTTGGTCTCCCTCTCTGACTGTCCCTCAACCCAAAATGTCACCCATTCCTTCTCTCCAGAGATGCTGCCTGTCCTGCTGAGTTACTTCAGCATTTTGTGTCTATCTTCGGTGTAAACCAGCATCTGCAGTTCCTTTCTAAACATTATTATCTAATTGGTTAATGTGAAAAAAGAACTCTATAACTTTAAATCTCTATATCTGTCACTCTGTCTTTGTGAACTGTCACGTAGATGTTAACTAGATTTTGTAAACTGGCACAAATATGTTAACTAGATCCATACTGTGAAATCTGATGACAAATATTATAAAATCTATTGTATATTAGTCAATTATGCTAATGCAAGTTTCACATTGGTTACTCAACACCAACAAAGGCAGCTTATTTTTGGCTAGAATTTTGATTGCATTCCTACAAACAATTTTTTTTGTCATTGAGAGACTTTTTCTCATATTTCCTCTCCTAAAAGTTCTGAACCATTTTGAAGTGTATTATATGGATGACTGCTATCGTCTGGAACACTCATGGAGCTGTTTAACTGTGAGCCATGCCCATATATCATTACTGGGCTACATGGTACAATTTTCACCTCACAGCCTGAGATGATTGTTGGTGTTTGTGAATGGCATTTAGAACTTTTGAAATATGCTGACTGTCTTTCTCTTTCCTTAACTCAAGGTCATCAAACAGCAAATTCAAGTGGTCCAGGTCGGGATCAGCCGTCTCACTGGAGAGTGAGCTATGATCGTGGAATCTTCTCTCATGGACCAAGGAAAGGGTGTATCCTCTGCATTATTTAATGAATTGAATCATGGGCAGATATTGCTATTTTATATATGATGAGTTTCTCTGTCCACCATTTGTTCTATTTTTTCTGAAACTCTCTAATTCTTTCCGAAAAAGTGCTTCTGGTTATTTTTTAATTTTCCAGATATTCATTTCTAATAATTTATGTGAAATTTGCCTTCAGTTGGATGAGTAGAGTTGAGTAGAAAAATTAATGTGTTGTACAGCAACAAATCAGAACACAGGGAATGGAGGAATCCAACAGAAATATACTGGTTCACAAGTAGTACCAATACGAATTCAAGAAGATGGGGATGTATAAACAAAGGGGGGGGGGGCGACTAGAATAATAATGAGTTAATAATGAGTTAAAATAAAGGAATCAGGTGTATAGATGGAATGCATGAACACACCTTGATGAAGATGGTCTTGAAATGGTACAAATGAAGATGTGTGGAACGTGTGGGATGAAATGCTAAAGAAAGAAAGATGACAACAAAACAAGTGGCTGGAAATACAAAGCATTAAGCAAATTCGATAACTTTCACAATAAATATGACAACATAACAACCTTACACCAGCATTGTGTTAATATTGTATCACCTGCCCATTGTGTTATCACCATTTGAGAAGAACTCATCCAGCAATTCATCAAATGGATATCTCACTCCAAGGAGCCTAAACAACTAGCTAAAATTAGGATGAAAAGTTTGTGCTTGTTTTTGATGAAACCAATCAATTAAATAAAATATGTAGGGAAGAACTGCAGATGCTGGTTTAAACACAAAATGCTGGAGTATCTCAGAGGGTCAGGTAGCATCTCTGGAGAGAAGGAATGGGTGACGTTTTGGGTCAAGATCCTTCTTCAGACTCTGCAGCCTTCTTTTAAGCTTTTGAAAACTTCAGAGCTATGGCAGCGACTCACTTCTGGAGAGTATCAAATAGGGAAGTCTGCACCAATTCTTTTGCCAAAGAGCCTT